>NC_138308.1:79453660-79831160 GCF_965601325.2 Salmo salar
GAGTCATCAGCACTGACTTTTTGACAGAATGAAAAGGTGTTTATTTATGTTGTTCATTTATTCATGTTACCAGATTAATTATAAGTCAGGGTCTTGAACAACTTTCATTTATCTCTCTCGCTCTCTCTCTCTCTTTCTCTTTCCGTCTCTTTTTTTTCAAACTCTTGAAAAGAGTACTCTGTTTTTCTCTCTCTATTAGAGAGAGTAAGGGAGGACATTTCCTGGATGACAAGATAAGCAGAGAGAGAGAAAAGAGATATAGACACTTATACAGGGAGAGAGAGGAGAAAGAGGATACCTAGTAAATTTGACAACTGAATGCATTCAACTGAAATGTGTCTTCCGCATTTAACCCAACCCCTCTGAATCAGAGAGGTGCGTGGGGCTGCCATAATCGACATCCACGTCTTCGACGCCCAGGGAACAGTGGGTTAACTGCCTTACTCAGGGGCAGAACAACTGATTTTTATCTTGTCAGCTTGGGGATTTGATCCAGCAACCTTTTGGTTACTGGCCCAATGCTCTAACCACTAGGTTACAGAGAGAGAGTGAGAGTGAAAGAGAGAGAGAGAGAGGGGGTGAGAAAGAAAGAGAGAGAGAGGGAGGTGAGAGAGAGAGAAAGAGAGAGGGGGTTGAGAGAGAGAAAGAGAGAGGGGGTGAGGGAGAGAGAAAGAGAAAGAGAGAGGGGGTGAGAGAGAGGGGGTGAGAGAGAGAGGGGAGTGAGAGAGAGATGGGGAGAGAGAAAAAGAGAGGGGGTGAGAGAGAGATAGAGAGAGGGGGTTAGAGAGAAAGAGAGTGAAAGAGAGAGAGGGGAGAGAGAAAGAGAGAGATTTACAGAAAGATAAATCAAATGGGCCATTTTTTACTAGAGCGCTGCTGCCAGCAGCACACACTAAACACCATGGTGCTTCCTCTCATAGATACATACTGTACATACACTGGACATCCTGTCCCTCACACAGGCTGTCTGTACTCTACTAACAGAAGAGAGAGAGAGATGGAGAGAGAGAGGGAGGGATGAAGACAGAAAGAGAGAGCAGAGAGTGGTACAGAGAATTGAGTCAGACAGACAATATGCCCACCCACACTAGGCCGTTGGTAAACTGTCATTAAAACAGATATGCATGTTAAATACACACAAAAACAAACATGTATTCTTCTATGTATGTAATTCATGTATAGGAAGTACCTCTCATCAGTAGACTACAGTAGAGAGCTATGGAACAGCCAGTGTTGTGAGGAGGCAGCCCTCCAGAAATGTGATGTGTGTGGAGAAACGAGATAAGCCAACAATTCCCTTTGTCATTAGTTTCCTTTCCTCCCCACTCCTCCCTGCACCGCTATCGATGCCAATGGGCCTTATCTGACCAAATCTATTCAAATATTCACTGCCTCTGCATAACTGCCACAGTCATCACTGCGATGAAATGTGTTTTCTCCAACATTTGCATATTTTAATTACACTGACGGAAAGAATAAAAGTGGAGATTCTCACACTGAGTGTGTGTGTTTGAGATGAACATTGCGAGACGTTGATTTTGTGACTGTTTTGGAGATTGTGTGTGTAACGCGTGTGCACGTGTGTGTGTGCAGTTGCCTGTGTTCATCTGAGTGTATGTGATATGGTGGCAGGTAATCTAGAGCAGTGGTTCCCAAACTTTTTATTGTCCCTTACCCCTTTAAACATTCAACCTCCAGCTGCGTAGCCCCTTGCCATCATTTTGCCATCATTGTAAGCCTGCCACACACACACTATACGATACATTTATTAAACATAAGAATGAGTGTGAGTTTTTGTCACAACCCGGCTCATGGGAAGTGACAAAGAGCTCTTATAGGACCAGGGCACAAATAATAATATAATAATAATCAATAATTTTGCTCTTTATTTAGCCATCTTACATATAAAACTTTATTTGTTCATCAAAAATGGTGAATAACTCACCACAGGTTAATGAGAAGGGTGTGCTTGAAAGGATGCACATAAATATGCAATGTTGGGTTGTCTTGGAGAGATTCTCAGTCTTAAGTCATATTCCACACAGTCTGTGCCTGTATTTAGTTTTCATGCTAGTGAGGGCCGAGAATCCACTCTCACATAGGTACATGGTTGCAAAGGGCATCAGTGTCTTAACAGCGAGATTTGCCAAGGCAGGATACTCTGAGCGCAGCCCAATCCAGAAATCTGGCAGTGGCTTCTGATTAAATTCAATTTTCACAGAACCGCTTGTTGCAATTTCGATGAGGCTCTCTTGTTCAGATATCGGTAAGTGGACTGGAGGCAGGGCATGAAAGGGATAATGAATCCAGTTGTTTGTGTCATCCATTTAGAGAAGTACCTGCGTAATTGCGCACCCAACTCACTCAGGTGCTTTGCGATATCACATTTGACATTGTCTGTAAGCTTGAGTTCATTTGCACACAAAAAAATCATACAATGATGGAAAGACCTGTGTGTTGTCCTTGTTAATGCAGACAGAGAAGAGCTCCAACTTCTTAATCATAGCCTCAATTTTGACCCGCACATTGAATATAGTTGCGGAGAGTTCCTGTAATCCTAGATTCAGTCATTCAGACGAGGAAAACATCACCCAGATAGGCCAGTCGTGTGAGAAACTCGTCATCATGCAAGCGGTCAGACAAGTGAAAATTATGGTCAGTAAAGACAACTTTAAGCTCGTCTCTCAATTCATAAAAACGTGTCAATACTTTGCCCCTTGATAACCAGCGCACTTCTGTATGTTGTAAAAGTGTTACATAGTCGCTGCCCATATCATTGCATAATGCAGAAAATACACAAGAGTTTAGGGGCCTTGCTTTAACAAAGTGAACCATTTTCACTGTAGTGTCCAAAATGTCTTTCAACATCAGGCATTCCCTTGGCAGCAAGAGCCTCTCGGTGGATGCTGCAGAGTACCCAAGTGGTGTCGGGAGCAACTGCTTGCACGCGCGTTACCACTCCACTATGTCTCCCTGTCATGGCTTTTGCGCCATCAGTACAGATACCAACACATCTTGACCACCAAAGTCCATTTGATGTCACAAAGCTGTCCAGTACTTTAAAAATATCCTCTCCTGTTGTCCTGGTTTCCAGTGATTTGCAGAAGAGGATGTCTTCCTTAATTGACCCCCCATAAATGTAACGGACATATACCAGGAGCTGTGCCAGGCCCGCCATGTCTGTTGACTCATCCAGCTGTAACGCATAGAATTCACTGGCTTGTATGTGAAGCATTAATTGTTTCAAAACATCTCCTGCCATGTCACCGATGCATCGTGAAACAGTGTTGTTTGATGAAGGCATTGTCTGTCTAGTTTTTTGGACCTTTTCTCCCAGCATTGTCCCAGCCATATCCGCAGCAACAGGAAGAATTAAGTCCTCCACAATAGTATGGGGCTTGCCTGTCCTAGCCACTCGGTAGCTCACCATATAAGACGCTTCTAGCCCCTTCTTATTAATGATATATGTTGCTTTTATACATGTCTGACTACTCGAAAGTCATCTTTATTCTTGCTCAAAAAGCTTATTTTTCAAATTGTCATGTTTCATTTCTAAATGTCTGCGTAAGAGTGAAGTTTTCGGTTAATGTGATTGGATGTTAATTATTTGACTAGGCTACCTGTATTTGACATTGTGATGTTATTTCGCTGAACACTAGATGGTTTATTTTTATTTTTGGCAGTGAAACGAGGCTACTCAGGCAAGAAAAAATCTCACCCAAATGTATAGCCCCGTTGGAAAATATAAATGTACTGTTTGAAAAGGTGAAGAAAAAAAAACCTGGTCTAGCGGTTAACAGCGTTGGGCCAGTAACCGAAAAGTCGCTGGTTCTAATCCCCCAAGCCTACTAGGTGAAAAATCTGCCAATGTGCCCTTGAGCAAGGCACTTAACCCTAATTGCTCCTGTAAGTCGCTCTGGATAAGAGTGTCTGCTAAATGACTAAAATGTAATATAAAATGAATATCTTGACTTAAGTCTCCTAAGTCTCAATGGTGGAGGGCTGGTTGAGTGGGATTGGACAGTGAAAGACAGACATCCTAACCACACCATAAAGATGGTTTAATAACCAGAGAGACAGACATCCTAAACACACCATAAAGATAGTTCCATAACCAGAGAGAGACAGACATCCTAACCACACCATAAAGATAGTTTAATAACCAGAGAGACAGACATCCTAACCATACCATAAAGATAGTTTCATAACCAGAGAGAGACAGACATCCTAACCACACCATAAAGATAGTTCCTTAACCAGAGAGACAGAAATCCTAACCACACCATAACGATAGTTCCATAACCAGAGAGAGACAGACATCCTAACCACACCATAAAGATAGTTTCGTAACCAGAGAGAGACAGACATCCTAACCACACCATAACGATAGTTTCATAACCAGAGAGAGACAGACATCCTAACCACACCATAAAGATAGTTTCAGAACCAGAGAGACAGACATCCTAACCACACCATAAAGATAGTTTCATAACCAGAGAGAGACAGACATCCTAACCACACCATAACGATAGTTTCATAACCAGAGAGAGACAGACATCCTAACCACACCATAACGATAGTTTCATAACCAGAGAGAGACAGACATCCTAACCACACCATAAAGATAGTTTCATAACCAGAGAGAGACAGACATCCTAACCACACCATAAAGATAGTTTCATAACCAGAGAGAGACAGACATCCTAACCACACCATAACGATAGTTCCATAACCAGAGAGAGACAGACATCCTAACCACACCATAACGATAGTTTCATAACCAGAGAGAGACAGACATCCTAACCACACCATAACGATAGTTCCATAACCAGAGAGAGACAGACATCCTAACCACACCATAACGATAGTTCCATAACCAGAGAGAGACAGACATCCTAACCACACCATAGAGATAGTTTCATAACCAGAGAGACAGACATCCTAACCACACCATAAAGATAGTTCCATAATCAGAGAGAGACAGACATCATAACCACACCATAAAGATAGTTCCATAACCAGAGAGAGACAGACATCCTAACCACACCATAAAGATAGTTTCATAACCAGAGAGACAGACATCCTAACCACACCATAAAGATAGTTCCATAACCAGAGAGAGACAGACATCCTAACCACACCATAAAGATAGTTTCATAACCAGAGAGAGACAGACATCCTAACCACACCATAAAGATAGTTTCATAACCAGAGAGAGACAGACATCCTAACCACATCATAAAGATAGTTTCATAACCAGAGAGACAGACTTCCTAACCACACCATAAAGATAGTTTCATAACCAGAGAGAGACAGACATCCTAACCACACCATAAAGATAGTTTCATAACCAGAGAGAGACAGACATCCTAACCACACCATAACGATAGTTTCATAACCAGAGAGAGACAGACATCCTAACCACACCATAAAGATAGTTTCATAACCAGAGAGAGACAGACATCCTAACCACACCATAAAGATAGTTTCATAACCAGAGAGAGACAGACATCCTAACCACACCATAAAGATAGTTTCATTACCAGAGAGAGACAGACATCCTAACCACACCATAAAGATAGTTTAATAACCAGAGAGACAGACATCCTAACCACACCATAAAGATAGTTTCATAACCAGAGAGAGACAGACATCCTAACCACACCATAAAGATAGTTTCATAACCAGAGAGAGACAGACATCCTAACCACACCATAAAGATAGTTTCATAACCAGAGAGACAGACATCCTAACCACACCATAACGATAGTTTAATAACCAGAGAGACAGACATCCTAACCACACCATAAAGATAGTTCCATAACCAGAGAGAGACAGACATCCTAACCACACCATAAAGATAGTTTCATAACCAGAGAGAGACAGACATCCTAACCACACCATAAAGATAGTTTCATAACCAGAGAGACAGACATCCTAACCACACCATGAAGATAGTTCCATAACCAGAGAGAGACAGACATCCTAACCACACCATAAAGATAGTTTCATAACCAGAGAGACAGACATCCTAACCACACCATAAAGATGGTTTCATAACCAGAGAGACAGACATCCTAACCACACCATAATAATAGTTCCATAACCAGAGAGACAGACATCCTAACCACACCATAATGATAGTTTCATAACCAGAGAGAGACAGACATCCTAACCACACCATAAAGATAGTTTCATAACCAGAGAGAGACAGACATCCTAACCACACCATAAAGATAGTTTCATAACCAGAGAGAGACAGACATCCTAACCACACCATAAAGATAGTTTCATAACCAGAGAGAGACAGACATCCTAACCACACCATAAAGATAGTTTCATAACCAGAGAGAGACAGACATCCTAACCACACCATAAAGATAGTTTCATAACCAGAGAGAGACAGACATCCTAACCACACCATAACGATAGTTCCATAACCAGAGAGAGACAGACATCCTAACCACACCATAAAGATAGTTCCATAACCAGAGAGAGACAGACATCCTAACCACACCATAAAGATAGTTTCATAACCAGAGAGACAGACTTCCTAACCACACCATAAAGATAGTTTCATAACCAGAGAGAGACAGACATCCTAACCACACCATAAAGATAGTTCCATAACCAGAGAGACAGACATCCTAACCACACCATAAAGATGGTTTAATAACCAGAGAGACAGACATCCTAACCACACCATAAAGATAGTTTCATAACCAGAGAGAGACAGACATCCTAACCACACCATAAAGATAGTTTAATAACCAGAGAGACAGACATCCTAACCACACCATAAAGATAGTTTCATAACCAGAGAGACAGACATCCTAACCACACCATAAAGATAGTTCCATAACCAAAGAGAGACAGACATCCTAACCACACCATAAAGATAGTTTAATAACCAGAGAGACAGACATCCTAACCACACCATAACGATAGTTTCATAACCAGAGAGAGACAGACATCCTAACCACACCATAAAGATAGTTTCAGAACCAGAGAGACAGACATCCTAACCACACCATAAAGATAGTTTCATAACCAGAGAGAGACAGACATCCTAACCACACCATAACGATAGTTTCATAACCAGAGAGAGACAGACATCCTAACCACACCATAACGATAGTTTCATAACCAGAGAGAGACAGACATCCTAACCACACCATAAAGATAGTTCCATAACCAGAGAGAGACAGACATCCTAACCACACCATAAAGATAGTTTCATAACCAGAGAGAGACAGACATCCTAACCACACCATAACGATAGTTCCATAACCAGAGAGAGACAGACATCCTAACCACACCATAACGATAGTTTCATAACCAGAGAGAGACAGACATCCTAACCACACCATAACGATAGTTCCATAACCAGAGAGAGACAGACATCCTAACCACACCATAACGATAGTTCCATAACCAGAGAGAGACAGACATCCTAACCACACCATAGAGATAGTTTCATAACCAGAGAGACAGACATCCTAACCACACCATAAAGATAGTTCCATAATCAGAGAGAGACAGACATCATAACCACACCATAAAGATAGTTCCATAACCAGAGAGAGACAGACATCCTAACCACACCATAAAGATAGTTTCATAACCAGAGAGACAGACATCCTAACCACACCATAAAGATAGTTCCATAACCAGAGAGAGACAGACATCCTAACCACACCATAAAGATAGTTTCATAACCAGAGAGAGACAGACATCCTAACCACACCATAAAGATAGTTTCATAAGCAGAGAGAGACAGACATCCTAACCACACCATAAAGATAGTTTCATAACCAGAGAGAGACAGACATCCTAACCACACCATAAAGATAGTTTCATAACCAGAGAGAGACAGACATCCTAACCACACCATAACGATAGTTTCATAACCAGAGAGAGACAGACATCCTAACCACACCATAAAGATAGTTTCATAACCAGAGAGAGACAGACATCCTAACCACACCATAAAGATAGTTTCATAACCAGAGAGAGACAGACATCCTAACCACACCATAAAGATAGTTTCATTACCAGAGAGAGACAGACATCCTAACCACACCATAAAGATAGTTTAATAACCAGAGAGAGACAGACATCCTAACCACACCATAAAGATAGTTTCATAACCAGAGAGAGACAGACATCCTAACCACACCATAAAGATAGTTTCATAACCAGAGAGAGACAGACATCCTAACCACACCATAACGATAGTTCCATAACCAGAGAGAGACAGACATCCTAACCACACCATAAAGATAGTTCCATAACCAGAGAGAGACAGACATCCTAACCACACCATAAAGATAGTTTAATAACCAGAGAGACAGACATCCTAACCACACCATAAAGATAGTTTCATAACCAGAGAGACAGACATCCTAACCACACCATAAAGATAGTTCCATAACCAAAGAGAGACAGACATCCTAACCACACCATAAAGATAGTTTAATAACCAGAGAGACAGACATCCTAACCACACCATAAAGATAGTTTCATAACCAGAGAGAGACAGACATCCTAACCACACCATAAAGATAGTTCCATAACCAGAGAGACAGACATCCTAACCACACCATAACGATAGTTCCATAACCAGAGAGAGACAGACATCCTAACCACACCATAAAGATAGTTTCATAACCAGAGAGAGACAGACATCCTAACCACACCATAACGATAGTTTTATAACCAGAGAGAGACAGACATCCTAACCACACCATAACGATAGTTTAATAACCAGAGAGACAGACATCCTAACCACACCATAAAGATAGTTTCATAACCAGAGAGAGACAGACATCCTAACCACACCATAACGATAGTTTCATAACCAGAGAGAGACAGACATCCTAACCACACCATAACGATAGTTCCATAACCAGAGAGAGACAGACATCCTAACCACACCATAGAGATAGTTTCATAACCAGAGAGAGACAGACATCCTAACCACACCATAAAGATAGTTCCATAACCAGAGAGAGACAGACATCCTAACCACACCATAAAGATAGTTTCATAACCAGAGAGAGACAGACATCCTAACCACACCATAAAGATAGTTTCATAACCAGAGAGAGACAGACATCCTAACCACACCATAAAGATAGTTTCATAACCAGAGAGAGACAGACATCCTAACCACACCATAAAGATAGTTTCATAACCAGAGAGAGACAGACATCCTAACCACACCATAAAGATAGTTTCATAACCAGAGAGAGACAGACATCCTAACCACACCATAAAGATAGTTTCATAACCAGAGAGAGACAGACATCCTAACCACACCATAAAGATAGTTTCATAACCAGAGAGAGACAGACATCCTAACCACACCATAAAGATAGTTTCATAACCAGAGAGAGACAGACATCCTAACCACACCATAAAGATAGTTTCATAACCAGAGAGAGACAGACATCCTAACCACACCATAACGATAGTTCCATAACCAGAGAGAGACAGACATCCTAACCACACCATAAAGATAGTTCCATAACCAGAGAGAGACAGACATCCTAACCACACCATAAAGATAGTTTAATAACCAGAGAGACAGACATCCTAACCACACCATAAAGATAGTTTCATAACCAGAGAGACAGACATCCTAACCACACCATAAAGATAGTTCCATAACCAAAGAGAGACAGACATCCTAACCACACCATAAAGATAGTTTAATAACCAGAGAGACAGACATCCTAACCACACCATAAAGATAGTTTCATAACCAGAGAGAGACAGACATCCTAACCACACCATAAAGATAGTTCCATAACCAGAGAGACAGACATCCTAACCACACCATAACGATAGTTCCATAACCAGAGAGAGACAGACATCCTAACCACACCATAAAGATAGTTTCATAACCAGAGAGAGACAGACATCCTAACCACACCATAACGATAGTTTTATAACCAGAGAGAGACAGACATCCTAACCACACCATAACGATAGTTTAATAACCAGAGAGACAGACATCCTAACCACACCATAAAGATAGTTTCATAACCAGAGAGAGACAGACATCCTAACCACACCATAACGATAGTTTCATAACCAGAGAGAGACAGACATCCTAACCACACCATAACGATAGTTCCATAACCAGAGAGAGACAGACATCCTAACCACACCATAGAGATAGTTTCATAACCAGAGAGAGACAGACATCCTAACCACACCATAAAGATAGTTCCATAACCAGAGAGAGACAGACATCCTAACCACACCATAAAGATAGTTTCATAACCAGAGAGAGACAGACATCCTAACCACACCATAAAGATAGTTTCATAACCAGAGAGAGACAGACATCCTAACCACACCATAAAGATAGTTTCATAACCAGAGAGAGACAGACATCCTAACCACACCATAAAGATAGTTTCATAACCAGAGAGAGACAGACATCCTAACCACACCATAAAGATAGTTTCATAACCAGAGAGAGACAGACATCCTAACCACACCATAAAGATAGTTTCATAACCAGAGAGAGACAGACATCCTAACCACACCATAAAGATAGTTTCATAACCAGAGAGAGACAGACATCCTAACCACACCATAAAGATAGTTTCATAACCAGAGAGAGACAGACATCCTAACCACACCATAAAGATAGTTTCATAACCAGAGAGAGACAGACATCCTAACCACACCATAACGATAGTTCCATAACCAGAGAGAGACAGACATCCTAACCACACCATAAAGATAGTTCCATAACCAGAGAGAGACAGACATCCTAACCACACCATAAAGATAGTTTCATAACCAGAGAGACAGACTTCCTAACCACACCATAAAGATAGTTTCATAACCAGAGAGAGACAGACATCCTAACCACACCATAAAGATAGTTCCATAACCAGAGAGACAGACATCCTAACCACACCATAAAGATGGTTTAATAACCAGAGAGACAGACTTCCTAACCACACCATAAAGATAGTTTCATAACCAGAGAGAGACAGACATCCTAACCACACCATAAAGATAGTTTAATAACCAGAGAGACAGACATCCTAACCACACCATAAAGATAGTTTCATAACCAGAGAGAGACAGACATCCTAACCACACCATAACGATAGTTTCTTAACCAGAGAGAGACAGACATCCTAACCACACCATAACGATAGTTCTATAACCAGAGAGAGACAGACATCCTAACCACACCATAAAGATAGTTTCATAACCAGAGAGAGACAGACATCCTAACCACACCATAACGATAGTTTTATAACCAGAGAGAGACAGACATCCTAACCACACCATAACGATAGTTTAATAACCAGAGAGACAGACATCCTAACCACACCATAAAGATAGTTTCATAACCAGAGAGAGACAGACATCCTAACCACACCATAACGATAGTTTCATAACCAGAGAGAGACAGACATCCTAACCACACCATAAAGATAGTTCCATAACCAGAGAGACAGACATCCTAACCACACCATAACGATAGTTCCATAACCAGAGAGAGACAGACATCCTAACCACACCATAAAGATAGTTTCATAACCAGAGAGAGACAGACATCCTAACCACACCATAAAGATAGTTTCATAACCAGAGAGAGACAGACATCCTAACCACACCATAAAGATAGTTTCATAACCAGAGAGAGACAGACATCCTAACCACACCATAAAGATAGTTTCATAACCAGAGAGAGACAGACATCCTAACCACACCATAAAGATAGTTTCATAACCAGAGAGAGACAGACATCCTAACCACACCATAAAGATAGTTTCATAACCAGAGAGAGACAGACATCCTAACCACACCATAAAGATAGTTTCATAACCAGAGAGAGACAGACATCCTAACCACACCATAAAGATAGTTTCATAACCAGAGAGAGACAGACATCCTAACCACACCATAAAGATAGTTTCATAACCAGAGAGAGACAGACATCCTAACCACACCATAAAGATAGTTTCATAACCAGAGAGAGACAGACATCCTAACCACACCATAACGATAGTTCCATAACCAGAGAGAGACAGACATCCTAACCACACCATAAAGATAGTTCCATAACCAGAGAGAGACAGACATCCTAACCACACCATAAAGATAGTTTCATAACCAGAGAGACAGACTTCCTAACCACACCATAAAGATAGTTTCATAACCAGAGAGAGACAGACATCCTAACCACACCATAAAGATAGTTCCATAACCAGAGAGACAGACATCCTAACCACACCATAAAGATGGTTTAATAACCAGAGAGACAGACTTCCTAACCACACCATAAAGATAGTTTCATAACCAGAGAGAGACAGACATCCTAACCACACCATAAAGATAGTTTAATAACCAGAGAGACAGACATCCTAACCACACCATAAAGATAGTTTCATAACCAGAGAGACAGACATCCTAACCACACCATAAAGATAGTTTCATAACCAGAGAGACAGACATCCTAACCACACCATAAAGATAGTTCCATAACCAAAGAGAGACAGACATCCTAACCACACCATAAAGATAGTTTAATAACCAGAGAGACAGACATCCTAACCACACCATAAAGATAGTTTCATAACCAGAGAGAGACAGACATCCTAACCACACCATAAAGATAGTTCCATAACCAGAGAGACAGACATCCTAACCACACCATAACGATAGTTCCATAACCAGAGAGAGACAGACATCCTAACCACACCATAAAGATAGTTTCATAACCAGAGAGAGACAGACATCCTAACCACACCATAACGATAGTTTCTTAACCAGAGAGAGACAGACATCCTAACCACACCATAACGATAGTTTAATAACCAGAGAGACAGACATCCTAACCACACCATAAAGATAGTTTCATAACCAGAGAGAGACAGACATCCTAACCACACCATAACGATAGTTTCATAACTAGAGAGAGACAGACATCCTAACCACACCATAACGATAGTTCCATAACCAGAGAGAGACAGACATCCTAACCACACCATAACGATAGTTCCATAACCAGAGAGAGACAGACATCCTAACCACACCATAAAGATAGTTTCATAACCAGAGAGAGACAGACATCCTAACCACACCATAAAGATAGTTCCATAACCAGAGAGACAGACATCCTAACCACACCATAACGATAGTTCCATAACCAGAGAGAGACAGACATCCTAACCACACCATAAAGATAGTTTCATAACCAGAGAGAGACAGACATCCTAACCACACCATAACGATAGTTTCATAACCAGAGAGAGACAGACATCCTAACCACACCATAACGATAGTTTAATAACCAGAGAGACAGACATCCTAACCACACCATAAAGATAGTTTCATAACCAGAGAGAGACAGACATCCTAACCACACCATAACGATAGTTTCATAACCAGAGAGAGACAGACATCCTAACCACACCATAACGATAGTTCCATAACCAGAGAGAGACAGACATCCTAACCACACCATAACGATAGTTCCATAACCAGAGAGAGACAGACATCCTAACCACACCATAAAGATAGTTTCATAACCAGAGAGAGACACCATCCTAACCACACCATAAAGATAGTTTCATAACAAGAGAGAGACCGACATCCTAACCACACCATAAAGATAGTTTCATTACCAGAGAGAGACAGACATCCTAACCACACCATAAAGATAGTTTCATAACCAGAGAGAGACAGACATCCTAACCACACCATAAAGATAGTTTCATAACCAGAGAGAGACAGACATCCTAACCACACCATAAAGATAGTTTCATAACCAGAGAGACAGACATCCTAACCACACCATAAAGATAGTTCCATAACCAGAGAGAGACAGACATCCTAACCACACCATAAAGATAGTTTCATAACCAGAGAGAGACAGACATCCTAACCACACCATAACGATAGTTCCATAACCAGAGAGAGACAGACATCCTAACCACACCATAAAGATAGTTTCATAACCAGAGAGACAGACATCCTAACCACACCATAAAGATAGTTCCATAACCAGAGAGAGACAGACATCCTAACCACACCATAAAGATAGTTTCATAACCAGAGAGAGACAGACATCCTAACCACACCATAACGATAGTTCCATAACCAGAGAGAGACAGACATCCTAACCACACCATAAAGATAGTTTCATAACCAGAGAGAGACAGACATCCTAACCACACCATAACGATAGTTTTATAACCAGAGAGAGACAGACATCCTAACCACACCATAACGATAGTTTAATAACCAGAGAGACAGACATCCTAACCACACCATAGAGATAGTTTCATAACCAGAGAGAGACAGACATCCTAACCACACCATAACGATAGTTTCATAACCAGAGAGAGACAGACATCCTAACCACACCATAAAGATAGTTCCATAACCAGAGAGACAGACATCCTAACCACACCATAACGATAGTTCCATAACCAGAGAGAGACAGACATCCTAACCACACCATAAAGATAGTTTCATAACCAGAGAGAGACAGACATCCTAACCACACCATAAAGATAGTTTCATAACCAGAGAGAGACAGACATCCTAACCACACCATAAAGATAGTTTCATAACCAGAGAGAGACAGACATCCTAACCACACCATAAAGATAGTTTCATAACCAGAGAGAGACAGACATCCTAACCACACCATAAAGATAGTTTCATAACCAGAGAGAGACAGACATCCTAACCACACCATAAAGATAGTTTCATAACCAGAGAGAGACAGACATCCTAACCACACCATAAAGATAGTTTCATAACCAGAGAGAGACAGACATCCTAACCACACCATAAAGATAGTTTCATAACCAGAGAGAGACAGACATCCTAACCACACCATAAAGATAGTTTCATAACCAGAGAGAGACAGACATCCTAACCACACCATAAAGATAGTTTCATAACCAGAGAGAGACAGACATCCTAACCACACCATAACGATAGTTCCATAACCAGAGAGAGACAGACATCCTAACCACACCATAAAGATAGTTCCATAACCAGAGAGAGACAGACATCCTAACCACACCATAAAGATAGTTTCATAACCAGAGAGACAGACTTCCTAACCACACCATAAAGATAGTTTCATAACCAGAGAGAGACAGACATCCTAACCACACCATAAAGATAGTTCCATAACCAGAGAGACAGACATCCTAACCACACCATAAAGATGGTTTAATAACCAGAGAGACAGACTTCCTAACCACACCATAAAGATAGTTTCATAACCAGAGAGAGACAGACATCCTAACCACACCATAAAGATAGTTTAATAACCAGAGAGACAGACATCCTAACCACACCATAAAGATAGTTTCATAACCAGAGAGACAGACATCCTAACCACACCATAAAGATAGTTTCATAACCAGAGAGACAGACATCCTAACCACACCATAAAGATAGTTCCATAACCAAAGAGAGACAGACATCCTAACCACACCATAAAGATAGTTTAATAACCAGAGAGACAGACATCCTAACCACACCATAAAGATAGTTTCATAACCAGAGAGAGACAGACATCCTAACCACACCATAAAGATAGTTCCATAACCAGAGAGACAGACATCCTAACCACACCATAACGATAGTTCCATAACCAGAGAGAGACAGACATCCTAACCACACCATAAAGATAGTTTCATAACCAGAGAGAGACAGACATCCTAACCACACCATAACGATAGTTTCATAACCAGAGAGAGACAGACATCCTAACCACACCATAACGATAGTTTAATAACCAGAGAGACAGACATCCTAACCACACCATAAAGATAGTTTCATAACCAGAGAGAGACAGACATCCTAACCACACCATAACGATAGTTTCATAACCAGAGAGAGACAGACATCCTAACCACACCATAACGATAGTTCCATAACCAGAGAGAGACAGACATCCTAACCACACCATAACGATAGTTCCATAACCAGAGAGAGACAGACATCCTAACCACACCATAAAGATAGTTTCATAACCAGAGAGAGACAGACATCCTAACCACACCATAAAGATAGTTCCATAACCAGAGAGACAGACATCCTAACCACACCATAACGATAGTTCCATAACCAGAGAGAGACAGACATCCTAACCACACCATAAAGATAGTTTCATAACCAGAGAGAGACAGACATCCTAACCACACCATAACGATAGTTTCATAACCAGAGAGAGACAGACATCCTAACCACACCATAACGATAGTTTCATAACCAGAGAGACAGACATCCTAACCACACCATAAAGATAGTTTCATAACCAGAGAGAGACAGACATCCTAACCACACCATAACGATAGTTTCATAACCAGAGAGAGACAGACATCCTAACCACACCATAACGATAGTTCCATAACCAGAGAGAGACAGACATCCTAACCACACCATAACGATAGTTCCATAACCAGAGAGAGACAGACATCCTAACCACACCATAAAGATAGTTTCATAACCAGAGAGAGACAGACATCCTAACCACACCATAAAGATAGTTTCATAACCAGAGAGAGACCGACATCCTAACCACACCATAAAGATAGTTTCATAACCAGAGAGAGACAGACATCCTAACCACACCATAAAGATAGTTTCATAACCAGAGAGAGACAGACATCCTAACCACACCATAAAGATAGTTTCATAACCAGAGAGAGACAGACATCCTAACCACACCATAAAGATAGTTTCATAACCAGAGAGACAGACATCCTAACCACACCATAAAGATAGTTCCATAACCAGAGAGAGACAGACATCCTAACCACACCATAAAGATAGTTTCATAACCAGAGAGAGACAGACATCCTAACCACACCATAACGATAGTTCCATAACCAGAGAGAGACAGACATCCTAACCACACCATAAAGATAGTTTCATAACCGAGAGAGACAGACATCCTAACCACACCATAAAGATAGTTCCATAACCAGAGAGAGACAGACATCCTAACCACACCATAAAGATAGTTTCATAACCAGAGAGAGACAGACATCCTAACCACACCATAAAGATAGTTTCATAACCAGAGAGAGACAGACATCCTAACCACACCATAAAGATAGTTTCATAACCAGAGAGAGACAGACATCCTAACCACACCATAAAGATAGTTTCATAACCAGAGAGAGACAGACATCCTAACCACACCATAAAGATAGTTTCATAACCAGAGAGAGACAGACATCCTAACCACACCATAACGATAGTTTCATAACCAGAGAGAGACAGACATCCTAACCACACCATAAAGATAGTTTCATAACCAGAGAGAGACAGACATTCTAACCACACCATAAAGATAGTTTCATAACCAGAGAGAGACAGACATCCTAACCACACCATAAAGATAGTTTCATAACCAGAGAGAGACAGACATCCTAACCACACCATAAAGATAGTTTCATAACCAGAGAGAGACAGACATCCTAACCACACCATAACGATAGTTCCATAACCAGAGAGAGACAGACATCCTAACCACACCATAAAGATAGTTCCATAACCAGAGAGAGACAGACATCCTAACCACACCATAAAGATAGTTTCATAACCAGAGAGACAGACTTCCTAACCACACCATAAAGATAGTTTCATAACCAGAGAGAGACAGACATCCTAACCACACCATAAAGATAGTTCCATAACCAGAGAGACAGACATCCTAACCACACCATAAAGATGGTTTAATAACCAGAGAGACAGACATCCTAACCACACCATAAAGATAGTTTCATAACCAGAGAGAGACAGATATCCTAACTACACCATAAAGATAGTTTAATAACCAGAGAGACAGACATCCTAACCACACCATAAAGATAGTTTCATAACCAGAGAGACAGACATCCTAACCACACCATAAAGATAGTTTCATAACCAGAGAGACAGACATCCTAACCACACCATAAAGATAGTTCCATAACCAAAGAGAGACAGACATCCTAACCACACCATAAAGATAGTTTAATAACCAGAGAGACAGACATCCTAACCACACCATAAAGATAGTTTCATAACCAGAGAGAGACAGACATCCTAACCACACCATAAAGATAGTTCCATAACCAGAGAGACAGACATCCTAACCACACCATAACGATAGTTCCATAACCAGAGAGAGACAGACATCCTAACCACACCATAAAGATAGTTTCATAACCAGAGAGAGACAGACATCCTAACCACACCATAACGATAGTTTCATAACCAGAGAGAGACAGACATCCTAACCACACCATAACGATAGTTTAATAACCAGAGAGACAGACATCCTAACCACACCATAAAGATAGTTTCATAACCAGAGAGAGACAGACATCCTAACCACACCATAACGATAGTTCCATAACCAGAGAGAGACAGACATCCTAACCACACCATAAAGATAGTTCCATAACCAGAGAGAGACAGACATCCTAACCACACCATAAAGATAGTTTCATAACCAGAGAGACAGACTTCCTAACCACACCATAAAGATAGTTTCATAACCAGAGAGAGACAGACATCCTAACCACACCATAAAGATAGTTCCATAACCAGAGAGACAGACATCCTAACCACACCATAAAGATGGTTTAATAACCAGAGAGACAGACATCCTAACCACACCATAAAGATAGTTTCATAACCAGAGAGAGACAGATATCCTAACCACACCATAAAGATAGTTTAATAACCAGAGAGACAGACATCCTAACCACACCATAAAGATAGTTTCATAACCAGAGAGACAGACATCCTAACCACACCATAAAGATAGTTTCATAACCAGAGAGACAGACATCCTAACCACACCATAAAGATAGTTCCATAACCAAAGAGAGACAGACATCCTAACCACACCATAAAGATAGTTTAATAACCAGAGAGACAGATATCCTAACCACACCATAAAGATAGTTTCATAACCAGAGAGAGACAGACATCCTAACCACACCATAAAGATAGTTCCATAACCAGAGAGACAGACATCCTAACCACACCATAACGATAGTTCCATAACCAGAGAGAGACAGACATCCTAACCACACCATAAAGATAGTTTCATAACCAGAGAGAGACAGACATCCTAACCACACCATAACGATAGTTTCATAACCAGAGAGAGACAGACATCCTAACCACACCATAACGATAGTTTAATAACCAGAGAGACAGACATCCTAACCACACCATAAAGATAGTTTCATAACCAGAGAGAGACAGACATCCTAACCACACCATAACGATAGTTTCATAACTAGAGAGAGACAGACATCCTAACCACAGCATAACGATAGTTCCATAACCAGAGAGAGACAGACATCCTAACCACACCATAACGATAGTTCCATAACCAGAGAGAGACAGACATCCTAACCACACCATAGAGATAGTTTCATAACCAGAGAGAGACAGACATCCTAACCACACCATAAAGATAGTTCCATAACCAGAGAGAGACAGACATCCTAACCACACCATAAAGATAGTTTCATAACCAGAGAGAGACAGACATCCTAACCACACCATAAAGATAGTTTCATAACCAGAGAGAGACAGACATCCTAACCACACCATAAAGATAGTTTCATAACCAGAGAGAGACAGACATCCTAACCACACCATAAAGATAGTTTCATAACCAGAGAGAGACAGACATCCTAACCACACCATAAAGATAGTTTCATAACCAGAGAGAGACAGACATCCTAACCACACCATAACGATAGTTTCATAACCAGAGAGAGACAGACATCCTAACCACACCATAAAGATAGTTTCATAACCAGAGAGAGACAGACATCCTAACCACACCATAACGATAGTTTCTTAACCAGAGAGAGACAGACATCCTAACCACACCATAACGATAGTTTAATAACCAGAGAGACAGACATCCTAACCACACCATAAAGATAGTTTCATAACCAGAGAGAGACAGACATCCTAACCACACC
The DNA here is from genome assembly GCF_965601325.2 of Salmo salar. NCBI lineage: Eukaryota > Metazoa > Chordata > Actinopteri > Salmoniformes > Salmonidae > Salmo > Salmo salar. The sequence continues at coordinate 79,473,667 of NC_138308.1, forward strand.
ATAACGATAGTTTCATAACTAGAGAGAGACAGACATCCTAACCACACCATAACGATAGTTCCATAACCAGAGAGAGACAGACATCCTAACCACACCATAACGATAGTTCCATAACCAGAGAGAGACAGACATCCTAACCACACCATAAAGATAGTTTCATAACCAGAGAGAGACAGACATCCTAACCACACCATAAAGATAGTTCCATAACCAGAGAGACAGACATCCTAACCACACCATAACGATAGTTCCATAACCAGAGAGAGACAGACATCCTAACCACACCATAAAGATAGTTTCATAACCAGAGAGAGACAGACATCCTAACCACACCATAACGATAGTTTCATAACCAGAGAGAGACAGACATCCTAACCACACCATAACGATAGTTTAATAACCAGAGACAGACATCCTAACCACACCATAAAGATAGTTTCATAACCAGAGAGAGACAGACATCCTAACCACACCATAACGATAGTTTCATAACCAGAGAGAGACAGACATCCTAACCACACCATAACGATAGTTCCATAACCAGAGAGAGACAGACATCCTAACCACACCATAACGATAGTTCCATAACCAGAGAGAGACAGACATCCTAACCACACCATAGAGATAGTTTCATAACCAGAGAGAGACAGACATCCTAACCACACCATAAAGATAGTTCCATAACCAGAGAGAGACAGACATCCTAACCACACCATAAAGATAGTTTCATAACCAGAGAGAGACAGCATCCTAACCACACCATAAAGATAGTTTCATAACCAGAGAGAGACCGACATCCTAACCACACCATAAAGATAGTTTCATTACCAGAGAGAGACAGACATCCTAACCACACCATAAAGATAGTTTCATAACCAGAGAGAGACAGACATCCTAACCACACCATAAAGATAGTTTCATAACCAGAGAGAGACAGACATCCTAACCACACCATAAAGATAGTTTCATAACCAGAGAGACAGACATCCTAACCACACCATAAAGATAGTTCCATAACCAGAGAGAGACAGACATCCTAACCACACCATAAAGATAGTTTCATAACCAGAGAGAGACAGACATCCTAACCACACCATAACGATAGTTCCATAACCAGAGAGAGACAGACATCCTAACCACACCATAAAGATAGTTTCATAACCAGAGAGAGACAGACATCCTAACCACACCATAAAGATAGTTCCATAACCAGAGAGAGACAGACATCCTAACCACACCATAAAGATAGTTTCATAACCAGAGAGAGACAGACATCCTAACCACACCATAAAGATAGTTTCATAACCAGAGAGAGACAGACATCCTAACCACACCATAAAGATAGTTTCATAACCAGAGAGAGACAGACATCCTAACCACACCATAAAGATAGTTTCTTAACCAGAGAGAGACAGACATCCTAACCACACCATAAAGATAGTTTCATAACCAGAGAGAGACAGACATCCTAACCACACCATAAAGATAGTTGCATAACCAGAGAGAGACAGACATCCTAACCACACCATAACGATAGTTTCATAACCAGAGAGAGACAGACATCCTAACCACACCATAAAGATAGTTTCATAACCAGAGAGAGACCGACATCCTAACCACACCATAAAGATAGTTTCATTACCAGAGAGAGACAGACATCCTAACCACACCATAAAGATAGTTTCATAACCAGAGAGAGACAGACATCCTAACCACACCATAAAGATAGTTTCATAACCAGAGAGAGACAGACATCCTAACCACACCATAAAGATAGTTTCATAACCAGAGAGACAGACATCCTAACCACACCATAAAGATAGTTCCATAACCAGAGAGAGACAGACATCCTAACCACACCATAAAGATAGTTTCATAACCAGAGAGAGACAGACATCCTAACCACACCATAACGATAGTTCCATAACCAGAGAGAGACAGACATCCTAACCACACCATAAAGATAGTTTCATAACCAGAGAGAGACAGACATCCTAACCACACCATAAAGATAGTTCCATAACCAGAGAGAGACAGACATCCTAACCACACCATAAAGATAGTTTCATAACCAGAGAGAGACAGACATCCTAACCACACCATAAAGATAGTTTCATAACCAGAGAGAGACAGACATCCTAACCACACCATAAAGATAGTTTCATAACCAGAGAGAGACAGACATCCTAACCACACCATAAAGATAGTTTCTTAACCAGAGAGAGACAGACATCCTAACCACACCATAAAGATAGTTTCATAACCAGAGAGAGACAGACATCCTAACCACACCATAAAGATAGTTGCATAACCAGAGAGAGACAGACATCCTAACCACACCATAACGATAGTTTCATAACCAGAGAGAGACAGACATCCTAACCACACCATAAAGATAGTTTCATAACCAGAGAGAGACAGACATTCTAACCACACCATAAAGATAGTTGCATAACCAGAGAGAGACAGACATCCTAACCACACCATAACGATAGTTTCATAACCAGAGAGAGACAGACATCCTAACCACACCATAAAGATAGTTTCATAACCAGAGAGAGACAGACATTCTAACCACACCATAAAGATAGTTTCATAACCAGAGAGAGACAGACATCCTAACCACACCATAACGATAGTTCCATAACCAGAGAGAGACAGACATCCTAACCACACCATAACGATAGTTCCATAACCAGAGAGAGACAGACATCCTAACCACACCATAGAGATAGTTTCATAACCAGAGAGAGACAGACATCCTAACCACACCATAAAGATAGTTCCATAACCAGAGAGAGACAGACATCCTAACCACACCATAAAGATAGTTTCATAACCAGAGAGAGACAGACATCCTAACCACACCATAAAGATAGTTCCATAACCAGAGAGACAGACATCCTAACCACACCATAACGATAGTTCCATAACCAGAGAGAGACAGACATCCTAACCACACCATAAAGATAGTTTCATAACCAGAGAGAGACAGACATCCTAACCACACCATAACGATAGTTTCATAACCAGAGAGAGACAGACATCCTAACCACACCATAACGATAGTTTAATAACCAGAGAGACAGACATCCTAACCACACCATAAAGATAGTTTCATAACCAGAGAGAGACAGACATCCTAACCACACCATAACGATAGTTTCATAACCAGAGAGAGACAGACATCCTAACCACACCATAACGATAGTTCCATAACCAGAGAGAGACAGACATCCTAACCACACCATAACGATAGTTCCATAACCAGAGAGAGACAGACATCCTAACCACACCATAAAGATAGTTTCATAACCAGAGAGAGACAGCATCCTAACCACACCATAAAGATAGTTTCATAACAAGAGAGAGACCGACATCCTAACCACACCATAAAGATAGTTTCATTACCAGAGAGAGACAGACATCCTAACCACACCATAAAGATAGTTTCATAACCAGAGAGAGACAGACATCCTAACCACACCATAAAGATAGTTTCATAACCAGAGAGAGACAGACATCCTAACCACACCATAAAGATAGTTTCATAACCAGAGAGACAGACATCCTAACCACACCATAAAGATAGTTCCATAACCAGAGAGAGACAGACATCCTAACCACACCATAAAGATAGTTTCATAACCAGAGAGAGACAGACATCCTAACCACACCATAACGATAGTTCCATAACCAGAGAGAGACAGACATCCTAACCACACCATAAAGATAGTTTCATAACCAGAGAGACAGACATCCTAACCACACCATAAAGATAGTTCCATAACCAGAGAGAGACAGACATCCTAACCACACCATAAAGATAGTTTCATAACCAGAGAGAGACAGACATCCTAACCACACCATAAAGATAGTTTCATAACCAGAGAGAGACAGACATCCTAACCACACCATAAAGATAGTTTCATAACCAGAGAGAGACAGACATCCTAACCACACCATAAAGATAGTTTCATAACCAGAGAGAGACAGACATCCTAACCACACCATAAAGATAGTTTCATAACCAGAGAGAGACAGACATCCTAACCACACCATAAAGATAGTTGCATAACCAGAGAGAGACAGACATCCTAACCACACCATAACGATAGTTTCATAACCAGAGAGAGACAGACATCCTAACCACACCATAAAGATAGTTTCATAACCAGAGAGAGACAGACATTCTAACCACACCATAAAGATAGTTTCATAACCAGAGAGAGACAGACATCCTAACCACACCATAAAGATAGTTTCATAACCAGAGAGAGACAGACATCCTAACCACACCATAAAGATAGTTTCATAACCAGAGAGAGACAGACATCCTAACCACACCATAACGATAGTTCCATAACCAGAGAGAGACAGACATCCTAACCACACCATAAAGATAGTTCCATAACCAGAGAGAGACAGACATCCTAACCACACCATAAAGATAGTTTCATAACCAGAGAGACAGACTTCCTAACCACACCATAAAGATAGTTTCATAACCAGAGAGAGACAGACATCCTAACCACACCATAAAGATAGTTCCATAACCAGAGAGACAGACATCCTAACCACACCATAAAGATGGTTTAATAACCAGAGAGACAGACATCCTAACCACACCATAAAGATAGTTTCATAACCAGAGAGAGACAGATATCCTAACTACACCATAAAGATAGTTTAATAACCAGAGAGACAGACATCCTAACCACACCATAAAGATAGTTTCATAACCAGAGAGACAGACATCCTAACCACACCATAAAGATAGTTTCATAACCAGAGAGACAGACATCCTAACCACACCATAAAGATAGTTCCATAACCAAAGAGAGACAGACATCCTAACCACACCATAAAGATAGTTTAATAACCAGAGAGACAGACATCCTAACCACACCATAAAGATAGTTTCATAACCAGAGAGAGACAGACATCCTAACCACACCATAAAGATAGTTCCATAACCAGAGAGACAGACATCCTAACCACACCATAACGATAGTTCCATAACCAGAGAGAGACAGACATCCTAACCACACCATAAAGATAGTTTCATAACCAGAGAGAGACAGACATCCTAACCACACCATAACGATAGTTTCATAACCAGAGAGAGACAGACATCCTAACCACACCATAACGATAGTTTAATAACCAGAGAGACAGACATCCTAACCACACCATAAAGATAGTTTCATAACCAGAGAGAGACAGACATCCTAACCACACCATAACGATAGTTCCATAACCAGAGAGAGACAGACATCCTAACCACACCATAAAGATAGTTCCATAACCAGAGAGAGACAGACATCCTAACCACACCATAAAGATAGTTTCATAACCAGAGAGACAGACTTCCTAACCACACCATAAAGATAGTTTCATAACCAGAGAGAGACAGACATCCTAACCACACCATAAAGATAGTTCCATAACCAGAGAGACAGACATCCTAACCACACCATAAAGATGGTTTAATAACCAGAGAGACAGACATCCTAACCACACCATAAAGATAGTTTCATAACCAGAGAGAGACAGATATCCTAACCACACCATAAAGATAGTTTAATAACCAGAGAGACAGACATCCTAACCACACCATAAAGATAGTTTCATAACCAGAGAGACAGACATCCTAACCACACCATAAAGATAGTTTCATAACCAGAGAGACAGACATCCTAACCACACCATAAAGATAGTTCCATAACCAAAGAGAGACAGACATCCTAACCACACCATAAAGATAGTTTAATAACCAGAGAGACAGATATCCTAACCACACCATAAAGATAGTTTCATAACCAGAGAGAGACAGACATCCTAACCACACCATAAAGATAGTTCCATAACCAGAGAGACAGACATCCTAACCACACCATAACGATAGTTCCATAACCAGAGAGAGACAGACATCCTAACCACACCATAAAGATAGTTTCATAACCAGAGAGAGACAGACATCCTAACCACACCATAACGATAGTTTCATAACCAGAGAGAGACAGACATCCTAACCACACCATAACGATAGTTTAATAACCAGAGAGACAGACATCCTAACCACACCATAAAGATAGTTTCATAACCAGAGAGAGACAGACATCCTAACCACACCATAACGATAGTTTCATAACTAGAGAGAGACAGACATCCTAACCACAGCATAACGATAGTTCCATAACCAGAGAGAGACAGACATCCTAACCACACCATAACGATAGTTCCATAACCAGAGAGAGACAGACATCCTAACCACACCATAGAGATAGTTTCATAACCAGAGAGAGACAGACATCCTAACCACACCATAAAGATAGTTCCATAACCAGAGAGAGACAGACATCCTAACCACACCATAAAGATAGTTTCATAACCAGAGAGAGACAGACATCCTAACCACACCATAAAGATAGTTTCATAACCAGAGAGAGACAGACATCCTAACCACACCATAAAGATAGTTTCATAACCAGAGAGAGACAGACATCCTAACCACACCATAAAGATAGTTTCATAACCAGAGAGAGACAGACATCCTAACCACACCATAAAGATAGTTTCATAACCAGAGAGAGACAGACATCCTAACCACACCATAACGATAGTTTCATAACCAGAGAGAGACAGACATCCTAACCACACCATAAAGATAGTTTCATAACCAGAGAGAGACAGACATCCTAACCACACCATAACGATAGTTTCTTAACCAGAGAGAGACAGACATCCTAACCACACCATAACGATAGTTTAATAACCAGAGAGACAGACATCCTAACCACACCATAAAGATAGTTTCATAACCAGAGAGAGACAGACATCCTAACCACACCATAACGATAGTTTCATAACTAGAGAGAGACAGACATCCTAACCACACCATAACGATAGTTCCATAACCAGAGAGAGACAGACATCCTAACCACACCATAACGATAGTTCCATAACCAGAGAGAGACAGACATCCTAACCACACCATAAAGATAGTTTCATAACCAGAGAGAGACAGACATCCTAACCACACCATAAAGATAGTTCCATAACCAGAGAGACAGACATCCTAACCACACCATAACGATAGTTCCATAACCAGAGAGAGACAGACATCCTAACCACACCATAAAGATAGTTTCATAACCAGAGAGAGACAGACATCCTAACCACACCATAACGATAGTTTCATAACCAGAGAGAGACAGACATCCTAACCACACCATAACGATAGTTTAATAACCAGAGAGACAGACATCCTAACCACACCATAAAGATAGTTTCATAACCAGAGAGAGACAGACATCCTAACCACACCATAACGATAGTTTCATAACCAGAGAGAGACAGACATCCTAACCACACCATAACGATAGTTCCATAACCAGAGAGAGACAGACATCCTAACCACACCATAACGATAGTTCCATAACCAGAGAGAGACAGACATCCTAACCACACCATAGAGATAGTTTCATAACCAGAGAGAGACAGACATCCTAACCACACCATAAAGATAGTTCCATAACCAGAGAGAGACAGACATCCTAACCACACCATAAAGATAGTTTCATAACCAGAGAGAGACAGCATCCTAACCACACCATAAAGATAGTTTCATAACCAGAGAGAGACCGACATCCTAACCACACCATAAAGATAGTTTCATTACCAGAGAGAGACAGACATCCTAACCACACCATAAAGATAGTTTCATAACCAGAGAGAGACAGACATCCTAACCACACCATAAAGATAGTTTCATAACCAGAGAGAGACAGACATCCTAACCACACCATAAAGATAGTTTCATAACCAGAGAGACAGACATCCTAACCACACCATAAAGATAGTTCCATAACCAGAGAGAGACAGACATCCTAACCACACCATAAAGATAGTTTCATAACCAGAGAGAGACAGACATCCTAACCACACCATAACGATAGTTCCATAACCAGAGAGAGACAGACATCCTAACCACACCATAAAGATAGTTTCATAACCAGAGAGAGACAGACATCCTAACCACACCATAAAGATAGTTCCATAACCAGAGAGAGACAGACATCCTAACCACACCATAAAGATAGTTTCATAACCAGAGAGAGACAGACATCCTAACCACACCATAAAGATAGTTTCATAACCAGAGAGAGACAGACATCCTAACCACACCATAAAGATAGTTTCATAACCAGAGAGAGACAGACATCCTAACCACACCATAAAGATAGTTTCTTAACCAGAGAGAGACAGACATCCTAACCACACCATAAAGATAGTTTCATAACCAGAGAGAGACAGACATCCTAACCACACCATAAAGATAGTTGCATAACCAGAGAGAGACAGACATCCTAACCACACCATAACGATAGTTTCATAACCAGAGAGAGACAGACATCCTAACCACACCATAAAGATAGTTTCATAACCAGAGAGAGACAGACATTCTAACCACACCATAAAGATAGTTGCATAACCAGAGAGAGACAGACATCCTAACCACACCATAACGATAGTTTCATAACCAGAGAGAGACAGACATCCTAACCACACCATAAAGATAGTTTCATAACCAGAGAGAGACAGACATTCTAACCACACCATAAAGATAGTTTCATAACCAGAGAGAGACAGACATCCTAACCACACCATAACGATAGTTCCATAACCAGAGAGAGACAGACATCCTAACCACACCATAACGATAGTTCCATAACCAGAGAGAGACAGACATCCTAACCACACCATAGAGATAGTTTCATAACCAGAGAGAGACAGACATCCTAACCACACCATAAAGATAGTTCCATAACCAGAGAGAGACAGACATCCTAACCACACCATAAAGATAGTTTCATAACCAGAGAGAGACAGACATCCTAACCACACCATAAAGATAGTTTCATAACCAGAGAGAGACAGACATCCTAACCACACCATAAAGATAGTTTCATAACCAGAGAGAGACAGACATCCTAACCACACCATAACGATAGTTTCATAACCAGAGAGAGACAGACATCCTAACCACACCATAAAGATAGTTTCATAACCAGAGAGAGACAGACATCCTAACCACACCATAACGATAGTTTCTTAACCAGAGAGAGACAGACATCCTAACCACACCATAACGATAGTTTAATAACCAGAGAGACAGACATCCTAACCACACCATAAAGATAGTTTCATAACCAGAGAGAGACAGACATCCTAACCACACCATAACGATAGTTTCATAACTAGAGAGAGACAGACATCCTAACCACACCATAACGATAGTTCCATAACCAGAGAGAGACAGACATCCTAACCACACCATAACGATAGTTCCATAACCAGAGAGAGACAGACATCCTAACCACACCATAAAGATAGTTTCATAACCAGAGAGAGACAGACATCCTAACCACACCATAAAGATAGTTCCATAACCAGAGAGACAGACATCCTAACCACACCATAACGATAGTTCCATAACCAGAGAGAGACAGACATCCTAACCACACCATAAAGATAGTTTCATAACCAGAGAGAGACAGACATCCTAACCACACCATAACGATAGTTTCATAACCAGAGAGAGACAGACATCCTAACCACACCATAACGATAGTTTAATAACCAGAGAGACAGACATCCTAACCACACCATAAAGATAGTTTCATAACCAGAGAGAGACAGACATCCTAACCACACCATAAAGATAGTTTCATAACCAGAGAGAGACAGCATCCTAACCACACCATAAAGATAGTTTCATAACCAGAGAGAGACCGACATCCTAACCACACCATAAAGATAGTTTCATTACCAGAGAGAGACAGACATCCTAACCACACCATAAAGATAGTTTCATAACCAGAGAGAGACAGACATCCTAACCACACCATAAAGATAGTTTCATAACCAGAGAGAGACAGACATCCTAACCACACCATAAAGATAGTTTCATAACCAGAGAGACAGACATCCTAACCACACCATAAAGATAGTTCCATAACCAGAGAGAGACAGACATCCTAACCACACCATAAAGATAGTTTCATAACCAGAGAGAGACAGACATCCTAACCACACCATAACGATAGTTCCATAACCAGAGAGAGACAGACATCCTAACCACACCATAAAGATAGTTTCATAACCAGAGAGAGACAGACATCCTAACCACACCATAAAGATAGTTCCATAACCAGAGAGAGACAGACATCCTAACCACACCATAAAGATAGTTTCATAACCAGAGAGAGACAGACATCCTAACCACACCATAAAGATAGTTTCATAACCAGAGAGAGACAGACATCCTAACCACACCATAAAGATAGTTTCATAACCAGAGAGAGACAGACATCCTAACCACACCATAAAGATAGTTTCATAACCAGAGAGAGACAGACATCCTAACCACACCATAAAGATAGTTTCATAACCAGAGAGAGACAGACATCCTAACCACACCATAAAGATAGTTGCATAACCAGAGAGAGACAGACATCCTAACCACACCATAACGATAGTTTCATAACCAGAGAGAGACAGACATCCTAACCACACCATAAAGATAGTTTCATAACCAGAGAGAGACAGACATTCTAACCACACCATAAAGATAGTTTCATAACCAGAGAGAGACAGACATCCTAACCACACCATAAAGATAGTTTCATAACCAGAGAGAGACAGACATCCTAACCACACCATAACGATAGTTCCATAACCAGAGAGAGACAGACATCCTAACCACACCATAAAGATAGTTCCATAACCAGAGAGAGACAGACATCCTAACCACACCATAAAGATAGTTTCATAACCAGAGAGACAGACTTCCTAACCACACCATAAAGATAGTTTCATAACCAGAGAGAGACAGACATCCTAACCACACCATAAAGATAGTTCCATAACCAGAGAGACAGACATCCTAACCACACCATAAAATGGTTTAATAACCAGAGAGACAGACATCCTAACCACACCATAAAGATAGTTTCATAACCAGAGAGAGACAGACATCCTAACCACACCATAAAGATAGTTTAATAACCAGAGAGACAGACATCCTAACCACAGCATAAAGATAGTTTCATAACCAGAGAGACAGACATCCTAACCACACCATAAAGATAGTTTCATAACCAGAGAGACAGACATCCTAACCACACCATAAAGATAGTTCCATAACCAAAGAGAGACAGACATCCTAACCACACCATAAAGATAGTTTAATAACCAGAGAGACAGACATCCTAACCACACCATAAAGATAGTTTCATAACCAGAGAGAGACAGACATCCTAACCACACCATAAAGATAGTTCCATAACCAGAGAGACAGACATCCTAACCACACCATAACGATAGTTCCATAACCAGAGAGAGACAGACATCCTAACCACACCATAAAGATAGTTTCATAACCAGAGAGAGACAGACATCCTAACCACACCATAACGATAGTTTCATAACCAGAGAGAGACAGACATCCTAACCACACCATAACGATAGTTTAATAACCAGAGAGACAGACATCCTAACCACACCATAAAGATAGTTTCATAACCAGAGAGAGACAGACATCCTAACCACACCATAACGATAGTTTCATAACTAGAGAGAGACAGACATCCTAACCACACCATAACGATAGTTCCATAACCAGAGAGAGACAGACATCCTAACCACACCATAACGATAGTTCCATAACCAGAGAGAGACAGACATCCTAACCACACCATAGAGATAGTTTCATAACCAGAGAGAGACAGACATCCTAACCACACCATAAAGATAGTTCCATAACCAGAGAGAGACAGACATCCTAACCACACCATAAAGATAGTTTCATAACCAGAGAGAGACAGACATCCTAACCACACCATAAAGATAGTTTCATAACCAGAGAGAGACAGACATCCTAACCACACCATAAAGATAGTTTCATAACCAGAGAGAGACAGACATCCTAACCACACCATAAAGATAGTTTCATAACCAGAGAGAGACAGACATCCTAACCACACCATAAAGATAGTTTCATAACCAGAGAGAGACAGACATCCTAACCACACCATAACGATAGTTTCATAACCAGAGAGAGACAGACATCCTAACCACACCATAAAGATAGTTTCATAACCAGAGAGAGACAGACATTCTAACCACACCATAAAGATAGTTTCATAACCAGAGAGAGACAGACATCCTAACCACACCATAAAGATAGTTTCATAACCAGAGAGAGACAGACATCCTAACCACACCATAAAGATAGTTTCATAACCAGAGAGAGACAGACATCCTAACCACACCATAACGATAGTTCCATAACCAGAGAGAGACAGACATCCTAACCACACCATAAAGATAGTTCCATAACCAGAGAGAGACAGACATCCTAACCACACCATAAAGATAGTTTCATAACCAGAGAGACAGACTTCCTAACCACACCATAAAGATAGTTTCATAACCAGAGAGAGACAGACATCCTAACCACACCATAAAGATAGTTCCATAACCAGAGAGACAGACATCCTAACCACACCATAAAGATGGTTTAATAACCAGAGAGACAGAGATCCTAACCACACCATAAAGATAGTTTCATAACCAGAGAGAGACAGACATCCTAACCACACCATAAAGATAGTTTAATAACCAGAGAGACAGACATCCTAACCACACCATAAAGATAGTTTCATAACCAGAGAGACAGACATCCTAACCACACCATAAAGATAGTTTCATAACCAGAGAGACAGACATCCTAACCACACCATAAAGATAGTTCCATAACCAAAGAGAGACAGACATCCTAACCACACCATAAAGATAGTTTAATAACCAGAGAGACAGACATCCTAACCACACCATAAAGATAGTTTCATAACCAGAGAGAGACAGACATCCTAACCACACCATAAAGATAGTTCCATAACCAGAGAGACAGACATCCTAACCACACCATAACGATAGTTCCATAACCAGAGAGAGACAGACATCCTAACCACACCATAAAGATAGTTTCATAACCAGAGAGAGACAGACATCCTAACCACACCATAACGATAGTTTCATAACCAGAGAGAGACAGACATCCTAACCACACCATAACGATAGTTTCATAACTAGAGAGAGACAGACATCCTAACCACACCATAACGATAGTTCCATAACCAGAGAGAGACAGACATCCTAACCACACCATAACGATAGTTCCATAACCAGAGAGAGACAGACATCCTAACCACACCATAGAGATAGTTTCATAACCAGAGAGAGACAGACATCCTAACCACACCATAAAGATAGTTTCATAACCAGAGAGAGACAGACATCCTAACCACACCATAACGATAGTTTCATAACTAGAGAGAGACAGACATCCTAACCACACCATAACGATAGTTCCATAACCAGAGAGAGACAGACATCCTAACCACACCATAACGATAGTTCCATAACCAGAGAGAGACAGACATCCTAACCACACCATAGAGATAGTTTCATAACCAGAGAGAGACAGACATCCTAACCACACCATAAAGATAGTTCCATAACCAGAGAGAGACAGACATCCTAACCACACCATAAAGATAGTTTCATAACCAGAGAGAGACAGCATCCTAACCACACCATAAAGATAGTTTCATAACTAGAGAGAGACAGACATCCTAACCACACCACAAAGATAGTTTCATTACCAGAGAGAGACAGACATCCTAACCACACCATAAAGATAGTTTCATAACCAGAGAGAGACCGACATCCTAACCACACCATAACGATAGTTTCATAACCAGAGAGAGACAGACATCCTAACCACACCATAAAGATAGTTTCATAACCAGAGAGAGACAGACATCCTAACCACACCATAAAGATAGTTTCATAACCAGAGAGACAGACATCCTAACCACACCATAAAGATAGTTCCATAACCAGAGAGAGACAGACATCCTAACCACACCATAAAGATAGTTTCATAACCAGAGAGACAGACATCCTAACCACACCATAACGATAGTTCCATTACCAGAGAGAGACAGACATCCTAACCATACCATAAAGATAGTTTCATAACCAGAGAGACAGACATCCTAACCACACCATAAAGATAGTTTCATAACCAGAGAGAGACAGACATCCTAACCACACCATAAAGATAGTTTCATAACCAGAGAGAGACAGACATCCTAACCACACCATAAAGATAGTTTCATTACCAGAGAGAGACAGACATCCTAACCACACCATAAAGATAGTTTAATAACCAGAGAGACAGACATCCTAACCACACCATGAAGATAGTTTCATAACCAGAGAGAGACAGAAATCCTAACCACACCATAAAGATAGTTTCATAACCAGAGAGAGACAGACATCCTAACCACACCATAAAGATAGTTTCATAACCAGAGAGACAGACATCCTAACAACACCATAACGATAGTTTAATAACCAGAGAGACAGACATCCTAACCACACCATAAAGATAGTTCCATAACCAGAGAGAGACAGACATCCTAACCACACCATAAAGATAGTTTCATAACCAGAGAGAGACAGACATCCTAACCACACCATAAAGATAGTTTCATAACCAGAGAGACAGACATCCTAACCACACCATAAAGATAGTTCCATAACCAGAGAGAGACAGACATCCTAACCACACCATGAAGATAGTTTCATAACCAGAGAGACAGACATCCTAACCACACCATAAAGATGGTTTCATAACCAGAGAGACAGACATCCTAACCACACCATAATGATAGTTCCATAACCAGAGAGACAGACATCCTAACCACACCATAATGATAGTTTCATAACCAGAGAGAGACAGACATCCTAACCACACCATAAAGATAGTTTCATAACCAGAGAGAGACAGACATCCTAACCACACCATAAAGATAGTTTCATAACCAGAGAGAGACAGACATCCTAACCACACCATAAAGATAGTTTCATAACCAGAGAGAGACAGACATCCTAACCACACCATAAAGATAGTTTCATAACCAGAGAGAGACAGACATCCTAACCACACCATAAAGATAGTTTCATAACCAGAGAGAGACAGACATCCTAACCACACCATAAAGATAGTTTCATAACCAGAGAGAGACAGACATCCTAACCACACCATAAAGATAGTTTCATAACCAGAGAGAGACAGACATCCTAACCACACCATAAAGATAGTTTCATAACCAGAGAGAGACAGACATCCTAACCACACCATAAAGATAGTTTCATAACCAGAGAGAGACAGACATCCTAACCACACCATAAAGATAGTTTCATAACCAGAGAGAGACAGACATCCTAACCACACCATAACGATAGTTCCATAACCAGAGAGAGACAGACATCCTAACCACACCATAAAGATAGTTCCATAACCAGAGAGAGACAGACATCCTAACCACACCATAAAGATAGTTTCATAACCAGAGAGACAGACTTCCTAACCACACCATAAAGATAGTTTCATAACCAGAGAGAGACAGACATCCTAACCACACCATAAAGATAGTTCCATAACCAGAGAGACAGACATCCTAACCACACCATAAAGATGGTTTAATAACCAGAGAGACAGACATCCTAACCACACCATAAAGATAGTTTCATAACCAGAGAGAGACAGACATCCTAACCACACCATAAAGATAGTTTAATAACCAGAGAGACAGACATCCTAACCACACCATAAAGATAGTTTCATAACCAGAGAGACAGACATCCTAACCACACCATAAAGATAGTTTCATAACCAGAGAGACAGACATCCTAACCACACCATAAAGATAGTTCCATAACCAAAGAGAGACAGACATCCTAACCACACCATAAAGATAGTTTAATAACCAGAGAGACAGACATCCTAACCACACCATAAAGATAGTTTCATAACCAGAGAGAGACAGACATCCTAACCACACCATAAAGATAGTTCCATAACCAGAGAGACAGACATCCTAACCACACCATAACGATAGTTCCATAACCAGAGAGAGACAGACATCCTAACCACACCATAAAGATAGTTTCATAACCAGAGAGAGACAGACATCCTAACCACACCATAACGATAGTTTCATAACCAGAGAGAGACAGACATCCTAACCACACCATAACGATAGTTTAATAACCAGAGAGACAGACATCCTAACCACACCATAAAGATAGTTTCATAACCAGAGAGAGACAGACATCCTAACCACACCATAACGATAGTTTCATAACCAGAGAGAGACAGACATCCTAACCACACCATAACGATAGTTCCATAACCAGAGAGAGACAGACATCCTAACCACACCATAACGATAGTTCCATAACCAGAGAGAGACAGACATCCTAACCACACCATAGAGATAGTTTCATAACCAGAGAGAGACAGACATCCTAACCACACCATAAAGATAGTTCCATAACCAGAGAGAGACAGACATCCTAACCACACCATAAAGATAGTTTCATAACCAGAGAGAGACAGCATCCTAACCACACCATAAAGATAGTTTCATAACCAGAGAGAGACCGACATCCTAACCACACCATAACGATAGTTTCATAACCAGAGAGAGACAGACATCCTAACCACACCATAAAGATAGTTTCATAACCAGAGAGAGACAGACATCCTAACCACACCATAAAGATAGTTTCATAACCAGAGAGACAGACATCCTAACCACACCATAACGATAGTTTAATAACCAGAGAGACAGACATCCTAACCACACCTTAAAGATAGTTCCATAACCAGAGAGAGACAGACATCCTAACCACACCATAAAGATAGTTTCATAACCAGAGAGAGACAGACATCCTAACCACACCATAAAGATAGTTTCATAACCAGAGAGACAGACATCCTAACCACACCATAAAGATAGTTCCATAACCAGAGAGAGACAGACATCCTAACCACACCATAAAGATAGTTTCATAACCAGAGAGAGACAGACATCCTAACCACACCATAACGATAGTTCCATAACCAGAGAGAGACAGACATCCTAACCACACCATAAAGATAGTTTCATAACCAGAGAGACAGACATCCTAACCACACCATAAAGATAGTTCCATAAACAGAGAGAGACAGACATCCTAACCACACCATAAAGATAGTTTCATAACCAGAGAGAGAAAGACATCCTAACCACACCATAAAGATAGTTTCATAACCAGAGAGAGACAGACATCCTAACCACACCATAAAGATAGTTTCATAACCAGAGAGAGACAGACATCCTAACCACACCATAAAGATAGTTTCATAACCAGAGAGAGACAGACATCCTAACCACACCATAAAGATAGTTTCATAACCAGAGAGAGACAGACATCCTAACCACACCATAAAGATAGTTTCATAACCAGAGAGAGACAGACATCCTAACCACACCATAAAGATAGTTTCATAACCAGAGAGAGACAGACATCCTAACCACACCATAAAGATAGTTTCATAACCAGAGAGAGACAGACATCCTAACCACACCATAAAGATAGTTTCATAACCAGAGAGAGACAGACATCCTAACCACACCATAAAGATAGTTTCATAACCAGAGAGAGACAGACATCCTAACCACACCATAAAGATAGTTTCATAACCAGAGAGAGACAGACATCCTAACCACACCATAACGATAGTTCCATAACCAGAGAGAGACAGACATCCTAACCACACCATAAAGATAGTTTCATAACCAGAGAGAGACAGACATCCTAACCACACCATAAAGATAGTTCCATAACCAGAGAGACAGACATCCTAACCACACCATAAAGATAGTTTCATAACCAGAGAGAGACAGACATCCTAACCACACCATAAAGATAGTTTCATAACCAGAGAGAGACAGACATCCTAACCACACCATAAAGATAGTTTCATAACCAGAGAGAGACAGACATCCTAACCACACCATAAAGATAGTTTAATAACCAGAGAGACAGACATCCTAACCACACCATAAAGATAGTTTCATAACCAGAGAGAGACAGACATCCTAACCACACCATAAAGATAGTTTCATAACCAGAGAGAGACAGACATCCTAACCACACCATAAAGATAGTTTCATAACCAGAGAGACAGACATCCTAACCACACCATAACGATAGTTTAATAACCAGAGAGACAGACATCCTAACCACACCATAAAGATAGTTCCATAACCAGAGAGAGACAGACATCCTAACCACACCATAAAGATAGTTTCATAACCAGAGAGAGACAGACATCCTAACCACACCATAAAGATAGTTTCATAACCAGAGAGAGACAGACATCCTAACCACACCATAAAGATAGTTTCATAACCAGAGAGAGACAGACATCCTAACCACACCATAAAGATAGTTTCATTACCAGAGAGAGACAGACATCCTAACCACACCATAAAGATAGTTTCATAACCAGAGAGAGACAGACATCCTAACCACACCATAAAGATAGTTTCATTACCAGAGAGAGACAGACATCCTAACCACACCATAAAGATAGTTTCATTACCAGAGAGAGACAGACATCCTAACCACACCATAAAGATAGTTTCATAACCAGAGAGAGACAGACATCCTAACCACACCATAAAGATAGTTTCATAACCAGAGAGAGACAGACATCCTAACCACACCATAAAGATAGTTTCATAACCAGAGAGAGACAGACATCCTAACCACACCATAAAGATAGTTTCATAACCAGAGAGAGACAGACATCCTAACCACACCATAAAGATAGTTTCATAACCAGGGAGAGACAGACATCCTAACCACACCATAAAGATAGTTTCATAACCAGAGAGAGACAGACATCCTAACCACACCATAACGATAGTTTCATAACCAGAGAGAGACAGACATCCTAACCACACCATAAAGATAGTTTCATAACCAGGGAGAGAGCACAGCATGAGGAAAGTGCAACACAAGTGTAGATATGAGTCCAATAAAATGTTATAAAGCTGAATAGAATGAATCTGTATAGTTCCTCTGTGATCAGGAGTTGGTTCTAGTTCTATGTTATCTAAGGCTTTGATGTGGGACGGTCTTCAGGAGAACACCATTCTCTGGCAGATGAACGCAGGGTATTTTTCTCATTTTTTATTTGTCTGTTTGTTTTTGTTTCGTTTTTTAAATCCTAACGCACAGCTGTTCCTGTGGGATGGACGGCAGATTGCACTTAATTGGTCTCTCTTTTTATCTTTTACGCTCCTCTCCTCTTTTGTTCTTTCGTTTAATTTAATGATTTATTTTCCTCAATCATGTTTGTCTTTGATGCCAGCCGTTGGCTGTGATATCCTGCTGAGGCTAACACTGGCACCTCTGGGAAATCACATGTACAGTACAAGACACACTTACTCATTCAAGGGTTTTTCTTTATTTTTACTATTTAGTACATCGTAGAATAATAGTGAAGACATCAAAACTATGAAATAACACACATGAAATCATGTAGTAACCAAGAAAGTGTTAAACAAATCAAATTATATTTTATATTTGAGATTCTTCAAAGTAGCCACCTTGTGCCTTGATGACAGCTTTGCACACTCTTGGCATTCTCTCAACCAGCTTCACCTGGAATGTTTTTCCAACAGTCTTGAAGGAGTTCCCACATATGTTGAGCACTTGTTGGCTGCTTTTCCTTCACTCTGTGGTCCAACTCATGCCAAACCATCTCAATTGGGTTGAGGTCGGGTTATTGTGGAGGCCAGGTCATCTAATGCAGCACTCTCCTTCTTGGTTAAATAGCCCTTACACAGCCTGGAGATGTGTTGGGTCATTGTCCTGTTGAAAAACAAATGATAGTCCCACTAAGCGCAAACCAGATGGGATGGCGTATCGCTGCAGAATGCTGTGGTAGCCATGCTGCTTAAATATGCCTTGAACTCTGAATAAATCATAGACAGTGTCACCAGCAAATCACCCCCACACCATCACACCTCTTCCCCCATGCTTCACGGTGGAAACCACACATGCGGAGCTCACATAGAACCAGAAATTGGAACCAGAAATCTCAAATGTGGACTCATCAAAGCAAAGGACAGATTTCCACCAGTCTAATGTTCATTGCTCGTGTTTCTTGGCCCAAGCAAGTCTCTTTTTCTTAATGGTGTCCTTTAGTAGTGGTTTCTTTGCATAAATTCAACCATGAAGGTCTGATTCACGCAGTCTCCTCTGAACAGTTGATGTTGAGATGTGTCTGTTACTTGAACTCTGTGAATCATTTATTTGGGCTGAGATTTCTGAGGCTGGTAACTCTAATGAACTCTGGGTTTTCCTTCCTGTGGCGGTCCTCATGAGAGCCAGTTCCATCATAGCGCTTGATCGTTTTTGCGACTGCACTTGAAGAAACTTTCAAAGCTCTTGAAATTTTCCAGATATACTGACCTTCATGTCTTAAAGTAATGGTGACTGTCATTTTTCTTTGCTTATTTGGGCTGTTCTTGCCATAACATGGACTTGGTATTTTACCAAATAGAGCTATCTTCTGAAAACCAACCTTACCTTGTCACAACACAACTGATTGGCTCAAAGCATTAAGAAGAAAATCAATTCGACAAATTAACTTTTAACAAGGCACACCTGTTAATTGAAATGCATTCCAGGTGACTACCTCATGAAGTTGGTTGAGAGAATGCCAAGAGTATGCGAAGCTGTCATCAAGGCAAAGGGTAGCTACTTTGAAGAATCTAAAATCTAAAATATATTTGGATTTGTTTCACACTTGTTTGGTTGCTACATGATTCCATATGTGTTATTTCATAGTTTTGATATCTTCACTATTATTCTTCAATGTAGAAAATAGTAAAAAATTAAGAAAAACCCTTGAATGAGTAGGTGTGTCCAAACTTTTGACTGGTACTGCATGTTCCCTGCCCAAACAGTCCCCCTAGCACCCCTATTTCACCCCCCATTACCCATACACACACATGCAAGCACGAACACACACACACGCACACACTGGAACATGTTGGAGACCCCCAGGGAGTGGGAAAGAGAAGAGGTGGGGCAGTGAGGGAACAAGAAGATCCATGGTGAGAAGAAAGAGGTAGAGGAAGAGGGAGCGACTGTGGAAGAGGACAGAGAGAGAAGGATGATGCTGGAGGAGAGAGAGGAGAAGGAAATGAGAGAGAGAGGAGCATCCATTTTGGAAACCCCACCAAACACACACACACACACACACACACACACACACACACACACACACACACACACACACACACACATTACATTTACATTTACATTTAAGTCATTTAGCAGACGCGACTTACAAATTGGTGCATTCACCTTATGATATCTAGTGGAACAACCACTTTACAATAGTGCATCAAATCTTTTAAGGGGGGGGGGGGGGTTAGAAGGATTACTTTATCCTATCTTAGGTATTCCTTAAAGAGGTGGGGTTTCAGGTGTCTCCGGAAGGTGGTGACTGACTCCGCTGTCCTGGCATCGTGAGGGAGCTTGTTCCACCATTGGGGTGCCAGAGCAGCGAACAGATTTGACTGGGCTGAGCAGGAACTGTGCTTCCTCAGAGGTAGGGGGGCCAGCAGGCCAGAGGTGGATGAACGCAGTGCCCTTGTTTGGGTGTAGGGCCTGATCAGAGCCTGAAGGTATGGAGGTGCCGTTCCCTTCACAGCTCCGTAGGCAATCACCATGGTCTTGTAGCGGATGCGAGCTTCAACTGGAAGCCAGTGGAGAAAGCGGAGGAGCGGGGTGACGTGAGAGAACTTGGGAAGGTTGAACACCAGACGGGCTGCGGCGTTCTGGATGAGTTGTAGGGGTTTAATGGCACAGGCAGGGAGCCCAGCCAACAGCGAGTTGCAGTAATCCAGACGGGAGATGACAAGTGCCTGGATTAGGACCTGCGCCGCTTCCTGTGTGAGGCAGGGTCGTACTCTGCGAATGTTGTAGAGCATGAACCTACAGAATCGGGTCACCGCCTTGATGTTAGTGGAGAACGACAGGGTGTTGTCCAGGATCACGCCAAGGTTCTTAGCACTCTGGGAGGAGGACACAAGGGAGTTGTCAACCGTGATGGCGAGATCATGGAACGGGCAGTCCTTCCCCGGGAGGAAGAGCAGCTCCGTCTTGCCGAGGTTTAGCTTGAGCTGGTGATCTGTCATCCACACTGATATGTCTGACAGACATGCAGAGATGCGATTCGCCGCCTGGTTATCAGAAGGGGGAAAGGAGAAGATTAATTGTGTGTCGTCTGCATAGCAATGATAGGAGAGACCATGTGAAGATATGACAGAGCCAAGTGACTTGGTGTATAGCGAGAATAGGAGAGGGCCTAGAACAGAGCCCTGGGGGACACCAGTGGTGAGAGCGCATGGTGCGGAGACAGATTCTCGCCACGCCACCTGGTAGGAGCGACCTGTCAGGTAGGACGCAATCCAAGCGTGGGCCGCGCCGGAGATGCCCAACTCGGAGAGGGTGGAGAGGAGGATCTGATGGTTCACAGTATCAAAGGCAGCAGATAGGTCTAGAAGGATGAGAGCAGAGAGAGAGTTAGCTTTAGCAGTGCGGAGAGCCTCCGTGACACAGAGAAGAGCAGTCTCAGTTGAATGCCCAGTCTTGAAACCTGACTGATTAGGATCAAGAAGGTCATTCTGAGAGAGATAGCAGGAGAGCTGGCCAAGGACGGCACGTTCAAGAGTTTTGGAGAGAAAAGAAAGAAGGGATACTGGTCTGTAGTTGTTGACATCGGAGGGATCACACACACACACACACACACACACACACACACACACACACACACACACACACACACACACACACACACACACACACACACACACACACACACACACACAGGAAAGACAGCCACCATTGAACTACCAAAACTTCACAAGACAGCAGCAGTTCAAGACCAGCGCCTGTAGGGTCCCAATGAGAGGAGAGAGGGGAGTGGTGAGATTAAAGGAAGAGGAAACGGATCAAGAAATTTGAAAGGGAAAGAGAAGAGAGTGGGGTGAGTTAGTTGAAAGAAAGAGAAAGGGGAGGAAAATGGATTAGGGCTTTTAAGAGACAGAGATCGAGAGAAACAGAGATTGAGAGAGATAGGGAGAGAAAGAGAGATATAAAGAGAGAGATTGAGAGGGAGAGGGAGAGAAAGAGAAACGGATATTGAGAGAGAGAGGGAGAGAGAGATAAATGGAAATAGGGAAAGAAAAGAGAGGTGAGAGCCTGCTTTTGGCTTCCACCATGGTTCTCCTCTGTTTGTCTGTTTGTTCAAATCTCAACTGTTGTTTTTCAGGGGAGTAGACTGCTGCTATTTTGGGTTGAGAGAAGGGGGATCATCAACACACACACACACACACACCGTGCTGAGGGTCTCCCATGGCCACTGAAACACAAAATCTGAATAATTTAGAACCTCACACGGCGCCCCGGAATAATTACAATGAGACAGCCAAGAAATACTAACAACAAATGTAACTTGTTGTCAAAGACCCTTACGGTCTGGTGGTCTTACTGTAAGTGTTATTTAAAAAAAAGAGATTGTGGTATGTCTTCTTCCCTCCTCCGCCTCCTCTTCTTCCTCCTCCCCCTCTTCCTTTTTCCTCCCCCTTTTTTCTTCTCCTCCTCCCCCTCTTCCTTTTTCCTCCTCCTTTTTCCTCCCCCTTTTTCTCATCCTCCTCCTCCTGCTTTGTCCTCTTCCACCTCTTCCTTTTTCCCCCTCCTCCTTTTTTCCTCCTCCTCCTCATCCTCTTCCACCACCTCCATCTCTTTCCTGTGCTATGTGTAGTTCAGCCTGTTAAATGCCTTGCCATTCACAGCTGCTGTAAGAAGAAGTGGCAGGAAAGACAGAATGAAACAGAATGATAGGTTAGGTCTTGGTGTGACAGCGTTGTAAGCAGGGGGGTATTGTAATGACATATTTAGGCTGTGGTGGGGTTGGTTGGGCTAGATGAGTAGCAGCCTGACAGTTGGGCCTGCCTGCCTTCCTGCCTTCCTGCCTGCTTTTCTAGTAGGTGTCTGAATGAAAGGAGAGACAGCTGGCTTTGACACCTTACTGCAAATGGAAGGAAAAGAGAGGTCTGTGTAATGTGCTTGTATGTAGTTCAGAGAGAGAGGGAGAGTGTTAGGGTGACCACAGTTAAAATACCCAAATGAGAGACAAGAGGATGACACACAGAAATCCCCCTCCCGGTACACTGAAGGACCTCATTGAAGCGCCCCTACTGTTGCTACTCATTTGCCTTAGGCAAAATTTGGTGATGTAGAAACGAGAGACCACATTTGTGGCTGTTTTATGGAAATCTGGGAATGTTTGGCGAAGGAAACATTTCTGGTTAGTCTCAGGGAGACACTTTGAAAAAGGGATTGAGTGAAGTAGCAGAAAATATGTTGAATGAGAAACTAATAATTACTTTTATAGCTGATTGTCAGAAGCATGCTTTTTGTAAGTAGTTAGTCCTAACTGTCCTCTCCAAGTTTAGCTGGAATTTACATATAGACCTCAATGATTTGACGAATGTGATTGGTTGATGATATGACATTGGCCTACGTCTCATCTTGCTCATCTTGTAAACTTTAAATCGTAGCCTCGGTCGTAGCAACCTCATGATGGGTATAGGGAATATTCAAGTATCATGTAGTAGCCTAAACCTATCAATGTTACATTGAAATGGGTGAATGGAATATTAATGACAGTCATCCAATATGCTGTAATAGAAATAAGGCTATGCTCATTAAAAAAATGGGTCCTCCCTAATCTTAAACTGCACCGACCGCCACTGGCATATTTAGTGAATGTGAATGTGTGGGTTTTGTGTGAAAGTGTCAGTGTAGTACGTGTGAGTGTGTATATACACTAAGTGTACAAAACATTAGGAACACCTGCTCTTTCCATGACAGACTGACCAGGGGAATCCAGGTGAAAGCTATGATCCCTTATTGATGTCAATTGTTAAATCCACTTCAATCAGTGTAGATGAAGGGGAGGAGACAGGCTAGGGTCCTTTTTTTTCAATTTCTGCCTGACTGACGTGCCCAAAGTAAATTGTCTGTTCCTCAGGCCCTGAAGCCAGGATATGCATAGAATTTGTACCATTGGAAAGAAAACACTCTGAAGTTTGTAGAAATGTTAAAATAATGAAGGAGACTATAACACAATAGATATGGTAGGAGAAAATCCAAAGAAAAACCAACCAGATTTTTTATTTTGAGAGAGCCCATGCTTTTCCAATGGAAAGTATTGGGAAATAATGAAATCTAGCTCCCAGTATGCAATTCCTATGGTTTCCACTGGGTGTCAGTAGTCTTTGTTCAATGTTTCAGGCTTGTTTCTTCCAAAACGAGTAAAAATAATGAGTTTTAGTACAAGCGCATCTGCTTGGAAATTCGTGTGTGTGCGCCATGAAGACAACGCGTACCTGCTAATATCGCTTTCCTATTGAACATACTCCTTTCCGTATGAAATATTATAGTTTGATTACATTTTAGGGTATCTGAGGATTAAATAGAAACTTATTTTGACTTGTTGAAACAAAGTTTAGAGGAGATTTTTGGATTCCTATCTTGGCATGTTGAACGAGTGGATTACTGAAATCGATGGCGCCAACTAAATTGGCTTTTTGGGATATAAAGAAGGATTTTATCTAACAAAACGACACTACATGTTATAGCTGGGACCCTTTGGATGCCAAATCAGAGGAAGATTTTCAAAAAGTAAGTGAATATTTTATCGCTATTTGTGAATTTATGAAAACTGTGCCGGTGGAAAGAATATTTTGATGTGGGGTGCCGTCCTCAAACAATCGCATGGCATGCTTTCGCTGTAAGCCTACTGTAAATCGGACACTGCAGTTAGATTAACAAGAATTTAAGCTTTCAACCGAAATAAGACACTTGTATGTACCTAAATGTTTAATATCCATAATTCTTCGGATTATTTATGTGAATTGCGCGCCCTCCAGTTTCACCGGAAGTTTAAAAATGTTTTAAAGAAGGATTATTAAGCCTTGAGATAATTGAGATAAGGATTGTGTGATTCAGAGGGTGAATGGGAAAAACAAAAGATTTAAGTGCTTTTGAACGAGGTATGGTGGTAGGTGTCAGGTGCACCTGCTACCATACTGCAACACTGCTGGGTTTTTCACGCTCAACAGTTTCCCCTGTGTATCAGGAATTGTCCACCACCAAAAGGACATCCAGCCAACTTGACACAACTGTGGGAAGCATTGGAGTCAACATGGGCCAGCATCCCGATGTCCCGACAAATTTAGGCTGAGGGCAAAAAGGGTGCGCAACTCAATAGTAGGACGGTGTTGTTAATGTGTTGCACACTCAGTGTATAGTCTTGTGAGTGTGCATCGAGACAGTGCCGATAGTCCAGATATATAGGCGTATCTTGTCATAAGCTCAACGTGACCGCAAAAGAGAGAGCTTGGAATGTCTGACTGAAATACGGGACAAATTTGTTGATAAAATGCAGGATGTGCTTGTTTAGTTGTGGGACAAAGGGCCAAAATGCGGGACTGTCCCGCACAATCCGGGACATGTGGTCACCCTAGTCACTAAGGCCTAGTGTGTGTGTGTGTACTGTAGGTGTGTGTGTAGTATTGTAAGCAGTATCCAGTTTGATTATTCAGGGCCAGACAAACACAGCTGTTCCTTTCACACACTCGGATATGACAGAGCTGGAAACACACACACACACACACACACACACACACACACACACACACACACACCACACACACACACACACACACACACACACACACACACACACACACACACACACACACACACACACACACACACACACACACACACACACACCACCCTATCCCAAACCTTAACCCTTAACTTAAATAACTTAGGATTTTGGCAATGAAGCTCATCTGCTTCCCTAGAGTCAGATGAACTTGTGCAATCTATGTAACCTGACGGTATAGCCCGATTGAAATTCAATGTCCCCGCGTTTGCTGAGACTGCATTCACGGTAAACGCTCCATATGTTGGCTCAATCGGAAATGACCTTTACATTTCAATAGCTCTTTACCGCTGATCTTCCGCGATACAGAGTCAATGGAGCCCTAAGGAGGCGAGAGATGCATAGCAGCATGTGAGCACACGCAGGCACGCACCCATCACTCTCACACACACAGTACGTACACAAACACGTAGCAAATGTGTGCATGTTTTATCCTTGCAGTATGGGTACTAAGACAAGTGGCAGTGTGTGTCGGCACACAGAGGAGTGCATAGTTCTGTCTTATTGTGTGTGTTAGAGAGAGGGCGACAACCCCAGCATATGTGTCTTTGTATGTGTGCGCTTGTGTGCGCTTGTGTGCGTACATGTGTGTGTGTGTGAGAGAGAGAGTCTTCTCTGTAGTGTCAGTTCTTTGATCAGCCTCCCCCTGCTCGGGAGCCAACCCCTGGTGTCTTGGAGGCAGATGAAACACTGTGCTTCTATCCTCCCTCTCTCTCTCTCTCTCTCTCTATCCGGGGCAACCTCACAGTCATAGAACACCTACTATCTATCTATCTTCTCTTCCCCCCTTCCCTCTCTCCTCTCTCCTCTCTTCTCCCTTAACAAGTGCTCCTTACCCAGCCTTTCATCTCTTGTTGAACCAGTTTATTTATTAACAGGCCTTGATGTTTTATTATATATCGCCTTTATCAAAATGTGTGAGAGGATAGGCAACTGTAGAATATGGGAGAGGATAGGCAACTGTAGAATGTGGGAGAGGACGGGCAACTGTAGAATGTGGGAGAGGACGAGCGACTGTAGAATATGGGAGAGGATAGGCGACTGTAGAATGTGGGAGAGGACGGGCGACTGTAGAATTTGGGAGAGGATAGGCAACTGTAGAATATGGGAGAGGATAGGCGACTGTAGAATATGGGAGAGGATAGGCGACTGTAGAATGTGGGAGAGGACGGGCGACTGTAGAATTTGGGAGAGGATAGGCAACTGTAGAATATGGGAGAGGATAGGCGACTGTAGAATGTGTGAGAGGACGGGCGACTGTAGAATTTGGGAGAGGATAGGCAACTGTAGAATATGGGAGAGGATAGGCGACTGTAGAATGTGGGAGAGGACGGTCGACTGTAGAATTTGGGAGAGGACGGGCGACTGTAGAATGTAGGAGAGGACGGGCGACTGTAGAATGTGGGAGAGGACGGGCGACTGTAGAATGTGGGAGAGGACGGGCGACTGTAGAATGTGGGAACGCTGAAGGGTGTTTGACAATGAACAGCAGAACATTTGCCAAAGGAGCTGACACATTGTCAAAATAAACTCTCCATTAACGATGCATCTCACTCTCTCTCTCTCTCTCCCTCTTCCTCCCCCCTCTGTCCCGCTCTCCTCACCTTTCTAAAGGTTTCCTGAGTACAGGGGACCAGTCAGCCAAGGGGAACTATGGTCTGTTGGACCAGATCCAGGCCCTGCGTTGGCTCAATGAGAACATCGGCCATTTTGGGGGCGACCCCGAGCGCATCACCATCTTCGGCTCCGGCGCCGGGGCGTCCTGCGTCAACCTCCTCATCCTCTCGCACCACTCCGAGGGTAAGGGGCACACTGGTGGGTTACATTCATATTTTATTTGATTTACTTCTCAGTTCTTAGATGACTTACTCTTACCCGGTAGAACAAGTGTACATGGATACACTATCTGGTTACTCCCAAGGATGGATTGGTTCAAAGTGACTTCAGAGTGACATCGTCTTATTCCCCATAGAATACCAGAGCCAAAAGTAGTGCACTGCGTAGGGATTAGGGTGTCATTTGAGGATAAACATTTATTTTGGGAGCAATGTGGTCCAACGACCTGTAGGGAAACCTTGACACACACACACACTCCTCTGCTTTGAGCATATTATACTGCCAGGTATACTCTGACCCCTCTGAGAGAGAGAGAGAGAGAGAGAGAGAGAGAAAGAGAGAGAGAGAGAGAGAAGAGAGAGAGAGAGAGAGAGAGAGAGAGAGAGAGAGAAAGAGAGAGAGAGAGAGAGAGAGAGAGAGAGAGAGAGAGAGACTGTGTCGAGAGAGAGACTGTGTCTCGAGAGAGACAGAGACTGTAGAGAGAGAGAGAGGGACTGTAGAGAAAGTAAGTATTTTTCTCTGTGTGTGTGTGTGTGTGTGTGTGTGTGTGTGTGTGTGTGTCTATACATGAGACTGTGAGTAAACAACCAGTATAGTATGTGCATGTCTTCCTCTCCTACCCTAACATACATGTCCTCTCCTCCTCTCCTACCCTAACCTACGTGTCCTCTCCTTTCCTACCCAAACCTACATGTCCGCTCCTTTCCTACCCTAATCTACATGTCCGCTCATTTCCTACCCTAACCTACATCTCCTCTCCTACCCTAATCTACATGTCTTCTAATCCTCTCCTACCCTAACATACATGTCCTCTCCTCCTCTCCTCTCCTACCCTAACCCTACATGTCCTCTCCTTCACTCCTACCCTAACTTACATGTCCTCTTCTCCTCTCCTACCCTAACCAACATGTCTTCTCCTCCTCTCCTACCCTAACCTACATGTCCTCTCCTCCTCTCCTACCCTAACCTACATGTCCTCTCCTCCTCTCCTACCCTAACCTACAGGTCTTCTCCTCCTCTCCTCTCCTACCCTAACCTATATGTCCTCTCCTCTCCTACCCTAACCTACATGTCTTCTCCTCCTTTCCTACCCTAACCTACATGTCCTCTGCTACCCTAACCTACATGTCCTCTGCTACCCTAACCTACAGGTCTTCTCCTCCTCTCCTCTCCTACCATATCCTACATATCCTCTCCTCTCCTATCCTACCCTAACATATATGTCCTCTCCTCTGCTACCCTAACATACATGTCTACTCCTCCTCTCCTACCCTAACTAACATGTCCTCTCCTCTGCTACTACCCTAACATACATGCCATTTCCTCCTCTTCTACCCTAACATACATGTCCTCTCCTCCTCTCATACCCTAACCTACATATCTTGTCCTCCTCTCCTACCCTAACCTACATGTCCTCTCCCTCCCCTACCTGTTACGTTTCCGAGCAAGAAAACCAAAAATTTTGCTCAAACAGAAAGGGGGACTAACAAAGCGTCACTGACAACACCAAAACGAAACAGGTGGGTTAAGGAGGGGTACTGAAATATACTGCTCAAAAAAATTAATGGAACACTTAAACAACACATCCTAGATATGAATGAAATAAATAATCTTATTAAATACTTTTTTCTTTACATAGTTGAATGTGCTGACAACAAAATCACACAAAAATAATCAATGGAAATCCAATTTATCAACCCATGGAGGTCTGGATTTGGAGTCACACTCAAAATTAAAGTGGAAAACCACACTACAGGCTGATCCAACTTTGATGTAATGTCCTTAAAACAAGTCAAAATGAGGCTCAGTGGTGTGTGTGGCCTCCACATGCCTGTATGACCTCCCTACAACGCCTGGGCATGCTCCTGATGAGGTGGCGGATGGTCTCCTGAGGGATCTCCTCCCAGACCTGGACTAAAGCATCCGCCAACTCCTGGACAGTCTGTGGTGCAACGTGGCGTTGGTGGATGGAGCGAGACATGATGTCCCAGATGTGCTCAATTGGATTCAGGTCTGGGGAACGGGCGGGCCAGTCCATAGCATCAATGCATATGCATATACACCAGCATATGGTCTCACAAGGGGCAATGCATATACACCAGCATATGGTCTCACAAGGGGTCTGAGGATCTCATCTCGGTACCTAATGGCAGTCAGGCTACCTCTGGCGAGCACATGGAGGGCTGTGCGGCCCCCCAAAGAAATGCCACCCCACACCATGACTGACCCACCGCCAAACCGGTCATGCTGGAGGATGTTGCAGGCAGCAGAACGTTCTCCACGGCGTCTCCAGACTCTGTCACGTCTGTCACGTGCTCAGTGTGAACCTGCTTTCATCTGTGAAGAGCACAGGGCGCCAGTGGCGAATTTGCCAATCTTGGTGTTCTCTGGCAAATGCCAAACGTCCTGCACGGTGTTGGGCTGTAAGCACAACCCCCACCTGTGGACGTCGGGCCCTCATACCACCCTCATGGAGTCTGTTTCTGACCGTTTGAGCAGACACATGCACATTTGTGGCCTGCTGGAGGTCATTTTGCAGGGCTCTGGCAGTGCTTCTCCTGCTCCTCCTTGCACAAAGGTGGAGGTAGCGGTCCTGCTGCTGGGTTGTTGCCCTCCTACGGCCTCCTCCACGTCTCCTGATGTACTGGCCTGTCTCCTGGTAGCGCCTCCATGCTCTGGACACTACGCTGACAGACACAGCAAACCTTCTTGCCACAGCTCGCATTGATGTGCCATCCTGGATGAGCTGCACTAGCTGAGCCACTTGTGTGGGTTGTAGACTCCGTCTCATGCTACCACTAGAGTGAAAGCACCGCCAGCATTCAAAAGTGACCAAAACATCAGCCAGGAAGCATAGGAACTAAGAAGTGGTCTGTGGTCCCCACCTGCAGAACCACTCCTTTATTGGGGGTGTCTTGCTAATTGCCTATAATTTCCACCTGTTGTCTATTCCATTTGCACAACAGCATGTGAAATTTATTGTCAATCAGTGTTGCTTCCTAAGTGGACAGTTTGATTTCACAGAAGTGTGATTGACTTGGAGTTACATTGTGTTGTTTAAGTGTTCCCTTTATTTTTTTGAGCAGTGTACATTCATGGGAGTGTCCATTGAAAGTTGACTAGCAACAACAACTGGGACCTAAAAGACACCCACCATGAGATCCACTATATTTGACCCAGAACATGCAAACTCAATTAAAACCCACACCAAACTTAAAGATAGGAAGCAAACCAAAAAGTGTAGAAAAATGAAAAGAGGGAAAATGTATGTTTTTCTAGAAATCAAATAGGAAGAGCCAACTAAAGGTGTTAACCCTGCACATCTCTCAAGACAACTGGAGCACTTGGCCAGCCACTCTTAAATAGCACCTGGGCAGCATAGTTGAAACACCTTCCCACTAACAAGATGACAAACCAGCACAGGTGTAACTGACTAACGAGGTGACACCAATCGGTGCGCCCTACGTGCTAATGTTCTTTAAGTCCAAACTCAAAACATAAATGGAAAAACCAAAACCTGTGACATACCCTAACCTACATGTCCTCTCCTCCTGTCTTCTCCTACCCTAACATACATGTCCTCTCCTCCTGTCTTATCCTACCCTATCCTACATGTCCTCTCCTCCTGTCCCTTCCTACCCTAACCTACATGTCCTCTCCTCTCCTACCCTAATCTACATGTCCTCTCCTTTCCTACCCTAACCTACATGTCCTCTCCTCCTGTCTTCTCCTACCCTAACCTACATGTCCTCTCCTCTCCTACCCTAATCTACATGTCCTCTCCCCTCCTACCCTAACATACATGTCCTCTCCTCTCCTACCCTAATCTACATGTCCTCTCCTCTCCTACCGGAACATACATGTCCTCTCCACTCCTACCCTAACCTACATGTCCTCTCCTTTCCTACACTAACATACATGTCCTCTCCTCTCCTCTCCTACCCTAATCTACATGTCCTCTCCTCTCCTACCCTAACCTACATGTCCTCTCCTCCTGTCTTCTCCTACCCTAACCTACATGTCCTCTCCTCTTCTACCCTAATATACATGTCCTCTCCTCGCCTACCCTAACCCTACATGTCCTCTCCTCTCCTACCCTAATCTACATGTCCTCTCCTCTCCTACCCTAACCTACATGTCCTCTCCTTTCCTACACTAACATACATGTCCTCTCCTCTCCTACCCTAACCTACATGTCCTCTCCTTTCCTACCCTAACTACATGTCCTCTCCTCTCCTACCCTAACCCACATGTCCTCTCCTTTCCTACCCTAATATACATGTCCTCTCCTCTCCTACCCTAACATACATGTCCTCTCCTCCTGTCTTCTCCTACCCTAACCTACATGTCCTCTCCACTCCTACCCTAACATACATGTCTTCTCCTCTACTACCCTAACCTACATGTCCTGCCCTCCTCTCCTACCCTAACCTACATGTCCTCTCTACTCCTACCCTACCCTAACCTATATGTCCTCTCCTTTCCTACCCTAACCTACCTGCCCTCTCCTCCTCTCCTCTCCTCTCCTACCCTAACCTACATGTCCTCTCCTCCTCTCCTATCCTAACCTACATGCCCTCTCCTCCTCTCCTACCCTAACCTACATGTCCCCTCCTCTCCTACCCTAACATACATGCCCTCTCCTCCTCTCCTCTCCTAACCTACATGTCCTCTCCTCCTCTCCTCTCCTAACCCACATGTCCTCTCCTCCTCTCCTCTCCTAACCTACCTGCCGTCTCCTCCTCTCCTCTCCTACCCTAACAAACATGTCCTCTCCTCCTCTTCTACCCTAACCTACATGTCCTCTCCTCCTCTTCTACCCTAACCTACATGTCCTCTCCTCCTCTCCTATCCTAACCTACATGCCCTCTCCTCCTCTACTACCCTAACCTACATGTCCTCTCCTACCCTAACCTACATGTCCCCTCCTCTCCTACCCTAACATACATGTCCTCTCCTCCTCTCCTCTCCTAACCTACATATCCTCTCCTCCTCTCCTCTCCTTACCTACATGTCCTCTCTTCTCCTAACCTACATGTCCTCTCCTTGCCTAACCTACATGTCCTCTCCTCTTCTACCCTAACATACATGTCCTCTCCTCCTCTTCTACCCTAACCTACATGTCCTCTGCTACCCTAACCTACATGCCCTCTCCTCCTCTTCTACCCTAACCTACATGTCCTCTCCTACCCTAACCTACATGTCCCCTCCTCTCCTACCCTAAAATACATGTCCTCTCCTCCTCTCCTCTCCTAACCTACATGTCCTCTCCTCCTCTCCTCTCCTTACCTACATGTCCTCTCTTCTCCTAACCTACATGTCCTCTCCTCGCCTAACCTACATGTCCTCTCCTCTTCTACCCTAACCTACATGTCCTCTCCTCCTCTTCTACCCTAACCTACATGTCCTCTCCTCCTCTTCTACCCTAACCAACATGTCTTCTCCTACCCTAACTTACATGTCCTCTCCTCCTCTTCTACCCTAACCTACATGTCCTCTCCTCCTCTTCTACCCTAACCAACATGTCTTCTCCTACCCTAACTTACATGTCCTCTCCTCCTCTTCTACCCTAACCTACATGTCCTCTCCTCCTCTTCTACCCTAACCAACATGTCTTCTCCTACCCTAACTTACATGTCCTCTCCTCCTCTCTTGTCTCGTCTCATCATTGACTCGTCTCCTCTGCTGCCACTCACCCATACATTAAAACCAGTTCTCTCTGCTGTCAAACCCATCTTCATCTTAATCACCGTCCTCATCGTCATCTAACACCAGCCCTCCAGACTACAACTCCTCCACCTGTCACTCAAAGCTTCCGGGGTGCCAGGTAAGGAACACTCTCGCTCCCCACGGGCAACACCAGTCGTGTCATCCCACCACTCAACAAATCAGCTGTGGCGTGATACACGTGTTTATGGAGGAGAGGTGGATGAGAGGCGAGGGAGAGAGGAGGGGGAAGGGGGATACAGGTTGTAATGACTAGAGTGGGAAAGGGAGGAGAGGGGAGAAGAGGGGGGAGGTAGCAGAAGGGAAGATGCATTGAGAGAGGGAAGGAGGAAAGAGAGAAACTGATTAGGATTTAGGATGAAATATAGATGAGTCACCTCTCTCCCCTTTCTCATACTTTCTCTCACTATCAATTCTCACTTACTTCCTCACACCTCTCTTCAACTCACTCTCCTTCTCTCCTCCCGCCCACGTCTCTCTCTCGCTCTCTCTCTCTCTCTCTCTCTCTATCTATCTATCTATCTATCTATCTATCTATGAGGAGTAATGCTGAAGTAGCAGGTCAGCTGAGCCACGCGCTCCCTGATAGTCTTCCCTGGGAAAGAGGCTCTGCTCTGCGTCACTGCTTAATTATTCACCAGGAATCTACAGGAGAGGAAAAGAATGTGGAGGAAGAGAGCAATACAAAGGAGGAATAGGGGGAGGAATGAGAGCTCCCCCCTGTAACGAGGCACCACAGTAGTTCGTTTTCACCGCAGGACAGACAGAGAGAGAAAAAGAGAAATCTGTGGAAAAGAGGAAGTAAATGTGTTTCTTTAATAAGAGGCAGACTGTGCAGTCCCCCATCGATTCCCTAGTCTGGGCTGAATCTCATACAGTATCATCTCAACGATGGAGTTTAAAGCGCATTACTTTCTATCTAATTTGTTACAGTGACTAAGATGGAGGGAAAATGGAACAAACGTTCACAACCTAACTAAGTATTCTTTAGAATATTAGCTTATCTTTTCTGGAAGAAAAGTAGACCAGGAGAAGAAAGCCACTTTAGACTATAGAGACGCAACCTTGGCTGCCACTGTAATAATCAAACATGTACAGTACACTTTGGGCCGTATTCAATTTTCGGACACATAAAAAAGGGAATATCCGCTCACCTTTTTTCTATGTGTAGGATCTTGTTTTGTCCTTCTCCTGATATTACATTGGACTTTCATAAAACCTCCTCCTTTCAGATTCACTTGTCTAACTTCTCCTTCCACTCTCTGTCCTCCAGGGTTGTTCCAGAGGGCCATAGCCCAGAGTGGCTCAGCCATCTCCAGCTGGTCGGTCAACTACCAGCCCCTGAAGTACACCAAGATCCTGGCCCGGAAGGTGGGCTGCAGCCACTCAGAGACGGCAGAATTGGTGGACTGCCTGAGGAAGAAGAACTTCAGGGAGCTGGTGGATCAGGACATCCAGCCGGCACGCTACCACATTGCCTTCGGACCCGTAGTGGACGGAGACGTGGTGCCGGATGACCCTGAGATACTCATGCAGCAGGTGGGATTGCTGGAGCAGGGGGTGGGTGTGTTGTTGGGGGTGGGGATAGGGTGGAGGTTAGTGTGGGTATATTAGTCATGGCACTCTGACTGCAGAGACAGAGGTTTTCTATTGGTTCTGATGAAATCTCACTGCCAGAGTTACCAAGAGTAATGTAAAAAGATAAAGGTTATGATAAGACATTACTATAATGGTTAAGTGTAATTTAAGACAGGTTTATATTTTATGCTTTTTGGTGTTAATAGTGCTTTTCAAGGAGCCCAAAGTGCTTAAAATGTTATGAGGCAGCAAAATCTCATCCTCTTCTAATGTCTATGCACCTAACATGTCCTTCCCTCGTTTTTCCACAAGGGGGAGTTCCTGAACTATGACATCCTGATAGGAGTGAACCAGGGAGAGGGGCTGAAGTTTGTAGATGACAGTGAAGACAATGATGGGATCTCAGCTGCAGCGTTCGACTACACCATCTCTAACTTTGTGGACAATCTCTATGGATATCCTGAGGGTAATGGTCTCTATATCCCTACTAATTGTAAACTGTCATTGTTAAAACATATTGATTCAATGGTTGTAAAGATGGGGAGAGGTCTGTCCGTGATAAAGAGATGGTCTGCTTTTTTGACACTACACTCCACAAAGCAGATCCTGCAGGCTCTAGTTTTATCTTATCTTGATTATTGTCCAGTCATATGGTCAAGTTCTGCAAAGAAGGACCTAGAAAAAGCACTGACACACACACACTTATCCCACCAGACATGCCACCAGGGGTCTTTTCACACTTCCCAATTCCAGAAAAAAATTCAAGAAAACGTACAGTATTATATAGAGCCATGATTTCATGGAACTCCTCAAGTGAACAGCAAACCTGTTTTTTTTTTTTTTAAAGCAACACCTCGCGGCACAACGCCTCTCCCCTATTTGACATAGATATTTTGTGTGAATGCACTGATATGTAGGCTACGTGTGACATTTTAAATGTATGTAGTTCTATCCTTGAGCTGTTCTTGTCTACACATTTTCTGTATTATGTCATGTTTTGTGTGGACGAGTAACGGCTGCAATCGCAACATCTAATGGGGATCCTAATAAAATACCAATACCAATTAATGTGCAGCTTTTTATAAAGTATTGAGTAAAGTAACAATATAATATATAACCTCTAGAGAGGAATGATGTGTCTCAAAGCCAAGTTCTGTGGTTTACTATTTGGTAAAAACGTCTCTTTAACCTTCAATTCACTATCATGTGCCTTTTTCTCTAACCCCACCCTTTCCCTCCCTTTCTATAATCTCTATCTCTATTTCTCTTTCCCTTTCTCTACTCTCTATCTCTATTTCTCTTTCCCTCACTCTCTCCCTTTCGCTCATCTTCTGGCTCCATCTGTATCTCTCTTTCTCAACTTCCCTCTCTTGAACTTTCACTCTCTCTTGTGTCCAACCTCCCTCCATCCCTCCCCTCTCCCCACTCTCCCTCTCCTCCCACCACCCTCCTCCCTCTCCTCCCCTCTAGGTAAGGACATCCTGAGAGAGACCATTAAGTTCATGTACACTGACTGGGCCGACCGTGACAACGGAGACATGAGAAGAAAAACCCTCCTCGCCCTGTTCACGGACCACCAGTGGGTGGCGCCAGCGGTGGCCACGGCCAAACTGCACGCCGAGTTCCAATCTCCTGTTTACTTCTACACATTCTACCACCACTGCCAGACGGAGACACGGCCAGAGTGGGCGGACGCGGCCCACGGGGATGAGATCCCCTATGTGTTCGGGGTGCCCATGATCGGAGCCACCGACCTGTTCCCCTGCAACTTCTCTAAGAATGATGTCATGCTCAGTGCTGTAGTCATGACGTACTGGACAAACTTTGCTAAGACGGGGTAGGTAGTGAATGGTAGAGGGTAGAAGGTAGAAAGAATGGGGCTTTGTTTGGTTTGCTCTTTCTACTCTTGAGGACTATTTAATTTAGGGCTCAATTTAAACCATATCACCAAAATTCAGCACTATAACGCGCTTGAAATGTAAAGGTAATTTCCAATTGAGCCAAACTGCAGCTAACCCATAAGAATCTAAGCCCTGTCTAAGCCAGGGGGGTTCCACTAAGCTATATGGAATTGTTTTAAGAAGGTCATACCAAGGATTTAGATTTTTGATTTTGAAGTATCCCAAAAATTTGCTGAAAAATAATTTTGGGCCTTACTGCTATTAGCCCATACAAACACATTGAATAACATATTCATTAAATAGAACAACAGATAGTGTGTTCTGAAGCGTCTGTCCTACATCCGAGAGATATAAGAAAGATCAGGAAACATTTATTTGTCTTTACATGTATTTAACACCTTATTTTGGGTACTAAACAGTCTCCACATATACTTTCATTAAAAAAATTCAACTGGTGCCGGGGGACCTTCAGACGAGTCTTGTGAGGTGTGTGGGCGTCCGTGCGAGAGTAAACGCTACACTACAGATGATTTTGTGAGAAGACCGATTTCCGGGATGTCTCATGGTCTGACATACTCCGCTCCAGCTCTGTCGCCTTTCACCGCAGATGCGGAAGTGCAACATAGGCGTATGAGGTGGATTGAGAAGCATCCAATTTCTGGGGACGTGGACATCAACCTTAAGGGGTGAATGCAGTCTCCGCTAAGGCAGGAATTTTGCAAAGGCAGAGTTGATTGGCCGAGACCGAGACATGCGCGGACAGTGGCTGCATCAATTCAGGTTACAAGTATAGGCCTAAGGGATGACAATCACTGAATGTCATTCATTAGACTTTTGGGGTTTTGTTACAGATGTTTCTTTCCATTCCTCATATTATGTGCACAGTGCACGGTATGGATGCAGGAATTATTTTAGAGTGAATGAATACGTGTCACAACTGTCGGAAGGATTAGACCAAAGCGCAGCGTGTTGAGTGCTCATCTTCTTTTAATAACGTATAAAGTGAACACTTAAACAAAATTAACAAAACGACAATCGACAGTTCCGTAAGGTACACGAACTATACGAAAAACAACCACCCACAAACCCAAAGGAAAAAAACAGGCTGCCTAAGTATGGCTTCCAATCAGAGACAACGAAAGACACCTGACTCTGATTGGAAACCATACTCGGCCACACATAGAAAATGAACATAGAAAATGAAAACTAGAACAAATCCCCATGAAACAAACCAACCCCAAAACACACAAAAACAATACCCCCTGCCACGCCCTGACCATACTACAATGACAAATGACCCCTTTTACTGGTCAGGACGTGACAATACGAGCAGATAGCCAGGCTTACAGGAACTTTGCCTTGTGAACTGATCGTTTGACAGATCAGATTAAAACATCATGACTGGTTGTGTTTATGTCAAAATAAAAGGTGATACATTTTAAAAGTGAAATGACAAAACTTTAGGACTACGCCCACATAGATCCTACTGAATTAATAGGGATTCTATAGGTAATTCTATGATTAGGCCCATAAACAACAAAATAAATGGTCATGCAATTGTTGTCATGCAAGCATGTGCACACATAGGAGGTGCCACACCCGGAATAAATTAAATCTACTTTCACCCCCGACTATACACTTGAAGTCGGAAGTTTACATACACTTAGGTTGGAGTCATTAAAACTGGTTTTTCAACCACTCCACAAATCTCTTACCAAACTATCGTTTTGCCAAGTCGGTTAGGACATCTACTTTGTGCATGACACAAATAATTTTTCCAACAATTGTTTACTGACAGATTATTTCACTTATAATTCACTGTATCACAATTGTAGACCTCCACAAGTCTGGTTCATCCTTGGGTGCAAATTCAAAAAGCCTGAAGGTACCACGTTCAGCTGTACAAACAATAGTACGCAGGTATAAACACCATGGGACCACGCAGCCGTCATGCCGCTCAGGAAGGAGACGCGTTCTGTCGGATAGATATGAACGTACTTTGGTGCGAAAAGTGCAAATCAATCCCAGAACAACAGCAAAGGACCTTGTGAAGATGCTGGAGGAAACAGGTACAAAAGTATCTATATCCACAGTAAACAAATTCTGTATTGACATAAACTGAAAGGACGCTCATCAAGGAAGAAGTCACTGCTCCAAAACCGCCATAAAAAAGCCAGACTAC
This sequence comes from Salmo salar, assembly GCF_965601325.2. Lineage (NCBI taxonomy): Eukaryota > Metazoa > Chordata > Actinopteri > Salmoniformes > Salmonidae > Salmo > Salmo salar. The sequence goes on from NC_138308.1 coordinate 79,513,685, forward strand.
GGTTTGCAACTGCACATGGGGATAAAGATCGTACTTTTTGGACAAATGCCCTCTGGTCTGATGAAACAAAAATATAACTATTTGGCCGTAATGACCATTGTTACGTTTGGAGGAAAAAGGGTGAGGCTTGCAAGCCGAAGAACACCATCCCAACTGTGAAGCACGGGGGTGGCAGCATCATGTTGTGGGGGTGTTTTGCTGGAAAATTATGTGGATATATTGAAGCAACATCTCAACACATCAGTCAGGAAGTTAAACTTTGGTCGCAAATGGGTCTTCCAAATGGACAATGACCCCAAGCATACTTTCAAAGCTGTGGCAAAATGGCTTAAGGACAACAAAGTATTGGTATTGGTATTGGAGTGGCCATCACAAAGCCCTGACCTCAATCCTATGGAAAATGTGTGTGCAGAACTGAAAAAGCGAGGAGGCCTACAAACCTGATTCAGTTACTCCAGCTCTGTCGGGAGGAATGGGCCTAAAATTCACCCAACTTATTGTGTGAAGCTTGTGGAAGGCTACCCGAAACGTTTTACCCAAGTTAAACAATTTAAAGGCAATGCTACCAAATACTAATTGAGTGAATGTAAACTTCTGACCCACTGGGAATGTGATGAAAGAAATAAAAGCTGAAATAAATCATTCTCTCTACTATTATTCTGACATTTCATATTCTTAAAATAAAGTGGTTATCCTAACTGACCTAAAACAGGGAATTTTTACTAGGATTAAATGTCAGGGATTGTGAAAAAATTTGTTTAAATGTATTTGGCTAAGGTGTATGTAAAATTCCAACTTTCAACTGTATGTAAGAAGCTATAAAATGTATTGCAATTTTGAGGTAATTTTTTTCATGTTTTAATGTCAAATTCAAGAGGTTGTTTAACAGTGAAATATACTATAAAGTGTCTGTGTGTAATAACTTTGGAATACCTTTGATTTAAATAATTTAAATGAGATTTGTATTCATTTCTCCTCTAGGGACCCCAACCTGCCGGTGCCTCAGGACACCAAGTTCATCCACACCAAGCCCAACCGCTTCGAGGAGGTCATCTGGACCAAGTTCAACTCCAAGGACAAGCAGTACCTCCACATCGGTCTGAAGCCCCGCGTCAGAGACAACTACCGAGCCAACAAGGTGGCCTTCTGGCTGGAGCTGGTCCCTCATCTACATTCCCTCCATGACGAATTCCCCCCCACCACCAGGCTACCTCCAGGCAGCACCCGCCCCCCCGGGGTCCCCTGGAAGCCCAAACCACGCACCACGGGCCACCCCTACCCGACATTCCCTGACCCCGTGGAGCCCTACGGATCAGAGCGGCCCAGACTGGACCTCTTCCCCGGTGACACACGCGATTATTCCACAGAGCTGTCGGTGACAGTGGCAGTGGGGGCGTCGCTACTCTTCCTCAACATCCTGGCATTCGCAGCGCTCTACTACAAGCGGGACAAGCGGCAGGAGATGCGGCGCCACCGGCTCTCCCCGCAGCGCCATGGTGGGCCCGCCAATGACCTGGCACACAGCCAGGAGGAAGAGATCATGTCCCTGCAGATGAAGCACTCGGAGCACGACCCACACCACGACATGGAGCCCCTCCGTCCCCACGACATCCTGCGGCCTGCCTGCCCGCCCGACTACACTCTGGCCCTGCGGAGGGCCCCGGACGACGTGCCCCTCATGACCCCCAACACCATCACCATGATCCCCAGCACCATCACCGGCATGCAGCCCCTCCACCCCTTCAATACCTTCCCCAGCACCGGCCACAACAACACCCTGCCCCACCCCCACTCCACCACACGCGTATAGTAAAGCTAGAGCTCCCCCTGGGGGACCGGTGGACCAACTACTACGCGCTCTGGCTCCCTCTCTATGGATATCTCTCTCTCTCTCTTACTCTGTTTCTCCAACCGTCAGCCTGCTGCCCTCATGCTGTGTACTTCCTACAGTGCCACCTGTTGAGGTTAAGTGGAAGTGCAGCTGAACTGCAGGGGCAGCAGATGTTAAGGGGGGACATTGAGACATTTAGAAACTATTTTGATGGGGTCTCATATTCTCTGACTCTGACAACCCCCAAACCTTCCCAGAGGACGATCCTCTTACTGTGCTTTTCATTTTGTTGTTTTTTCATCCCCCTTTTTATCAATTTCTGTGCTGTAATAGGGTTGAAGATAGTTTTTTTGGGTGTTGGGTAAAGTGACCTCTGATATATTGGAAAACCTCTATCTCTCTACTCATGTCATCTGCTTACTTGATATAGTGTTTTCTCTTTTCTACATCCATCTCTTTCCCTCTGTAGTTCTAAACCCCCCTCAAATGAACCCCTCAGCCCACCCTTAGGAATTGTTGGGAGTCTTTTTCATACAAGGCGTACAGTACATACAGTTAGCATCTATCATGAAAATATTGATATTCTGATATCGTCCTTCTACCAGCATTCTTGGTGCCAAGTACTGTGTTGTTTTCCCATAGGAGGGAACTGAGAGAGAATCAAGAGTGTGGAGCTGTATCAAGATAGCCTACTGACTGTGTTCATGAAAAGTGCCAATTTGGCCTATCTTGTGTGCTTTTTTTCTTTGATTGTTTGGTTGTTGCTTTCAGTTCTTATTTTTTTGTGGAAAGAATTTTAAGTATATAGATATATAGTTATATATAAATGTGTACAAAGAAGAAGATATATAAATGGTTTTCTCAGTGGGGATCTATGCATGAATTATTTTTTTAAATGATGATGGGGAAAGGACACTGGATAGTCAATGTTTCCACACGTCTCCTGTTTTAAACCATTTCTATCTCTATTTCATATGCTTTTTTCTTCCTATTTTATTCTTCAAAAACAAAAAAATGGAGGCAATTAAAAAAAAACTGCACGGATGCTTCTTTGATTTGCACAATTATCCTTTACAACAAGAGAAACCTGACTGGAACAAATATGAATAAAATAATGATCATACATCTTGAATATACAACACATTCCGTATCATCACCATCTCCCATGTTCATTGCTTACTGTCTACTATTGCACTATAGACCACATGCTACGCCAACCAAATCAACTACCCAGTAAATCAAATCAACCTTTATTCTTACAACACATTTCATACAAAGCAGGTGCAAACCAATGCGACCACATATCAGTCGCACAGAGACCCCACTCTCCCTGCTCTGCTATCGTCATCAGGCCAGGGCCCCTGAGGGCCCCTCTTATGTAATGTGAGATATTGGTGCCACTCTAGCAGCTCTGTCTTTGTCTCGTAATAACCAGGCCATCCACTGAGCCTTGGGCCCCTGTCTCTCTGTGAGTCATTATGGCAGGCATGGAAGCCATAATCTGCCACTGAAATGGCATCCTATTCCCTATTGCACTACTTCTGGCCAGTCAGGCAAAAAGTAGTGCACTATAGGCATTAGATAGGCATTAGGGTGTTGTTTTGGACACATTTCTAGAGGTATTGGTGTCCATTATGCTCTGGTCAAAAGAAGTGTACTATGTAGGGGATAGGGTGCTGCAGGTAGAGATATTGAAGGTACATACAGTACTCAAGTCTTGGAGGCTCATAGAACGTTACTTTCCTAATTCTGTTAGTAGGAAGGAGAGAAAAGGACGTTCTCACTCTCCCTCCTTCTTTCACACATTCTGTCCTATCTTCGCCTCTATTTCCAGCACATGCAGATTTTGTTTGATGAGTGAGTGTGCGTGCGTGCGTGGGTGTGTGTGTGTGTACGTACATGTCAGCACAGCTTCACCGGGGCAAGGGTAATTAGAGTGCATGGAGAATGATGGAGGGAGACAGAGGGAGAGAGAGAACGAGAGAGAGAACGAGAGAGAGAGACAGACATCTCAACTCAGAGGCTCATCCCCATGATGTGAACCCGCACTCCAAAATAACATCTCTCCAACTGCTTACACACACACTCCTCCATTCCTCCCACCATTCCGTTTTCCCTATCCCTTTCTCCTTTCCCCCACCAGTAAACACCAACATTTAACTAACTAGGCGTAATAGCTACATGAATGTGAAGAGTTGAGTAGAACTCACATACTTTTCAACTCATGACTTCGCTGTGTACAGTCATTCAACCCTGCATCTCCTGACCCTTAATCCCTGACCCCTCACCCTGCTGACTCTGTTGCTCCCACAACCCCTTAGCTCTACTGCTGTGTATGTAACTCTAAGCACACTGAGCAAGACTGGGGGTCTGTCAGCCAGGCCACGGTCTGTGATAACAAAGCTGGTAGAGGACCTTAGACCAAGAGGCAGCAAAGTGATCAGTTGTTGCCGGGTTTTAGTTTTTCTTTTTTTAACAGGGAAAAACACATAAAAGTCGAGGTAAAGTCTATTGATAAAGCACCTGACTGTAATGCTCTAATATGGCCAGTAGAGGGGGCCGACGGGTTAATATGATTAATCCCACTGAACAGAACTGTAGAGCTGTGAGTGAGAACCCACAGTGCACTGTATCCTCTATGGGAAACCGTTAGCGACCATGTTGTGTCTATGCTTGTGTTTAGCTTTTAGACTTTTCTTTGGTTTCTATTTCATTACTGCTTGAGGATTGTGGAAGTTGAGGGGAGAATGTGAGAGAACACAGTGGTAGAGTCAGACTGTGTTAGCCTACTGAGAGAGACCGTGTGTGGTGGGGAAATGGGGGAATGATCAGCTGCACAATATACTGTAACATAGACTGGACTGGGGTTGTGGTCAATGGGAGCTAGAGAAGGACTCAACACAAGCTGTATTCTTGGACTAGAAGAAGAAACCTGGGAGAGAGACTCAAAGCATCCAAGTCATCATCACAACCTTAAACACAGGGGAAAGGTTGTGATGATGTGACTGGTCAACTGGGACAGTGGACAGACTTATTTCATCGATGGGAGCGATCCGAGTCTGTCCTATGAAGAGTCGTTGTGCCATTAGATCCTAGTGAACTATTTTATACTTATTCATGTGAATAAGAGGGCCATGGGATGTCGCAGAGGAAACTACTGCTAGTACATATACAACAAAACAGAACTTCAACCAATAGAAGAGCGACAGAAGCTATTTCCTTTTTTCTGTTGTTTTCCTTGACTATTTTATAGGTTTACACACTAGAGGGCGCCATGGTGACACACAATCACCATAACAACCTATCTGTCAGCCTCTGAACATTCGGAATGTGGAGGAATACATTGTTGCGTGACACAGAGACACGTCAAAAAAGAGGAGCAAAACTGTACATTTTTAAGTGTAAGAACAAACAAACAGGCAAAAATATTTGTAAATATTACGTTTCTTGTTTGTTTTTTTCGAGTGAATGAAATGACTTTGTGACAACAGAGACAACAGGTGCAAGTTGATAAGGGGCCACCAGCTAGTATTGTACCTTCACTGTACACCATTTGAATATATTCTCTGCTGTACTCTTTCGAAGGATTCAGGAAAGTCAGATTCTAGTTCTATTAGCCCCGTGTTGTCAGTGCAGGATGTAACAAAGTTGTGCAGAAGTGGGTAGACAATGGACATTCAGGACAAAGTCATAGAGTTGTCTATGTAGCATCTTGACTCCTCAACCTGTGAAAGCACTAAGCAAACACTGTAGCAGGGATACTGACCCATTCTTACTCTGTGCTGTTGTTAATATGGTCTCTATCCCACATTCAAATGGGACATGCGTAACTGCAGGCCTTTATTAGATGTCTACCACACGTGCATATCTGTATGATGATGCAGGATACCTTAAAGGCGGAATCTGTCATTCCCACTTTCCCCTATGGCAACTACAATGCAGGGACACTTTTACCGGAAATTAAAGTTACAGAGCGCACCTTTAAAAACAACCGTGTGGCTTCTGGAGTCTGGATATTCACTCCCTGTTGACTTTGGTATTGTAGCGTAGCCCCAAAACCACAGGGGGATAAAGAAACGAGGGCTTTATGTAACCTAAGATGCCTCTGATCTAGCCTGGTCCCAGATCTGTTTTGGCCCTCTTCCCAACTCCTACGGTCATTGTCACGACTAGGAGTTGACTACACAGCACAAACCGATCTGGGACCAGGCTACCTCTTATCCTCATTGGAAATCACATACTGCGGGTGGGTCACATGTCCCCCTGAATACACTGCGTTACGTACAATATCTGTATGTGTCCTGTTCATGTAGGTTGTGCTACATGACCTCATCATAAGCTATTGGTACAGCTACGCTTGCCTTCCGGGTGGAGAGATGTGGTGGGAATGAGTTGCTTTGACCACTGCACGCCTAGTGGCCAGACGGTTGGACGACATTACAAGACATGCATAGGTGTTGACCTGGAAGTGAGTGTGAGTGTATAAGTGAGAGCATGTGTTAGGATAGCTAATGTGGTGTGTATGTGTTAGGTGTGTACTCCATTTTGTTGTAGCCTTGGTTTGGACTTACACAGAGTTTTAGATATCTAGTGTTAATTTAAGATGACTTTGAAACAACTGAACCAACCCCCAAAAAATCCATATTGGATTTTAATGTATTATTCCTCGCACTCAGACCATGAAGAAAGTCATTATTTTTGGTCCAAAACCAATTCTGTTGACAGTGTGTTGATTTTCAATGATAAATCAGTTGTTAAAGGATTATAAAGCAGTTATCATAGTTTTATAGATTTGCCGGAGCGGTGCTCTGTTGGAAAAACACCTGAAATAAAAGGGGCAGTACGTAACAATGTTTCATGTAGGTGAATTTCCTGCTTTGCTTGTGACTACGTGTCATGGTTGACCGTCTAAACAGAGAAAGGTTTGTATATGTTATGGTCTATGTACCTGAGAGTTCAGGTAAACTGAAGCACATGACCAATATCCCTGGGAAACATTCGGAGTTCGGTGTCAGTTCGGCCTGCATAGCAACATTTGCACCTGTTGTCTTCTTTTTCATTTCTTTATTGAATTAAGAAACCCAAGACTTGAGATGAAGAAAACATGTTAAAAATCAATTTAAAAAAAGAGCATTATTAAACAGGTAAAATAAAACTATATAAATAAGGTGATGATATTTCTGTTTAGTTATGACACACTGTATGCTGTGATTCTGATGCGGGGCACATAAAGACGTTCATAGCCAGGCTGTCGAGTACGTCTCTTCATTTACCTAACGCACCCCCTCAACTTCATTCACAAGACTGCTTCTTCCATTAAAGCCCCACAAAAGCAAAAATTCACTTTTTTCAGCTGAAAGGATCTCCAGAGTTTACCCATGATGTTGCACAATGATTTAAGCCAATAAGCCACTGTTTTAGTCAAAGTGTGATATGGGCTTGAAGTGGGAAATCCGAAGTGGGAAAGTGTTTCCCCTTTGAGATGACGTGCTAATACTTTTCACACTACGTTTCTTTTCAGGACTGGGTTTTATTTGCATGTTACCACCCACCAGCATGGCATTTCTTTATTTTGTTTACCCCCCGTCTAGGCCTACTATATATAGTAGTAACCTCAAGGGGTGCGAGGCCAAGAGCACAAATCTGTAGGAAGTATTTGGATATCATAGGATATCATCATCGGGTCTCAGGTGGAATAAAATGATTTGGTTGACCCTTGAATGGTATACTTAATTTTATTCCAATCAAATCTTTGAGCCAAAGAGAGGTTAAGGGAGGATGGATAGATTTCCAATTCAATAAAATCCTTCTGCGGGCCAACATGGTGGCAAAGGCAATGCCATCTAGCTGTCTATTGGTCAGGGAAGGATTGCTGTTTGGTACTCCAAAAATAGCAATTTTTGTGCCAGGTTGCAACTCTGTTACATGCTTCAGAAAGGGTTTTAAATCAATAATAGTGGACCAATAGTCTGCCAGGCCCCAGAACATGTGAGTCAAGTCCGCCAAGGAGCTGTACCATCAATATTTGGGTTGAATTTGGACAATCTGGCCTTACTGAAATGAATACAGTGAAGTACCTTAAACTGTATAAGGCTGAGCCGGGCACAAGAGGAGCTTCCATTTACCCTAAGGTAGGCACTATTCCAGACTTTCAGAGATCTCTCCACCAAGTTCCTTTTTTCACTCTGATCGGATTTTATTGAATGACGGGTTATCAAGGCACATGTTTATCTAAAAAATATGGGATAAGTCCCTTTAGTTGAAAATGTGTTTTCAAAAGGGCATCCAAACCCGATGATAGACTTGGAAAGGTGGGGCTTTGAGTCAGATTTGGAAATACCTAAATAAACTTGAATGGGGTAAATTACATTTGATAGCGAGGTCATTGAAATTGGCAAAGGTGCTATCGATATAAAAGGTCATTAAACTTAGTAAGGCCATTCATCTGCCATAGCCTAAAAGCTACATCCAGTTTGCCTAGAAGGAAGAGGTGATTATTACATACAGTGGATTCAGAAAGTATTCAAACCCCTTGACTTTCCTGATCAATCTACACACAATACCCCATAATGACAAAGCAAAAATAGTTTTTATTTTTTGTATTTATTAAAAATAAAAAACTGACCTATCTTATTTACATACAGTTGAAGTCGGAAGTTTACATACACCTTAGCCAAATGCATTTAAACTCAGTTTTTCACAATTCCTGACATTTAATCAGAGTAAAAATTCCCTGTCTTAGGTCAGTTAGGATCACCACTTTATTTTAAGAATGTGAAATGTCAGAATAATAGTAGAGAGAATGATTTATTTCAGCTTTTATTTCTTTCATCACATTCCCAGTGGGTCAGAAGTTTACATACACTCAATTAGTATTTGGTAGCATTGCCTTTAAGTTGTTTAACTTGGGTCAAACGTTTCGGGTAGCCTTCCACAAGCTTTCCACAATAAGTTTGGTGAATTTTGACCCATTCCTCCTGACAGAGTTGGTGTAACTGAGTCAGGTTTTTAGGCCTCCTTGCTCACACACGCTTTTTCAGATCTGCCCACACATTTTTTATAGGATTGAGGTCAGGGCTTTGTGATGGCCATTCCAATACCTTGACTTTGTTGTCCTGAAGCCATTTTGCCACAACTTTGGAAGTATGCTTGGAGTCATTGTCCATTTGGAAGACCCATTTGTGACCAAGCTTTAACTTCCTGACTGATGTCTTGCGATATCAATATATCCACAGAGTTTTCCTGCCTCACAATTTTGTGAAGTGCACCAGTCCCTCCTGCAGCAAAGCACCCCCACAACATGATGCTGCCACCCCCGTGCTTCACGGTTGGGATGGTGTTCTTCGGCTTGCAAACCTCCCACTTTTTCCTCCAAACATTATGGCCAAACAGTTCTATTTTTGTTTCATCAGACCAGAGGACATTTCTCCAAAAAGTACGATCTTTGTCCCCATGTGCAGTTTCAAACTGTAGTCAGGCTTTTTTTATGGCGGTTTTGGAGCAGTGGCTTCTTCTTGCTGAGCGGCTTTTCAGGTTATGTCGATATCAGACTCGTTTTACTGTGGATATAGATACTTTTGTGCCTGTTTCCTCTAGGATCTTCACAAGGTCCTTTGCTGTTGTTCTGGGATTGATTTGCACTTTTCGCACCAAAATACATTCATCTCTAGGAGACAGAACGCGTCTCCTTCCTGAGCGGTATGACGGCTGCGTGGTCCCATGGTGTTTATACTTGCGTACTATTGTTTGTACAGATGAACGTGGTACCTTCAGGCGTTTGAAAATTGCTCCCAAGTATGAACCAGACTTGTGGAGGTCCACCATTTGTTTTCGGAGGTCTTGGCTGATACATTTTTATTTTCCCATGATGTCAAGCAAAGAGGAACTGAGTTTGAAGGTAGGCCTTGAAATACATCCACAGGTACACCTCCAATTTACTCAAATGATGTTAATTAGCCTATCAGAAGCTTCTAAAGTCATGACATCATTTTCGGTAATTTTCCAAGCTGTTTAAAGGCACAATCAACTTAGTGTATGTAAACTTCTGACATATTGGAATTGTGATACAGTGAATTCTAAGTGAAATAATCTGTCTGTAAACAATTGTTGGAAAAATTACTTGTGTCATGCACAAAGTAGATGTCCTAAACGACTTGCCAGAACTATAGTTTGTTCACAAGAAATTTGTGGAGTAGTTGAAAAACGAGTTTTAATGACTCCAACCTAAGTGTATGTAAACTTCCGACTTCAACTTTAAGTATTCAGACCATTTGCTATGAGACTCGAAATTGAGCTCAGGTGCATCCTGTTTCCATTGATCATCCTTGAGATGTTTCTACAACTTGCCTACGCACTTGTCTATATAAGGTCCCACAGTTGACAGTGCATGTCAGAGCAAACACCAAGCAATGAGGTCGAAGGAATTGTCCATAGAGTTCCGAGAAAGGATTGTGTCGAGGCACAGGTCTGGGGAAGGGTACCAAAACATTTCTGCAGCATTGAATGTCCCCAAGAACACAGTGGCCTCCATCATTCTTAAATGGAAGAAGTTTGGAACCACCAAGACTTGCTAGAGCTGGCCAACTGGCCAAACTGAGTAATTGGGGGTGAAGGGCCATGGTCAGGGAGGTGACCAAGAACCCGATTGTCACTCTGACAGAGCTCCAGAGTTCCTCTGTGGAGATGGGAGAAACTTCCAGAAGGACAACCATCTCTGCACCAATCCACCAATCAGGCCTTTATGGTAGAGTGGCCAGATGGAAGCCACTCTTCAGTAAAAAGCACATGACAGCCCGCTTGGAGTTCGCCTAAAGGCACATAACGGACTCAGACAATGAGAAACATGATTCTCTGGTCTGATGAAGCCAAGATTGAACTCTAAGGGCCGGAATGCCAAGTGTCACGTCTGGAGGAAACCTGGCACCATGCCTACGGTGAAGTATGGTGGTGGCAGCATCATGATGTGGGGATGTTTTTCAGCTTCAGGACAAGTCTCTGAATATTCTTGAGTGGTCCAGCCAGAGCCCAGACTTGAACCTGATCGAACATCTCTGGAGAGACCTGAAAATAGCAGTTCAGCGACGCTTCCCATCCAACCTGATAGAGCTTGAGAGGATCTGCAGAGAAGAATGGGAGAAACTCACCGAATACAGGTGTGCCAAGCTTGTTGCGTTATACCTAGGGAGTCTCGAGGCTGTAATCACTGCCAAAGGTGCTTCAACAAAGTACTGAATAAAGGGTCTGAATACTTATGTAAATGTGATTTCAGGTTTTTTTCATAAGTTTGCAAAAATGTAAAAAAAAACTGTTTTTGGTTTGTCATTATGAGATATTGTGTGTAGATTGATGAGGGGAAAAAAACAATTTAATCAATTTTAGAATAAGGCTGTAACGTAACAAAATGTGGAAAAAGTGAAGGGGTGTGAATACCTTCCGAATGTACTGTATAGGACCTTGAATAGAGAAATCACAGAATTGAAAATGTTGATGGAATTGAGTCAACATTTTAAGAGTATTGACAACAATTGGATTGGATGTGTAGTGCGAAGCTGTAAGTGGAAATTGGAGGTGACTAAAGCTGACAAAGAGGAAGAGAAACAGGAGTTGGCTTCTGTTTGACACCAGTCAGTTTCTGGGGTGCGAATCCAGCAAACAATCTTTTGTATATTCGCTGTCCGTTAATAATACATACAGTTATGAAGGGCTAGTCCTCCATGTGTTTTCTCTCTCTGGAGGAATGCTTTACGTATTCTTGGACTCCCACCGCCCCATTAAAAAAGTTACGCTTATCCACTAAAGTGACAAAAGACTTTGGTAGAAAAAGAGGGAGACATTGGAACAAATACAGAAATCTGGGCAATACATTCATCTTCACACAATTTATTAGCTAAAGTCAAATGGAGAATACTCCATCTCTGAAAGTCCAGTTTAAGTTTGCTAATCAGGGGAATAAAGTTATCATCATGGAGGGAAGACAAGGTACGGGTAATATTGATCCCTAAATATTTAAAGCCAGACTTGGACATACGAAATGGAATAGTTTCCCGTGGAATGTGTAAAGCTAGTTAATTAATAGGAATACATTAACTTTTTGAGAAATTCAATTGAAAACCCCAAAACACACCAAACCTCCCCTATATAAGGGACACACACTTCAGAGTCTGAGATATATAAAAGCAAGTAATCGCCATACAAGAAAACATTGTGTTCCAGTCCCCATATGTAGATACCATGTATTGAGGGTGTGGGCTTTAGCATCATCATAGAGATGATGTATGTCTCTCTATTCGAGAGGTGAGCAATTTCTCTCAAATTTTACATCTGCATTTAAAAGTGAGATCGGTCTGTATGAGGCACACTCAGATGCATCTTTGCCGGGTTTTAACAAAAGCGTGATCGACCCCTCTGTCAGGGTTTGGGGTAAAACACCCTGGTCCAGGGCGTTTTCAAACATTTCAAGCAGGAGGGTTGCCAGTTTGGAAGAAAACCTTTTGTAGAATTCGATTGGGAAACCATTTGGGCCAGGGGATTTTCCACTTTGCATTGCTGTAATTTAATTAATCATCTTCTCTAACTGCAAAGGTTGATCTATTTCCTCTCTCTTCATTCAAATTGGAATTGTCTTCAGGTGATTCTGATGTGTAAAGATCTGAATAAAATGTTTTGAAAGTATTATTCATTTCAGTGGGACTAACTGTTAAAACACCCGAGGTGTTGTGAATTTGAGAGATCAGCTGCGAGGCAGATTTGCACTTGAGTTGATGAGCTAGAAGTTGACCAGTATTTTCTCCATGCTCGTAAACAAAATGGCGCTCGGAACAGCTGCTGCTCAGCCTTATCTGTGGATAGTCAATTCTACTGAGTTTGAAGCCTATCTCTGTAAAGTTCTGGTGATGGAGAGGCAGAGTATTGTTAGTCTAATTCCAGAATGGTGTCATTGTTTATTGAGTGTTTCCCAAAGTGTCAATGGAAAAATGTAATCTGTTATTTGTCTCAATAAAGACATCATTTCCATTCGATAGAATGGTGCAGAATGATTGTTCAAAAGTTAAGATGTGTTAAGTCTCCATTCGGGGGTGAGAGAATGACATTGTTAATTAATCAGAAACAACTGCAAAGTCCTTCCTCATCATGAGTCGCGACTGAGCTGAGCCTTTTGATGTCCACTTGCCTGAGCCATGGAGCAAATAAAAATAGGGGTGCAAACGTACGTTTTTCTTGACCAGAAATGTTTTGAGTTAGTCTGTATTTTATATATATAAGCAGGAGGGTAAAATACAGACTAACTCAAAACATTTCTGGTCAAGAAAAACGTACGTTTGCACCCCTATTTTTATTTGGGTATATATAGGTATATATATAGTCTGTATTTTATTTATATATATGTATATATGATGAGGAAGGACTTTGCAGTTGTTTCTGATTAATTAACAATGCCATTCTCTCACCCCCCCATATATATATATATATATATATATATATATATATATATATATATATATATAATATATATATATATAGTCTGTATTTTATGTATATATATAAATGTAGAAAAACGTATCTCTAGCCCAAACTGTTCAATCGTGATCCATATTACTGGAGCTTCATCTTATTCTATCTAATTATTTCTATGGCGGATTCTCAGCCACATTTTAGGGAAGATGCAAAAACCTTTGAGATAACAATAGATGGCAAAGTCAAAGATATAGGTAAGCATTTAGGGGAAACCAGTAACAAATCCAACTCAAGAACCAGCCGTAGCCTAGCCAGCTGACTAATCTTTTGAATAAGGTGTAGTAAATAAACCAGCAACAGATAACATTAGCTAGCTAGATAAAGTTAGCATGATAGCTCGCTCGCTAGAAACGGTTAACATGCTAGCTAGCTACACCTGACAGTTGGCAGTTTACTATTTGTTGTCGTTTCTTCACTCCACGTGGAAATCACCAATTTGTGAATATGCATCAAGAAGCACTGAGGTAACCTGCGTCTTTATTCGGAGGTGGAACCTAAATGAGAATTTCCGCTCTAGGATAGGAATTACATTGAAATAGGGACGGCATTTCCCTCTGGTGTGCACCTTTAAAAACAATGTGATTATTGTAATACCAATACCATGCAAATATATTACATCAAGAAACATATTACTTTGAGGTATTAATAGACACTAGTAAATATTTAAGTACTGCTTTCTTACAGAGAAACAAACAGACAAGCAGACTTCAGTAAGTTTATTTTCATTTCAAAGTTTGTTTGATGAATGAAATGTGTAGGTACGTTAGAATTTATGAGAAAATTGCCATTTCAAATATGATCCTTTTCAACACTTGATTGAATCACATCAGTATCAGTCGTAGGGCAATAACAATGTGTGGTTTGATCAGTAACAAAATTAAATGAAAATTAAATGTCCACCACATAAGAACAAAAATAAAATGTGTCAAGAATTTACAAAAAAAATAATACATATAGGAACATTTTGATTCCCAAAACGTATAAGGCATAAATAAAATGCAATGAACATTTACGATTTTGAATCTTGAATTTTGTTTACTTACAGAAGTGAAATTCTTAAGCATTGAAAAACAGATTTAGCATCAGAGCCTAGTACCCTAGGTAGACTGATTCACAGTAGGATCAATTATTTATTTCATTGCTTTCCAGCCTAGCAAATAAGACCCACAATATGGCCAGACAAGTATCTAAGGCCAAGTGCAAGACAGATTATCATACCAGCTACCATTCCATTGCTTTTTTAATTGGTAGATTTCAAGGGCCCATGTCTTGACCGAAAACTAAGAACACTAGTTTAGTGTTTAATCTAAGAATGTTGCATGCAGTCAAGTCTCTTGAGAAGTATTGGTGTGTCGCGACTCAGTCAAACCAAATTAAGGCTATTGCTCTTTGAGGCAATGTAGAGAATCTCACATGATGCTAAAAGACTCTTTGAGACTTTTTTCTGCCTGTTCCTTTGAGATCCGTTTCCAGGCAGGGGGAATATCTGCAGGCTGTGCGTCATAATTTCTGGCAAAGTGGTTGTTGAATTTTGCCATCACAAATTTCCAGTAGTCCGACGCCAGGGTAAATTTCCCGGTATTTCTTGTAAGGATGCCACTGTCCACGTGTTGCATAGCATCTGAAGGTGGTATCAATGAACACTGAAGAGGAACAGATGTCAGTGACAAGTTTTCTTGAGCCCTCAAACCTACAATGACCAGGTCTATGTATTGAGGCAGAGTGTTCTGTTTGGGCTTTTCCCCCTGCCTCGCACGGTGCCTTGCAGAATGGACACTGCTTCCCGCAGCCAAACACTCTTGTGAACAGCTCGTTCTGTGGCTTGATGTTCTGTCTTTCCAATTTCTTTTTCACATCCCTTGCTCTTTGGAACTCTTCTCTCAGAGACTGTTCCATCTCCACTACAGATGTGTTGAGCCAGTGGGCAAACGATTCCTGATTGGAATTGTTGAGGATCATGGTGGCTTCCAAAGCATCTTGGGGAAGCACTAGCTTCTCTCCTAGGTCCCTGCATATGTCCAGAATGAATTCCTTTATGTTTCCGTTCTCATTCACCTGTGCTTTTGTGATTGCCTCAGTGATGACACTGATGATCCCTTTGAGTTGACAGTCTTCGAAATCAAACATTTTGTTTCCTTGTGAGAAGTGTTTCAAGATTTCATCCAAAATCCAATTCTTGACAAAGCCTTCGTAGTCACAAATGTAGCTATGATAGTTGTTAAAGTCGGATGATGACAACAGTTGCTTCAGGATACAATACTGAAAAAAACTCCTAGAGCTGAATTGAAAGGCATTATGTACCGTCAGCATTTCGTCAACAATTTCCGGACCCAGGGAACTGGCAACATAGGCCTCTACTGCAGGTTTGAGACACAGGGTGGTGAACTCCTCGGCTTTCTTCTGACACTGATCTTGTCCATTGAACAAGTCTGTGAAGTCTGCCAAGTATTTACCTTTGAACTGCCTCACCTTGTGATGAGGTGCATTTCACACTCCTAGCTGTTACATTAACCATCATTAACCTCTTCAGGAAAGTCCATGGCATGGCTGAGAGAGTCTGAGCGGGTTCATCTGTGACGGTCTTCTCATCAATCTGCAGCACGGTGCTGAGGGCGAGCTTCTCTGTGTAGTGTTGCTCCAACCCCAGCTCCAGTAGCAAGCTCTCCAGGTGCGTTTCTTTGGGGGGAAAAAAATAAAGGTTTGAGATATTTGTTACTATGTTCAGGTGAATTTAGAAAACCTTTGTTATTAAATCTGTGAAGCACAAACCCTCATTTTATAGATTACATATCAGAACAGGGGCAAATAACAGATGGGCTGGTCTAATTTTTTATTCTCCAACCCCCCTCTGACTCTCACTCCTCTGTTCTCATCCTCCTAGATCTATCCGCTGCCTTTGACACCGTGTACCATCAGATCCTCCTCTACACCCTCTCAGGGCTGGGCGTCTAAGGTTATGCACACTCTTGGATTTCATCCTACCTGACAGGCCGCTCCTACCAGGTGACATGAAGAGAATCTGTGTCTGCACCACATACTTTCACATCGCTCGGGGCTCGGTTCTAGGCCCTCTCCTCTTCTCCCTAAACACCAAGTCACTCGACTCCGTCATATCCTCACATGGTCTCTCCTATCATTGCTATGCGGATGACACTGAACTACTTTTCTCCTTCCCCGCTTCAGATACCCAGGTGGCGACACGCATCTCTGCGTGCCTGGCAGATATCTCAACTTGGATGTCGGCCCACCACCTCAAGCTCAACAAGACGGAACAGCTCTTCCTCCCAGGGAAGGCCTGCTCACCCAAAGACCTCTACATCACGGTTGACAACTCCAGTGTCACCCTCCCAGAGTGCAATGAACCTTGGCGTGACCCTGGACAACACCCTGTTGTCTCTGAAAACATCAAAGCTAATCCAGGCACTTGTCCTCCAGTCTGGACTACTGCAACTCGCTGTTGGCTGGGCTTGTCGCTTGTGCCATCAAACCCCTGCAACTTATCCAGAACCCTGCAGCCTCCCTGGTTTTCAAACTTCCCAAGTTCTCTTATGTCACCCTGCTCCTCCGCACACTCCACTGGCTTCGTTGAAGCTCGCGTCCACTACAGGGTCATGGTGCTTACCTACGGAACAACAAGAGGAACTGCACCTTCCTACCTTCAGGCTATGCTCAAACCCTACACCCCAATTCGAGCACTCCGTTCTGCCACCTCCCTCCCACCCCTACAGGAGGGCAGCTCCCACTCAGCCCAGTCCAAGCTCTTCTCTGTCCTGGCACTCCAATGGTGGAATTAACCAGCATTTGCACTTGTCCACCGCTTGCTCCTCATCATGTCCTTACAGTGCAGTGGCGCTCATCAGTTATATTGCAGATTGTGTCAACATAATTGAATGTTCATGTATTTTGGAGTCCCCGTCCCCCCCGCCTTTGCCACCACTGCTGAAAAAATCTTAAGGGAAACACTGAACTGCTAGTGTGTATTAATTTTTCATTCAATAATAAAGTTGTAAATGACAGATTCTTATGTAAGTATGTTTACCACGATCCATAGGGAACAGTACAGTGCCTTCAGAAAGGATTCACACCCCTTGACTTTTGCCACATTTTGTTGTGTTACAAAGGGAAATTAAAATTGATTCAAATATGTATTTTTTTGTAAACGAGCTACACAAAATACTCTAATGTAAAAGTGGAAGAACAAGTCAAAAGAATGTTAAGAATGAAAGACAAATAAAACACTAATATCTCTTAATTAAATAAGTATTCACCCCCCTGAGTAAACATGTTAGAAACATCTTTGGCAGCATTTACAGCTGTGAGTCTTTTTGAGTCTCTAAGGTCTTCGCACACTTGGGTTGTACAATACTTGCCCATTATTCTTTTTTAAATTCTTCAAGCTCTGTCAAGTTGGTTGTTGATCATTGCTAGACAGGCAGTGTTCCCATTGATTTTCAAAGAGATTTAAGTCAAAACTGTAACTTTGCCATTTAGAAACATTCAATGTCGTCTGGGTAAGTAACTCCAGTGTAGATTTGGCCTTGTGCTTTAGGTTATTGTCCTGCTGAAAAGTGTATTTGTCTCAGACTGAACATGGTTTTCCTCTCTTTTCACTCTGTAATTTAGGTGAGTATTGTGGATTAACTACAATGTTGTTGATCTATCCTCAGTTTTCTCCTATCACAGCCATTAAACTCTGTTTTAAAAATCACCATTGGCCTGAGCGGTTCCCTTCCTCTCTGGCAACTAAGTTAGGAAGAATGCCTGTATCTTCGTAGTGACTAGGTTTATTGATACACCATTCAAAGCCAAAGGAATAATTTTAGGCTCATGTTAACTACTATTATCGCACACAGAGTGAATCCATGCATCTTATTATGTGATCTTCTACGCACATTTCTACTCCTGAACTTATTTAGTCTTGCCATAGCAAAGGGGTTGAATACTTACTGACTCAAGACATTTCAGCTTTTCA
This sequence comes from Salmo salar, assembly GCF_965601325.2. Lineage (NCBI taxonomy): Eukaryota > Metazoa > Chordata > Actinopteri > Salmoniformes > Salmonidae > Salmo > Salmo salar. Next base: position 79,532,002 of record NC_138308.1, read on the forward strand.
TTTTGAATTTATTTGTAAAGGTTTCTAAAAACAAAATTCCACTTTGACACTATGGGGTATTGTGTGAAAGCCAGTGACAAAACAAATCTTAATTTAATCCATTTTAAATTCAAGCTGTAACATTTTTTTTTTGAAAGAGTAAAGGGTTGTGAATACTTTCTGAAGGCACTGTATATAGCGCTAGATGTCGAGATGAGGTTGCACGTCCTGTTAAAACTAACAGCTCAAACTACATAGAATCTGTGAATAATGTGTACATCACTGGTTAGAGGAAAACTTGTAGAAGACACCTAGCAACTTTGAAGCAAGTGGGTCGCCAATGCATTAAGTATACTGCTCAAAAAAATAAAGGGAACACTTAAACAACACATCCTAGATCTGAATGAAAGAAATAATCTTATTAAATACTTTTTTCTTTACATAGTTGAATGTGCTGACAACAAAATCACACAAAGATAATCAATGGAAATCCAATTTATCAACCCATGGAGGTCTGGATTTCGAGTCACACTCAAAATTAAAGTGGAAAACCACACTACAGGCTGATCCAACTTTGATGTAATGTCCTTAAAACAAGTCAAAATGAGGCTCAGTAGTGTGTGTGGCCTTCACGTGCCTGTATGACCTCCCTACAACACCTGGGCATGCTCCTGATGAGGTGGCGGATGGTCTCCTGAGGGATCTCCTCCCAGACCTGGACTAAAGCATCCGCCAACTCCTGGACAGTCTGTGGTGCAACGTGGCGTTGGTGGATGGAGCGAGACATGATATCTCAGATGTGCTCAATTGGATTCAGGTCTGGGGAACGGGCGGGCCAGTCCATAGCATCAATGCCTTCCTCTTGCAGGAACTGCTGACACACTCCAGCCACATGAGGTCTAGCATTGTCTTAAATTAGGATGAACCCAGGGCCAACTGCACCAGCATATGGTCTCACAAGGGGTCTGAGGATCTCATCTCGGTACCTAATGGCAGTCAGGCTACCTCTGGCGAGCACAGAGGGCTGTGCGGCCCCCCAAAGAAATGCCACCCCACACCATGACTGAGCCACCGCCAAACCGGTCATGCTGGAGGATGTTGCAGGCAGCAGAACGTTCTCCACGGCGTCTCCAGACTCTGTCACGTCTGTCACGTGCTCAGTGTAAACCTGCTTTCATCTGTGAAGAGCACAGGGCGCCAGTGGCGAATTTGCCAATCTTGGTGTTCTCTGGCAAATGCCAAACGTCCTGCACGGTGTTGGGCTGTAAGCACAACCCCCACCTGTGGACGTCGGGCCCTCATACCACCCTCATGGAGTCTGTTTCTGACCGTTTGAGCAGACACCTGCACATTTGTGGCCTGCTGGAGATCATTTTGCAGGGCTCTGGCAGTGCTTCTCCTGCTCCTCCTTGCACAAAGGCGGAAGTAGCGGTCCTGCTGCTGGGTTGTTGCCCTCCTACGGCCTCCTCCACGTCTCCTGATGTACTGGCCTGTCTCCTGGTAGCGCCTCCATGCTCTGGACACTACGCTGACAGACACAGCAAACCTTCTTGCCACAGCTCGCATTGATGTGCCATCCTGGATGAGCTGCACTACCTGAGCCACTTGTGTGGGTTGTAGACTCCGTCTCATGCTACCACTAGAGTGAAAGCACCGCCAGCATTCAAAAGTGACCAAAACATCAGCCAGGAAGCATAGGAACTGAGAAGTGGTCTGTGGTCCCCACCTGCAGAACCACTCCTTTATTGGGGGTGTCTTGCTAATTGCCTATAATTTCCACCTGTTGTCTATTCCATTTGCACAACAGCATGTGAAATTTATTGTCAATCAATGTTGCTTCCTAAGTGGACAGTTTGATTTCACAGAAGTGTGATTGACTTGGAGTTACATTGTGTTGTTTAAGTGTTCCCTTTATTTTTTTGAGCAGTGTATAATGAAACATTTTGTTTGTTAATCACTTCCATTGATATCACTTTGTAATCAATAGAACAGTGGGCAAACATTTGGGGTGTATGAGCTGTTAAAACAAACACTATTCAAAGATCACACGGAATCAATTAATCTGCAGATAGGAACATCGCTGAAAGATGTCCAATGGCTCTATCGGACAAGGTCAACCATATCTATGTGATGCGTATTTGATTCATCTAAAAAGCTAGTGCTTCGTGAAAAATCGTAGAAAATAATGTCCCTAAAACTACCTAAATAATAGTACTTTTATGCTGATCTGCTCACTCGTGGGCAACAACATTCAGTTAGTCTGTAAAGCTATACAAGAGATGAAGGCGAGCCTTGAAATGAGTGTTGAGAAAGACGTAACACTGGAAAAATAAAAACAAAAAAGCTGAAGGTTACAGTCAATGTTATCAAAGCTGAAGTTAATGAACTTAAAAAAGAGAACAAGTTGTTAAGAGAATCCCTACTTGATATACAGACTAGATCAATGCACGAAAATCAGGTTAATTTGCGTACAAAGCTCTCCCTCGCCATCCATTTGATAAATCCTAGCACAACTCTATCCTCCTTATTCCTGCTTACAAGCAAAAATTAAAGCAGGAAGCACCAGTGACTTGGTCTATAAAAAAGTGGTCAGATGAAGCAGATGTTAAACTTCAGGACTGTTTCGCTATCGAGACTGGAACATGTTCCGGGATTCTTCCGATGACATTGAGGAATACACTATATCAGTCACTGGCTTTATCAATAAGTGCATCGAGGACGTCGTCCCCACAGTGACTGTATGTACATACCCAAACCAGAAGCCATGGATTACAGGCAACTGAGCTAAAGGGTAGAGCTGCCGCTTTCAAGTTGCGGGACTCTAACCCGGAAGCATACAAGAAATCCTGCTATGGCCTGCAACGAACCATCAAACAGGCAAAGCGTCAATACAGGGCTCAGAATGAATTATACTACACCAGCTCCGACGCTCGTCGGAAGTGACAGGGCTTGCAAACTATTACAGACTACAAAGGGAAGCACAGCCACGAGCTGCCCAGTGACACGAGCGTACCAGACGAGCTAAAATCACTTCTATGCTCGCATCGAGGCAAGCAACACTGAGGCATGCATGAGAGCATCAGCTGTTCCGGACGACTGTGTGATCACGCTCTCTGTAGCCGACGTGAGTAAGACCTTTAAACAGGTCAACATACACAAGGCTGTGGGGCCAGACGGATTACCAGGACGAATGCGCCGAGCATGTGCTGACCAACTGGCAGGTGTCTTCACTGACATTTTCAACAGGTCCCTGATTGAGTCTGTAATACCAACATGTTTCAAGCAGACCACCATAGTCCCTGTGCCCAAGAACACAAAGGCAACCTGCCTAAATGACTACAGACCCGTAGCACTCACGTCCGTAGCCATGAAGTGCTTTGAAAGGCTGGTAATGGCTCACATCAACAACATTAACCCAGAAACCCTAGACCCACTCCAATTTGCATACCGCCCAAACAGATCCACAGATGATGCAATCTCTATTGCACTCCACACTGCCCTTTCCCACCTGGACAAAAGGAACACCTATGTGAGAATGCTATTCATTGACTACAGCTCAGCGTTCAACACGTTAGTACCCTCAAAGCTCATCACTAAGCTAAGGAACCTGGGACTAAACACCTCCCTCTGCAACTGGATCCTGGACTTACATTTTACATTTTACATTTTAGTCATTTAGCAGACGCTCTTATCCAGAGCGACTTACAAATTGGTGCATTCACCTATAATATCCAGTGGAACAGCCACTTTACAATAGTGCATCTAAATCTTTTGAGGGGGGGGTTAGAAGGATTACTTTATCCTATCCCAGGTATTCCTTGAAGAGGTGGGGTTTCAGGTTTCTCCGGAAGGTGGTGATTGACTCCGCTGTCCTGGCGTCGTGAGGGAGCTTGTTCCACCATTGGGGTGCCAGAGCAGCGAACAGTTTTGACTGGGCTGAGCGGGAACTGTGCTTCCTCAGAGGTAGGGAGGCGAGCAGGCCAGAGGTGGATGAACGGAGTGCCCTTGTTTGGGTGTAGGGCCTGATCAGAGCCTGAAGGTACGGAGGTGCCGTTCCCCTCACAGCTCCGTAGGCAAGCACCATGGTCTTGTAGCGGATGCGAGCTTCGACTGGAAGCCAGTGGAGAGAGCGGAGGAGCGGGGTGACGTGAGAGAACTTGGGAAGGTTGAACACCAGACGGGCTGCGGCGTTCTGGATGAGTTGTAGGGGTTTAATGGCACAGGCAGGGAGCCCAGCCAACAGCGAGTTGCAGTAATCCAGACGGGAGATGACAAGTGCCTGGATTAGGACCTGCGCCGCTTCCTGTGTGAGGCAGGGTCGTACTCTGCGAATGTTGTAGAGCATGAACCTACAGGATCGGGTCACCGCCTTGATGTTGGTGGAGAACGACAGGGTGTTGTCCAGGGTCACGCCAAGGCTCTTAGCACTCTGGGAGGAGGACACAAGGGAGTTGTCAACCGTGATGGCGAGATCATGGAACGGGCAGTCCTTCCCCGGGAGGAAGAGCAGCTCCGTCTTGCCGAGGTTCAGCTTGAGGTGGTGATCCGTCATCCACACTGATATGTCTGCCAGACATGCAGAGATGCGATTCGCCACCTGGTTGTCAGAAGGGGGAAAGGAGAAGATTAATTGTGTGTCATCTGCATAGCAATGATATGAGAGACCATGTGAGGATATGACAGAGCCAAGTGACTTGGTGTATAGCGAGAATAGGAGTGGGCCAAGAACAGAGCCCTGGGGGACACCAGTGGTGAGAGCACGTGGTGCGGAGACAGATTCTCGCCACGCCACCTGGTAGGAGCGACCTGTCAGGTAGGACGCAATCCAAGCGTGCGCGGTGCCGGAGATGCCCAGCTCGGAGAGGGTGGAGAGGAGGATCTGATGGTTCACGGTATCAAAGGCAGCAGATAGGTCTAGAAGGATGAGAGCAGAGGAGAGAGAGTTAGCTTTAGCAGTGCGGAGAGCCTCCGTGACACAGAGAAGAGCAGTCTCAGTTGAATGCCCAGTCTTGAAACCTGACTGATTAGGATCAAGAAGGTCATTCTGAGAGAGATAGCAAGAGAGCTGGCCAAGCACGGCGCGTTCAAGAGTTTTGGAGAGAAAGGAAAGAAGGGATACTGGCCTGTAGTTGTTGACATCGGAGGGATCGAGTGTAGGTTTTTTCAGAAGGGGTGCAACTCTCGCTCTCTTGAAGACGGAAGGGACGTAGCCAGCGGTCAAGGATGCGTTGATGAGCGAGGTGAGGTAGGGGAGAAGGTCTCCGGAAATGGTCTGGAGAAGAGAGGAGGGGATAGGGTCAAGTGGGCAGGTTGTTGGGCGGCCGGCCGTCACAAGACGCGAGAGTTCATCTGGAGAGAGAGGGGAGAAAGAGGTCAAAGCACAGGGTAGGGCAGTGTGAGCAGGACCAGCAGTGTCGTTTGACTTAGCAAACGAGGATCGGATGTCGTCAACCTTCTTTTCAAAATGGTTGACGAAGTCATCCGCAGAGAGGGAGGAGGGGGGGGGGAGGGGGAGGAGGATTAAGGAGGGAGGAGAAGGTAGCAAAGAGCTTCCTAGGGTTAGAGGCAGATGCTTGGAGTTTAGAGTGGTAGAAAGTGGCTTTAGCAGCAGAGACAGAAGAGGAAAATGTAGAGAGGAGGGAGTGAAAGGATGCCAGGTCCGCAGGGAGGCGAGTTTTCCTCCATTTCCGCTCGGCTGCCCGGAGCCCTGTTCTGTGAGCTCGCAGTGAGTCGTCGAGCCACGGAGCAGGAGGGGAGGACCGAGCCGGCCTGGAGGATAGGGGACAGAGGAAATCAAAGGATGCAGAGAGGGAGGAGAGGAGGGTTGAGGAGGCAGAATCAGGAGATAGGTTGGAGAAGGTTTGAGCAGAGGGAAGAGATGATAGGATGGAAGAGGAGAGAGTAGCGGGAGAGAGAGAGCGAAGGTTGGGACGGCGCAATACCATCCGAGTAGGGGGAGAGTGAGAAGTGTTGGATGAGAGCGAGAGGGAAAAGGATACAAGGTAGTGGTCGGAGACTTGGAGGGGAGTTGCAATGAGATTAGTGGAAGAACAGCATCTAGTAAAGATGAGGTCAAGCGTATTGCCTGCCTTGTGAGTAGGGGGGGAAGGTGAGAGGGTGAGGTCGAAAGAGGAGAGGAGTGGAAAGAAGGAGGCAGAGAGGAATGAGTCGAAGGTAGACGTGGGGAGGTTAAAGTCACCCAGAACTGTGAGAGGTGAGCCATCCTCAGGAAAGGAACTTATCAAGGCGTCAAGCTCATTGATGAACTCTCCAAGGGAACCTGGAGGGCGATAAATGATAAGGATGTTAAGCTTGAAAGGGCTGGTAACTGTGACAGCATGGAATTCAAATGAGGAGATAGACAGATGGGTCAGGGGAGAAAGAGAGAATGTCCACTTGGGAGAGATGAGGATTCCAGTGCCACCACCCCGCTGGCTCGATGCTCTAGGGGTATGCGAGAACACGTAGTCAGACGAGGAGAGAGCAGTAGGAGTAGCAGTGTTATCTGTGGTGATCCATGTTTCCGTCAGCGCCAGGAAGTCTAGGGACTGGAGGGTAGCATAGGCTGAGATGAACTCAGCCTTGTTGGCCGCAGACCGGCAGTTCCAGAGGCTGCCGGAGACCTGGAACTCCACGTGGGTCGTGCGCGCTGGGACCACCAGGTTAGAGCGGCAGCGGCCACGCGGTGTGGAGCGTTTGTATGGCCTGTGCAGAGGAGAGAGAACAGGGATAGGCAGACACATAGTAGACAAGCTACAGAAGAGGCTACGCTAATGCAAATGAGATTGGAGTGACAAGTGGACTACACGTCTCGAATGTTCAGGAAGTTAAGCTTACGTTGCAAAAATGTTATTGACTAAAATGATACAGTACTGCTGGCTGGTGGAGTAGGCTAGCTAGCAGTGGCTGCGTTGTTGACTTTGAACGTGTAGCTGGCTAGGTAACCTCGGTAGTTTCAGTACTACACCTTGTCATGATACAAAGCAACTTTGTAGCTAGCTAGCTAACATAACACTAATCAAGACGTTCCTTGTAGTGTATTTAGTTTCAACAATGCTGCTCGTCGGTAATAGTTGGCTAGGTTAGGAAAAATGGCGTCGCGGGGGACGGAAATAGCTGGCTAGCTAACCTCGATGGCTGGCTAGCTAACAATTATCAATTATCAAGCTATGACAAAGACAACTAGGTAGCTCGCTAGGTAACACCACCTGACGGGCCGCCCCCAGGTGGTGAGGGTAGCTAGCAACACATCTGCCACGCTGATCCTCAACACTGGAGCTCCCCAGGGGTGCGTGCTCAGTCCCCTCCTGTCACCCACGACTGCATGGCCAGGCACGACTCCAACACCATCATTAAGTTTGTAGATGACACAACAGGCCTGATCACCGACAATGACGAGACAGCCTATAGGGAGGAGGTCAGAGACCTGGTCGGGTGGTGCCAGAATAACAACCTATTCCTCAACGTAACCAAGACTAAGGAGATGATTGTGGACTACAGGAAAAGGAGCACCGAGCACGCCCCCATTTTCATCGACGGGGCTGTAGTGGAGCAGGTTGAGAGCTTCAAGATCCTTGGTGTCCACATCAACAACAAACTAGAATGGTCCAAACACACCAAGACAGTCGTGAAGAGGCCACGACAAAGCCAATTCCCCCTCAGGAAACTAAAAAGATTTGGCATGGGTCCTGAGATCCTCAAAATGTTCTACAGCTGCAACATCGAGAGCATCCTGACTGGTTGCATCACTGCCTGGTATGGCAATTGCTCGGCCTCCGACCGCAAGGCACTTCAGAGGGTAGTGCGTACGGCCCAGTACATCACTGGGGCATAGCTGCCTGCCATCCAGGACCTCTACACCAGGCGGTGTCAGAGGAAGGCCCTAAAAATTGTCAAAGACCCCAGCCACCACAGTCATAGACTGTTCTCTCTCTGCATGGCAAGCAGTACCGGAGTGCCAAGTCTAGGACAAAAAGGGTTCTCAACAGTTTTTACCCCCAAGCCATAAGACTCCTGAACAGGTAACCAAATGGTTACCCGGACTATTTGCATTGTGTGCCACCACCCCCAAAACCCCTCTTTTACGCTGCTGCTACTCTCTGTTCATCATATATGCATAGTCACTTTAACCATACCTACATGTACCTACTACCTCAATAAGCCTGACTAAGCGGTGTCTGTATATAGCTACTGTTATTTTCAAATGTCTTTTTACTGTTGTTTGAGTTCTTTACTTACTTACACACACACACACACACACACACACACACACACACACACACACACACACACACACACACACACACACACACACACACACTTTTTTTCGCACTATTGGTTAGAGCCTGTAAGTAAGCATTTCACTGTAAGGTCTACACCTTTTGTATTCGGCGCACGTGACAAATAAACTTTTATTTGATTTGATTTAAAGCGCTGCAAATCCCAGGCGATACTGTCGACCAAATGAAACTCGAATGTGCACATCTTTTCGAACAGAGCTTGACAGGATCTGCAGAGAAGAATGGGAGAAGCTCTAAAAACTAAAACTGAGTGGGCACAAGTTTCAACAGAGGGGACTAAGCCCCCTTTTGCCCCCTTGTGGAGCTGGGTAAGGTTCACACATTCTCACAGTTGACATACTTAAGTAAAAGTAAATATAGCCTACTGATAAGAGAATTATCTAATAAATGTAAATGAATCAATAAACCATGATGAATTATTAGTCATACAGCAGGTTTAATGAATAATCAATGTAATGTGTGTAGGGATCGATTAGTCTGATTAGTTCCGGAAAGTCCAGGAACCACTGGAGAGGGAAAGAAATGTGTGTATGCAATTAGTATAGCTACAGAAGCAGATGGTCAAGGGAGTAAAACTTCAGAGAGCTCCTAACCTTGAAGGAAAGGAACAGGCTGAGCCAGAAGGTGATAAACAGTGTGAGAAGTTTATGGGGGTTGCAGGTCACCAACGGATTGTGTGTAAATGCATGTGCGTAAGTTAGCAAGAACTATATAATGACTGTTTTGTTATCCTGACGGTAGAACGTTCTCTGAATAAAGCTACAGAAACCTTTTGCAGAAAGCTGACTCCTTGCCTAATTATTTTAACCCATTGTCTTACAAACCTTGGGCATTAGTCAAGGCGAATTGATTATTGATTATTATCATCAAGATATAAAATTCCTTTAACAATTGGTCCTTCGAGCCGGATCTCAAACTGCCGCTGTCGTTCCAAGGAGACACGGAAACCGTGCACGGGCGGATGAAATATCCGTAAATCAAAGACCTGGCCCTTTTCTGTGGGTTCTTTACAGGCCGGTGGCAAACTGGTACGCGACAGAGGTGGTGACGAGATTCAACGAACATTGAAAACCTCAGCTGCAAATTATAAGGTTAGTAGACTTTATTCATACTTTTGGGGAATAGCACCTGTATGATTACATTAAATAAGGGGTGAGTGATATACCTATAGGTCTGCATTGCATAGTGAAATGAGTGATACACCTGTGTGTCTGCATTGTATAAAATACACCTGTATGTCGGCATTGTATGATGAAATGGGAAATACACCTGTATGTCTGCATTGCATGATGGAATAAGGGACACAATTGGGTGTTGGCATTTGATGAGAAAGCGATTGTTGTGAGTGAAAGACAAAAGCGATTGTTGTGAGTGAAAGACAAAAGCGATTGTTGTGAATGAAAAGCAAAAGCGATTGTTGTGAATGAAAGGCAAAAGCGATTGTTGTGAATGAAAGGCAAAAGCGATTGATAAGAGTGAAAGTAGAGGATTTTAATGTACTCTGGGTGTTAGACGCTGAAAGGCGGGAATATTATAGCTGGTGACCTGGCTTCAGAAGTTCGTGTGGAGAAAAATCGGTTTTAAAGGGAATCAAGTATTCTGCGCGGATGGAAGTTAGGAATTAGTTGTAAATTCAAAACGACGAATTCGAAAACGACGCAGGGTCCGAAATCGACCCTGGGCAACTGTGGCCACTGCATAAAACTAAACTAGGGCTTGTGGTGAGACCTGATAACGTAGCACAAGGGTCAAAAAACCATAAGGGGATAGTCGGTACCTAAATACGGCTTTAGGTCTGATATCTATGGGTGAAGTGAGACCTAATATGGCGGAGTGAGAAACAGATATTGGTGTCAACAGTTACATGAAGCAACAGATAAATAGGCTGTTAACTAGGGCTTTACGACCCCTGGAAAGTAGTTTATAGTTGCATATGTATGCGACCTAATGTCTGATCGACAGTCCCCGCTGTAGATAAAGTTTCGAGAGAGATAGAGTAACTATGCTGGGATGAGGGATTGTGTGTGAGGCGAATTCTGTCAATAAATCGCGAAAAAAAGACAGACAGTACAAACCTAAAAATAAAACGGGTTGCAGTGTTTGTCTATGAGCGAGATAAAGACCGGGTTAGGATAGATACGTATAATCATTCTAGCAGAACAACTCTATATTGAATAGAAGGTTAATAACGAAAACATATTGCTAGAATCAACAGGCGCAAGATAAAAGCTGTTTGTCCTTTTTGAGCGATGAGATACAAGCAATTTGTAATATAGCATGCGAATAATTATTCCCTAAATTCTAGACGAAAACATATTGCTAGAATCAACAGGCGCAAGATAAAAGCCGTTTGTCCTTTTTGAGCGATGAGATAGAAGCAATTTGAAATATAGCGTGCAAATAATTATTCCCCAAATTATAGGTTTAATAACGAAAACACATTGTTAAAATCACGTATAATCATTCTAGCAGAACAACTCTATATTGCGAATAGAAGGTTAATAACGAAAACATATTGCTAGAATCAACAGGCGCAAGATAAAAGCCGTTTGTCCTTTTTGAGCGATGAGATAGAAGCAATTTGTAATATAGCATGCGAATAATTATTCCCCAAATTCTAGGTTAATAACGGTAAAATAGCATACACATAAAGATTAACAACGAGTAGACACTAATTGTATTTGGTTTGAAGTTGTATAAATTAAAGCACATATGAATAAAAGATAGTTTATGGTTCTTACGAATAATATTTCTAAAACTCTAGATTGGGAGAAGAAGCAGAATAAATACGAGTGTACTTTAACAACATGGGTAGTAAATCCTCTAAGGAGATCCCGGTATTGACGGGAGATGAACGGTTTATGCTGGGAAAAGATAAGAGGAACATTTTATTTTGGCCCGAAATGGAGGATGGATGTTTAAATGTTGAAAGATTGGAATTAAAGATACAACAAATACATAGGCTCTGTGGGGATAAGACAGAGAAGCAGCGCACAGAGGGCCTTGACACCGCTCGTGTTTGGCTGGCAGAAGCTAGGAAGAGAGCGGAGGGGGCCAGGGATAAGGGCGTTGCTAACAATGATTTGGGTAACAAGGGAGGTAGAGAGGAAGAGACACAGAAAAGAGAACAGGTTTTAACAAACTTATGTAGAAAGTGGATAGAACCCGAGGACAGAAAGGGCTACAACTGCAATATAACCGGCCACATGGCAGAGGATTGTAAGGCCCCACCAAGGAACCGTAGACAGACACGGTTTAGAGATAGACAGAGAGGAGAACAGGATTTAGCAAACTTATTGAGAAAAGTGGATAGAGACACTGTAGACAGAAGGGGAAAAACGGGGAGACGCGCTGACAAAGACGGAGAGAAGATGTGTTTTAGTTGCGATAGAACAGGACATTACGCCAGAGACTGTAAAACACCCTGTAAACATGAACAATAGTTGTTCAGTGGTAGAATTCTTGCCTACCATGCGGGGGGCCCGGGTTCAGTTCCCAGCCCATGCACCATGGGACAAAAATGTAATTTAATTATTGTTATGTTATGACTGGAACCATACGGTTGTTAGTGTTTGTTTAAGATAGAAACCGAACGTTTTGATAGCTTGTTTAGTTTAAATAGAAAGAAAGAGTCGATAAAGTACATTGTTTGTGGTCTAAATGGCCTGTTTTAAGGATTTATAGAGAATAGGAGTTGTATTTGAATGACGGAATCAAGGAAAAGGCAGTTACCTAAATCTAATGAATTATAAGGAGCGGAAATTAATAATTGCGACAGAATTGTGGTGATATACATGATTTTTTTTTTTTAAACCCTTGGACATTTCATAAGACTATAAACCAATACCTAGAGAGATTAAAGGACGTGTCCAACGCTAATAGTGGGTTAATAGAACCCCCGGTAGTGGATGGATTTGATGCCCCGTATTATCAGGAATTAAAAATTGCTTTCCTCAGTGGAATGCGTCCCGAGATAAATCGTGCCACCAAACAGAACCTCGTAGGGTGGGAGCTAGCAGATCTGAGGGAAGTAAGCAAGGCCAGAGAGGGAGTAGAGACAGATACAAAGAGAAGGTCAGGCGCCCCCAGCCAGACTCAGAGGAGGAGGCATGACTAACTATGGAGAGCGGGGGAACAGACACTAGTGAGGGGAAGGACGATTTTCAGAATTTAGTTATAAACAGCGATTGTGAAGTTTTTGAATTGGCTACAATTGATTTGTCAGTACAACAAGAACAGAAGCCCTATTTGACACTAACAGTAATGGGAGAGAGAATCAAATTTCTGTGTGATACTGGGGCGTGTCTTGTTTTCAGAGTTTTAATAAACACATTAAATTCTTTTGATAGGGAATGTTCTGGGAAACCTGGGATACAAAATGTAGATAAAGTTCTTAGCCTTAATTTGTTTAATGTAGTAAGAAACACGGTTCTGAAAGGGTGGTATGACTTTTGACATCTGGTGACTTTTCCTGTGTGGTCTGATCAGCCACATTGAAAAGCCATTTGGATGGTGAATTTAAGGTCATTGGTGATATTGATTTTAAGGGAATTTGTAGAACTGATAATTATGATGGAGTTAAAGTTCTTAGACACAATTGATAATTTGAACCAATGATAGGACTAAAAGGGCAAAGCCTTAGACTAAGGGTAGGCTTCCTTAAGTCTATTTTCCTAGAACAATAAGGGTAAAATAATTTTTCTTGGTGGAGTAAATCAGATTAATCATTTTGATCTGATTATAGGATTTGAAAAAATGTTGACCAGTAGCAGGGGTATTTTTTACATTATCTAGATAAGTTTATTTTTCCTTAGGAAGTCAGCTGTTGTTGAATTCAGTGTAAGAGATTTAACACAACAAGGCTGTGGAATTGATATACTAGTATTACTATATTTTGTTGTGAATAAGTTTAATAATGGTAGACTTATGTCAACAGGACAGGGATATATGACATCTGTAGGTGATCCAGGATTATTGAGGGTATCGAGATAAATTTAAGTAGATATGCAATATCTAGACAGGTTGATTTTTCTAAAAGTTCAGGAGTACAACCAAGGAGACAATGAGACATTTAGTCAATATTTGGAAATAACCATATTATGAGAAAAAGCTGGAGACAGATAGAAGGGCAGACAGAGAGATCCTCCCCTGCACTGCTGAAACCTTGAGGGTTGGGGAGTAGCAGGAAGAAAGAAGGGGGGCCAGCAGGAGTAGATAGGAAGAGAATTTGGTTCACTTAGCTTTAGGATATTAATTCATGGAGAGACTATCGGCTCCATTGGCAGGCATGTATTTTAGTTTTGATTTTAAGTTTATGTTTGGTAAATTCGCTAGGAGGAGATATGATCATTTTGTTCAAAGTAATTGTTAGCCTAACTAAAAGGGCAATGAAAGCTTAGTTGGTTTCAGGTGTTAGACACTGAACCATTGCCCAGACACTATTCTGCACAGTAGGCCGAAATAGTAGCATTGACTAGAACCGGTGAAAATAAGAAAGGAGAGAAAAGTTACTATTTACACAGACAAGCACATAGACATTTAAAACCATACAAAGCAGCATAGATACATCTTAAAGAAGATAAAACACTTGACAGAGAATTGTTACAGAATAGCCGAGGATGAAGGCCCCAGGAAGAATTGGACATGTGGAAAATGAAATGGGGCATCCTACAAGAGAAGGTCTGACAGTAGGATAATTTACTTATCCTACCAAAGACATTGTATGGATACGCAGCAATATTGATACATAGGCTAAGCAATGTATCAAGGGGAGGGAAGTATAGTAGAGTAGTTAGGAAAGAGTGATGGCCTAGAGGATAATTACTTAATTAAATTAAAAATTAAAAATGTTGTAAGAAGATCCATTCCAACATTTGGAATTGGACTTATTGAACTATTCCGAATTGAGGGGAAGAAGGGGAGTTTAACAAGAATAGATAAGTATAGCAAATGGGTAGAAGCATTCCCAACTTACTTGGTGGACATGATTATGGTAGCTAAAATATTAAGTCAAGATATTATCCCAAGAGTTGGTTTACTAGGAGCCATCTCTTTAAATGATGGATGACAGTTTAGCTAATCAGGTAGAGCCTATAGAATGCCAGAGTTAAAAATACCAGAACAGGTAGACATAGAAGTTGAAGAAATACTAGCAGAGCACATGAGAAGACTGTTTGTTAACCAAACCCGTATGTCCAAGATTTTGTGTCCAACAGGTGAATTACAGGAGAAGGTGATTCACTCAGTACAACCAGGAGACTGGGTGTGGATCCAGTCCCTGAGGAGAAAAGACAGGAAGCAACACCGTTGGGAAGGCCCATACCAGGTTCTGTTAAACCACTGCCTTTGCCATTAGAAAAGCTGAAAGAGTCACTTGGGTCCACGTTACCCACTGCAAGGAGGTATGTACACATATGAACCCTGCTGATCACACACAGAGTTAGGAGAAGAACCGATACCAACAGGGTCCGGGGGTTACCTCCTTAACGAAGATTTCCTATCCCGACCGTTCATCACTGTGTGTGCTCCTAGAGGTGTGAGTATGGGGTGGTACCTAGCAGAGAGACTAAGGGCAGGAGAGGGTTGGCGGTTTTTGGGAAGAGTAGGGACTCTGAGCTGCATCATAGCTTTGGTAACCTTTCTGATACATTCAGATCCACCACCTTCCGGTACTAATCATAGGATACCGTTGTCATTGAGAAGAAGTAGAAGATAAACTATACAATACACTGATGAGTGACATACAGAATAAGGAATCAAAGAAGATCAAGATGTAGAATTTAAGGTAAACATTAAACAATTTCCTGGGGAAGCAGACTTTACAGGAATTGGGGTTGGCCAGATTGAAGTACTCAGCCAACCCACCTCGGTTCACCTAAATTCCGGATGAATACCAGTGTTATAGATACAAGAATGGCACCGAGAACTAAGATGATTTTAATGGCTGAAAGTAATCGTTAATGTGACTAACTTAGGTTTGAGAGATGAATAGAACATTCTTAACCTCACAGCACCTATAACTGATGTAGGGTGGGCCAGTACCAGTAAAGGACGCATGCGACAGAAATTACCACAAAGGGTGGTTAGGAACTTGCGCCCTGGGGTTATTGGTCCAACCAGTTCGAGTTAGTCATCAGAGGCTAGTTATAGGAGGCTAAAGTAGGGACAGGAGGAGTTTTGACCAGGATGGGAGTAGCTTTGTCTAGAGGGATGCTATTGGCATCCTCAGGGAAGTTCCAGATGAATACAAAGCTATGAATCAAATATGTGAAGGCTTTAACACTACATTGTTTTGGTGGTTGACAATAAATCGAAATGTGGATTGGATTAATGACATTTTTTTTATAATCAACAGAGAGTCATGAATGAAAACGGGGATGCAGTAAAGAGGTTCTCTGACCAATTATCCGCCACCTCCCTCATGACCTGGTAAAATAGACTGACTCTCGATATGTTACTGGCAGAAGAGGGCAGTGTAG
Organism: Salmo salar; assembly: GCF_965601325.2. Taxonomy (NCBI): domain Eukaryota; kingdom Metazoa; phylum Chordata; class Actinopteri; order Salmoniformes; family Salmonidae; genus Salmo; species Salmo salar. The sequence goes on from NC_138308.1 coordinate 79,547,759, forward strand.
GTAGAATGATTAGGTTCATTGCTGCACGTACATTCCTGATAACACATCCCATGTTTGGGAAATGGAAAAGTGTTGTAAGAACTGTATTATGGGCTGCTTTCACCTGTATGAGTGTGTTTGTGTTGTGTGGATGTTGTCTCGTCCCATGTGTGAGAGGTTTAATCACCAGGACTCTAGAGAGATCGATGACGCTGCAGATGGTGAGATATGGACCAATTCCGAGCTCCGATCAGTGGGATGGCGAATGCGGGCCTCCAGGCCAGGAAGATGGCTCTGTCTCTTTCAATAACGAGGAGCCAATGTTTGATTAAACAATTTTCAACGTTTTGATTGAATTTTCAACGTTTTGATAGACTGTTCCTTCAATGAAAATTATGATGAAAATCCTGAATTGAAGTGTCATAATTGGAAAGAGGCCTAGGACTGTCATTGATGGGTATAGGAGGAATAATTATGTATTAGTCTTGTTTAATCCTTGTATCACAATTAAATTCCATATAGCGTGTGATTTCACAATTATGTATTTCCATATAGCATATGATTATTGTATTTCCATAAAGCGTGTGATTATTAGTGATTACTTATAGCATGTGATCATCATGGTGAATTATTGAATCATTTAAGGGTGGAATTGATAAGAGAATTATCTAATAAATGTAAATGAATCAATAAACCATGATGAATTATTAGTCATACAGCAGGTTTAATGAATAATCAATGTAATGTGTGTAGGGATCGATTAGTCTGATCAGTTCCGGAAAGTCCAGGAACCACTGGAGAGGGAAAGAAATGTGTGTATGCAATTAGTATAGCTACAGAAGCAGATGGTCAAGGGAGTAAAACTTCAGAGAGCTCCTAACCTTGAAGGAAAGGAACAGGCTGAGCCAGAAGGTGATAAACAGTGTGAGAAGTTTATGGGGGTTGCAGGTCACCAACGGATTGTGTGTAAATGCATGTGCGTAAGTTAGCAAGAACTATATAATGACTGTTTTGTTATCCTGACGGTAGAACGTTCTCTGAATAAAGCTACAGAAACCTTTTGCAGAAAGCTGAGTCCTTGCCTAATTATTTTAACCCATTGTCTTACAAACCTTGGGCATTAGTCAAGGCGAATTTATTATTGATTATTATCATCAAGATATAAAATTCCTTTAACACCTACCTTAATAGAAAATGACTCAAGTAAAAGTTAGTCACCCTGTAAAATACTACCGTAATTTCCGGACTATTAAGCGCACCTGAATATAAGCCGCACCCACTGAATTAAAAAAAAATATATATTTTGAACATAAATAAGCCGCACGTCTATAAGCCGCAGGTGCCTACCAGTACATTGAAACAAATGAACTTTACACAGGCTTTAACGAAACACGGCTTGTAACAAAAATAAATAGTAGGGTGACCATATTTTAGTTTTCAAAAAAGAGGACATGTCCGGGAAAAAGAGGACGTATGGTCACCCTAGTATCAGCTGTCTCATTTGGAGTGTTTTTAACTTCGACTAATTTACTTTGCACGCCACCATTCTTCCAATCAAAATACTGAATAAGCAGAGGGAATATTTTCACAGCACCGTGATTGCTCCCATCAGTAGAAACACCACAGTAAGGTATGTCTTCTAGTGCTTTCTGAGCTATGTCGACAGAATGTGGTGCTATCACAGCGTTAACATTTGCTTCGGTCTTAGTACGAGCGCTTGAAACTTTTCGCGCAGTCTCGGAATCAGGGAAAGCCTTTTTTAACAAGGCAGACGTGCAGTCCATTGATCTGTAGCTATTGTGATGCTTCGTGTTGTGGAATGCAAAAACTCCCTCCGCAGCAGTAACAGCATCTTCTGTTTTACCTGCTCTCACAAAATAGTCAGTTTATTTACCTGAATTTACCTCTCCTTTAGCTGCAATTTTGTGTTTTGTGGAGCTTATGTGGGCTTCTAGGTCGCTAGCACCTTTATTTGACACTGACACGTACGTGCTAGCTTTGCAGGTCATGCATTCTGCTTCACACGGATCCCGACCAAGACGAAAACACGGGAATTTTCTCTGTAAATCGTCTGTGAATTTACATTTGCGTTTGGGCATTTTTACGCTGTTCTGGAGCCATGTGCCACTGTTGACAAGCAAGCTGCTGCTTTGTCTCTTGGCTGTTGCCATGGTGAGGGTAATGATTGAGATGCAGTTTGACCAATGTTTGCGTAGGCCTACATGACCCACCAATGGTGGCGTGTGAGAAGGCGGGACCTAAAGAGAAAGGTCAAAGCAATGCAAAACCCCCAAAACGCACCGAATGAATGGGACTGTAGAAAGCAAAAGCCGAATCCCGGACATTTTGGGCGATTTAGAAATCCCGGCCGGAAGCATTTTTTTTAGGTCCAAAAAGAGGACATGTCCGGGAAAAAGAGGAGTATGGTCACCCTATAAATAGGCTTTAACGAAATACGCTTGTAACAAAAATAAATAGGCTTTAACGAAACATGGCTTGTAACAAAAATAAATAGGCTTTAACGAAACACGGCTTGTAACAAAAAATATAAAATTAGCAGAAAACAGTAGCCTACCAAGAAAGTCATTGGTCACTATCTTCCTCCTGTGCACTGAAACCACTGAAGTCATCTCCTTCGGTGTCGGAGTTGAATAGCCTCAGAATTGCTTCATCCGATATTGGATCGTTTTCATTGTCGCTCTCGTCACTTTCATCCGGAGGCAAATCCCCCGCTGAGCCCTCTTCAACATGCAGCAGTCCAGCCTTTCGAAACCCGTTGATGATAGTGGATTTTTTGACAATGCTCCACGCTGCCAGGACCCACTGGCAGACTTGACCATAAGTTGCTCTTCGCATGCGGCCCGTTTTAGTGAAGGATTTTTTAAAAAAGGATTAAAAAAATAATAATTTGAAAGCGGGAAAAATCCATATATTAGCAGCATCATTGTTTAAGCCGCGAGGTTCAAAGCGTAGAAAAAAAGTGGCGGCTTAAAGTCCGGAAATTACGGTACTTGAGTAAACGTCTAAAAGTATTTGGTATTAAATATACTTAATTATCACAAGTAAATGAAATTGCTCAAATATATAAGTATAAATAATTCAACATTCCTTACATTAAGCAAACAGCACAATGTTATTTATTTTGTATATATTTTTTTACAAATAGCCAGGGCAACACAATAATTTACAAACAAAGCATTTGTGTTAGTGAGTCCGCCAGATCAGAGACAGTACGGATGACCACAGACATTCTCTTGGCAAGTGTGTGAATTGGACCATTTTCTTGTCCTGCTAACGTATGAAATAAAAAGTACATCATTTTCTTTAGAAATTTAGTGGAGTAAAAGTAAAATATAAATAGTAAAGTAAAGTACAGATACCTTAAAAACTACTTAAGTTTCTGACCAAATTTGCAATCAAATAGGATGGACAATGTAAATATTCTGGTGTTCACGATCACATTGCCGAAGTTTGATTTTGTAATTAACATTTTAAAAGCATGGATAAAGTTTTGGTTCAGTTCGTCCAATATTGTTTCAGTTTCGTTTTTCTTGAAATTGGAAGCAAGCAGTTTTGTTTCGACCAACAGTTTACAGAGAAGGAATGAAGGGTTAGAAGTTAGAAACAGATCACATTAATGGATATATAAGCTTTAATCTTTACAGTGTGTTCTGATTACAGCTCAGGGAGGCGATGGTGACCATAATCCGTCTATTTCACCAGGAAGACCCTACAGTGGAGTGTATTCATTGATGCCAACAGAAGGCAATAAAATATTTGGCCAATAAAATAAATACATAGATATACACAGTACCAGTCAAAAGTTTGGACACACCTACTCATTCAAGGGTTTTTCTAAAATGTTTACTATTTTCTACATTGTAGAATAATAGTGAAGACATCAAAACTATGAAATAACACATTAGGAATCATGTAGTAACCTAACATATGGGATCATGTAGTAACCAAAAAAGTGTTAAACAAATCAAAATATACTTCATATTTGAGATTCTTCAAAGTAGCCACCCTTTGCCTTGATGACAGCTTTGCACACTCTTGGCATTCTCTCAACCAGCTTCATGAGGTTGTCAACTGGACTGCATTTCAATTAACAGGTGTACCTTGTTAAAATACATTTGTGGAATTTCTTTCAGTTGTGTTGTGACAATGTAGGAGTGGTATACAGCTGTTGTATTCAGTGCATGTGACCAATAAAATTGAATTTGATAACAATTGATTTGATTAGGGGAAGGGTTACCTAAAATAGTTACGGTTAGTGTTATTGGAAGGGTTAGCTAACATGCTAAGTAGTTGTAAAGTTGCTTAAAAGTAGTAAGTAGTTGCAAAGTTGCTAATTAGCTAAAATTGTCTAGAATGAGATTTGAACATGCAACCTTTGGGTTGGTAGCCGTTCGGGTTGCTATACATTCACGCCCATCCATCCATCCATTCATTCCAACTAACCACCCTCCTTTTGTTTTTGCCTTAAGTAACCTATCTATCTAAGGTAACCAGTTCTACAGCTGCACCATCGAGAGCATCCTGACCGGTTGCACCCCCGCCTGGTAAGGCAACTGCTCGGCATCCGACTGTAAGGCGCTTCAGAGGGTAGTGCAAACGGCCCAGTACATCACTGGGCCAAGCTTCCTGCCATCCAGGACCTATATAATAGGCGGTGTCAGAAGAAGGCCCGAAAAATTGTCAAAAACTCCAGTCACCCAAGTCATAGATGGTTCTCTCTGCTACCACATGGCAAGCAGTACCGGAGTGCGAAGTCTAGGTCCAAAAGGCTCCTTAGCAGCTTCTATCCCCAAGACTGCTGAGTAATAAATAAAATGGCCACCCGGACTATTTACATTGACCACTCCCTTTCTGTTTTTACACTGCTGCTATTCACTGTTTAATATCTATGCATACTCACTTTACCCCTACCTACATGTACAAATTACCTTAACTAACCTGTAATAGGTACCAGTACCCCCGTTTATAGCCTCGTTATTGTTATGTAATTGTATTGTGTTACTTTATTGCATTTTTCTATTTAGTTTATTTAGTAAATATTTTCTTAACTCTATTTCTTGAACCGCACTCTTGGTTAACGGCTTGTAAGTTAGCATTTCACGGTAAGGACCTGTTGTATTCAGCGCATGTGACAAATGAAAATGCATTTGATTTGATAGTAAACGTTTACATTAGTCTACGAGACCAGTCTGGGCTGCCATGATTCATGTGACACATCTTGTCGTGAGACCCAGCTACGACGGGCTGGACACTGCACTCTCCCTGGAGGTAATTCTACACTTTACAGTAAAACAATATAATTAAACATGGCTGCGCCTGACACCTTATTTCTTATATAGTGCACTATTTTTGAGCCCTATTTTTAAAAGTTTGTTTGCTACTTAGAGAACATTTGCCATTAAATTTCTTTGTACCAAGCAGACTTTGGAGGGAAAGTGTTCAATGGCTCGGATTCAAGCCACACACATTTTAACCAATACACCAATTAGTCTGCAAAATGTTCATTCATGTTCAACACCATTCTTCAATACGTGCCATTGAAAACGTTATGCAGTCTGCCTTGTCAAAACGAAACTCAACCTGGTCTATTCCCCTTACCATTTGAGTGAAATTAAACTGAAATAAAAGTATAGACGGATTGAACCAAATGATAACAAAATTATGCTATATGTCATTTTTTTAACGTTAACTACATTGTAATAAAGGGTAGGCTAAAGTTATATGTGAATACAGTGAACTACTGAACTTTTTAACAAAATGTGATGGCATGAACGTTGTCAGTCTGGCACAATAGACAGATTCATTCTTATACATGGTTCATCCCAATGGCATTTAGTACAGTAGCTGGAACAGTTGATTATGCATTGTCATTGAGCTGCATGGTGATATACAGGTAAATCGTGTCTCATCAAACTTTGCTTATCAAACTGTCTAATAGCTTAAATCACAGGGCAACTTGTGTTTTTATCGTAACGAAGTGAACGTTTATACAACCTGTAAGCCTACGAAATTGTAAATATAATATCACATTAGCTGATTATAAACCAAGGCTGCTGCAGGCTAATACTTTTTACGAATGCAAATGTTTGATAGGGGTAACCTAATATATGTAGGGTTTTTTTCAAAATTCTCATGATCCGATTATGCGGCATTGATAAACATTTTTATTCATTCTATGGGGTGTCTAAATTACTACAACATTTCACTTTACTGTTACGCACATATTTTTATTGAATTCCAATTGTGTTCCAGACATTTTCTGAAAATGAAGTGTCATCGTTGTCACACGCTTTGTGAGGAGGGACAGCAGTTTTGCTTGAGATGCAACGCAATCGTCGAGGAAGAGAGAGGTAGGTAGCTTCGGGCCTTTTTTAGACGAGTGATGAGTCCTGTCGGCTGTAGGCCTATTTCTTCAATTATTAACAAAATACACTACCAACTAGAAAACGGCATTCATTCAAACAAAAATCTCTTCACATTCACAAGTAGATTGAATACATTTACAAAAAATGAATGCATCAATGGTTAAAAAAAAGTATATCGTAACATCGTGAAAATTGGGCCTGTGATGATTTTATGAATATGATAGTTTACTTGTGTGTATATATATATATATATATATATATATTTTTTTTTTTCTAACCTTTTTATTAAATTAATAATAATCACATCTGTATTGTATTCCCACAAACTACGAACAATCAAGATAGTAAGATCTGGTAAAACGAGTCATTGCCAAAATATTTGCCTTGTGTATAGGCCCTGCCAACTATTGCCCATGGAATTTCATGTTAGGTAACTGATAAACTATGCTCCAGATAGAGCCTGTTCTTAGTCTTTGATCAAGGATCAACATATTCCAACCCTGTGTGTGTGGTGGTGGTAAGGGGGGTCTTACCCTGTATCAGTGTCAATAGTGGTCCTCTGTAGCTCAGTTGGTAGAGCATGACGATTGCAATAGGATAGTGGGTTTAATTCCTGGGAACACCCATATGTATGCACGCACGACTAAATCGCTTTGGATTAAATAGTCTGCTAGATTGCATAATTATCATATTATATACACTTAACCCTATTCCGATAAACTATTGGCCCATTGTCTGTATACAGTATGTATTTATTATGGATGCCCATTAGTACATTCCAAGGCAGCAGCTACTCTTCCTGTGGTCCAGCAAAATTAAGGCAGCTATATACAATTAAAAACATTACATTACATTAAGTGTGTGAACTCAGGCCACTACTCTACTACCACATACACTATCGTTCAAAAGTTTGGTGTCACTTAGAAATGTCCTTGTTTTTAAAAGAAAAACATTTTTTTTTGTCCTTTAAAATAACATGAAATTGATCAGAAATACAGTGTAGACATTGTTAATGTTGGAAATGATTATTGTAGCTGGAAACAGCTGATTTTTTATGGAATATCTACATAGGCGTACAGATGCCCATTATCAGCAACCATCACTCCTGTGTTCCAATGGCACGTTGTGTTAGCTAATCCAAGTTTATCATGTTAAAAGGCTAATTGATCTTTAGAAAACCCTTTTGCAATTATGTTAGCACAGCTGAAAACTGTTGTTCTGATTAAAGAAGCAATAAAACTGGCCTTCTTTAGACTAGTTGAGTATCTGGAGCATCATCATTTGTGGGTTCGATTACAGGCTCAAAATGGCCAAAAACAAAGTACTTTCTTATTGTAATCAAACCCACAAATGCTGATGCTCCAGATACTCAACTAGTCTAAAGAAGGCCAGTTTTATTGCTTCTTTAATCAGAACAACAGAAGGCCAGTTTTATTTATTCTTTATTCAGAGCAGTTTTCAGCTGTGCTAACATAATTGCAAAAGGGTTTTCTAATGATCAATTAGCCTTTTAAATTGATAAACTTGGATTAACTAACACAGGGCCGCAGGTAGCCTAGTGGTTAGCGCGTTGGACTAGTAACCAGAAGGTGGCAAGATCGAATCCCCGTGTTGACAAGGCCCCTAGGCCGTCATTGAAAATAAGAATTTGTTCTTAACTGGTTAACTAGTTACATATAGGTAAAATAAAAAAACATGCAATTGGAACACAGGAGTGATGGTTGCTGATAATGGGCATATGTAGCTATTCCATAAAAAATCTGTCAGCTATGATTCTCATTAACAATGTCTACACTGTATTTTGGATCAATTTGATATTATTTTAATGGACAGAAAAATTGCTTTTCTTTCAAAAACAAGGACATTTCTAAGTGACCCCAAACTTTTGAACGGTAGTGTATCTGCAAAACAAAATCCATGTGTACGTGTGTGTATAGTGTGTATTTTATAGTGTGTGTGTATGCTGTGCATGAGGATGAGGGGGTGGGAGGGCTGTATCATGAACAGTTGTCAGAATGAAGACTGTCAGTTTAGTGCTTTTTCTCATTGGTGTTATATAATTAAGCAGTAAGGGCCAAGGGGGTGCGGTATATGGCCAATATACCACGGCTAAGGGCTGTTCTTACGCACGACGCAACGCAGAGTACCTGGACACAGCCCTTAGCCATGGTATATTGGCAATATACCACAAACCCCTGAGGTGCCTTATTGCTATTATAAACTGGTTACCAACGTAATTAGAGCAGTAAAAATAAATGTTCTCTCATCCCTGTGTTATTCCCTGACCCAGGTTATTCCCTGACCCTAACCCTAACCCTTCCCTGTGGCTCAGTTGGTAGAGCATGGTGTTTGCAACGCCAGCATGGTGTGTGCAACGCCAGGGTTGTGGGTTTGATTCCCACGGGGGCCAGTACAATTTCTTTTTTTTTAATGAAATGTATGCATTCACTACTGTAAGTCGCTCTGGATAAGAGCGTCTGCTAAATGACTAAAATGTAAAATGTAATATGGTCTGATATACCACAGCTGTCAGCCATTCAGGGCTCAAACCACCCAGTTTATAATGGAAAATAAAGCATCTGATAATGTTTCACCATCTTTTTGATGTGCTGCAACATGAGCTCATCTATTATCCCAAACATATTGCAGAGCCAGGCAGTCTAAAAGATGTGACCTATGACCGGGGTAGGAGTGGGGCGGCTGAAGACACCTTGCCAATGGACAGATCCGCAGATGAAGAGGTAGGGTTTTCTGTTCCTCTTTCACCCACAGGTTTTTGCAGATAGAAATGTATTGTATAACTTATCATACAGAATCAATAACCTTGTCAGTTCAATATACAGTACCAGTCAAAAGTTTGGACACACCTACTCATTCCAGGGTTTTTCTTTCTTTTGACTATTTTCCACATCTATGAAATAACACACATATGGAATCATGTAGTATCCAAAAACGTGTTAAACAAATCAAAATATACTTTATATTTGAGATTCTTCAAAGTAGCCACCCTTTGCCTTGATGACAGCTTTGCACACTCTTGGCATTCTCTCAACCAGCTTCTTGAGGTAGTCACCTGGAATGCATTTCAATTAACAGGAGTGCCTTGAGAATTTCATTCCTTCTTAATTCATTGGAGCCAATCAGTTGTGTTGTGACAAGGTAGGGTTGGTATACAGAAGATAGCCCTATTTGGTAAAAGACCAAGTCCATATTATAGCAAGAACAGCTCAAATAAGCAAAGGGAAACAACAGTCCATCATTACTTTAAGACATGAAGGTCAGTCAATGCGGAACATTTCAAGAACTTTTAACGTTTCTTCAAGTGCAGTCGCAAACACCATCAAGCGCTATGATGAAACTGGCTCTCATGAGGACTACCACAGGAAAGGAAGACCCAGAGTTAACTCTGCTGCAGAGGATAAGTTCACTGCACCTCAGATTGCAGCCCAAATAAATGCTTCACAGAGTTCAAGTAACAGACATCTCAACATCAACTGTCCAGAGGAGACTGCGTGAAATCAGGCCTTCATAAACGAATTGCTGCAAAGAAACCACTACTAAAGAGCACCAATAATAAAGAAGAGACTTGATTGGGCCAAGAAACACCAGCAATGGACATTAGACCAGTGGAAATCTGTCCTTTTGTCTGATGAGTCCAAATTTGAGATTTTTAGGTCTAACCGCCATGTCTTTGTGAGACGCAGAGTAGGTGAACGGATGTTCTCCGCATGTGTGGTTCCCACCGTGAAGCGTGGAGGAGGAGGTGTGATGGTGTGGGGGTGCTTTGCCGGTGACACTGTCTGTGATTTATTTAGAATTCAAGGCACACTTAACCAGCATGGCAACCATAGCATTCTGCAGCGATACGCCATCCCATCTGGTTTGCGCTTAGTGGGACTATCATTTGTTTTTCAACAGGACAATGACCCAACACACCTCCAGGCTGTGTAATGGCTATTTGACCAAGAAAAAGAGTTATGGAGTGCTGCATCAGATGACCTGGCCTCCACAATCACCCGACCTCAAACCAATTGAGATGGTGTGGGATGAGTTGGACCGCAGAGTGAAGGAAAAGCAGCCAACAAGTCCTCAGCATATGTGGGAACTCCTTCAAGACTTTTGGAGAAGCATTTTAGGTGAAGCTGGTTGAGAGAATGCCAAGAGTGTGCAAAGCTGTCGTCAAGGCAAAGGGTTGCTATATAAAGGGTGGCTATATTTTGATTTGTTTAACACTTTCTTGGTTACTACCTGATTCCATGTGTTATTTCATAGTTTTGATGTCTTCACTATTATTCTACAATGTAGAAAATAGTAAAAAACGAAAGAAAAATCCTTGAATGAGTAGGTGTGTCCAAACTTTTGACTGGTACTGTATATACAGTGCCTTGCATAAGCATTCATACCCCTTCGATTTCTTCACATTTTATTGTGTTACAAAGTGGGATTTACATGGATTTAATTGTCCGTTTTTGTCTACTCAAAATACTCTGTAATGTCAAAGTGGAAGAACATATCACATTAAAAACAATATTAGCAAAAATGTGATAACTAAAATGTTGTCGTTGCATAGTTATTCCTTAGCCTAAATAAGTTCAAGAGTAAATTTTGCTTAACAAATAACATAAGTTGCATGGACTTTGTGTGAAATAATAGGGGTTGACATTATTTTTGAAAGACTAACCCTTCATCTGTCCCCCCTACATGTAACAGCTGTTCGGTCCCTCAGTCAAGTAGTGAATTTCAAGCACAGATTCAACTACAAAGACCAGAGAGCTTTTTTCGAAAGCATCATAAAGAAGGGCAGTGATTGGTGGATGGGTAACAATATCAAATCAGGCATTGAATATTTCTTTAAGCATGGTCAAGTTAATATGCTGTGGATTATGCATTAAACCACAGGCACACACCAAAGATACAGTCGTCCTTCTGAATTGAGCTGTGGGACAGGAATGAAATTGCTTAGGGACGTTACCATGAGGCCATTGGTGATTTTAAAACAGTTACAGTACAGAGTTCAATGGCTGTGATGGGAGAATACTGAGGATGGATCAAAAACATTGAAGTGACTCCACAATAATGACTGATGATTTGAAAATAAGAATACAAATATACTCCAAAACATGGATATTGTATGCAACAAGGCACTAAAGTAAACTGAACAAAAGTATAAACACAACATGTTGTCACGGCTGTTTGAAGGATTGGACCAAAATGCAGCGTGTTCGTAGTTCCACATATTTATTAAACGTGAAACTGAATGCAATACACTTAAATACTTGAAACCACAAAAAACAACAAACCGTGACGCAGAGAGGAAAACACACTACTCAAACGATAATCACCCACAAAACAGGAAGAGAAAAACCCCTACTTAAATATGATCTCTAATCAGAGGCAATGAGGATCAGCTGCCTCCAATTAGAGATCAACCCCAAACAATCCCAACATAGAAATAGAACAACTAGAACTAAAACATAGAAATCGAAAACATAGAACAACCAAAAAACACCCCCTGTCACAGCCTGCCCTACTCTACTAATGAAAATGACATCTTACTAGGGTCAGGACGTGACACATGTAAAGTGTTGGTCATGTTTCATGAGCTGAAATAAAAGATCCCAGAAATGTTCCATAAGATTATTTCTCTCAAATGTTGTGCACAAATTTGTTGACATCCCTGTTAGTAAGCATTTCTCCTTTGTCAAGATAATCCATCCACCTGACAGGTGTGGCATATCAAGAAGCTGATTAAACAGCATGACCAACGTCTTTTAGAGAATTTGGCAGTACGTCCAACTGACCTTCCAATCGCAGAACACATGTATGGCTTTGTGTGGGCGAGCGGTTTTCTGATGTCAACGTTGTGAACAGAGTGCCCCATGGTGGCGGTGGGGGTTATGGAATGGGCAGGTATAAGCTACGGACAATGAACACAATTGCGTTTAATCGATGGCATTTTGAATGCACGGACATACCGTGACGAGATCCTGATGCCCATTGTCGTGCCATTCATCCACCGCCATAACCTCATGTTTCAGCATGATAATACATGAAAATGTTCCAATTCTTCCATGGCCTGCATACTCACCATGTCACCCTTTGAGCATGTTTGGGATGCTTGCGATCGACATGTACGACATTGTGTTCCAGTTCCCGCCAATATCCAGAAACTTCGCACAGCCATTGACAACATTCCACGGGCCACAATCAACAGCCTGATTAACTCTATCCGAAGGGGATGTGTCGCGCTGCATGAGGCAAATGGTGGTCACACCAGATACTGACTGGTTTTCTGATCTACGTCCCTACCTTTTTTTAAGGCATCTGTGACCAACAGATGCATATCTGTTTTCCCAGTCATGTGAAATCCATAGATTAGGCCCTAATGTATTTATTTAAATTGACTGATTTCCTTATATGAACTGTAACTCAGTAAAATCTTTGAAATTGTTGTATGTTGCATTTATATTTTTGTTCATTATAATGCTGCAAAAAAACACGGCAAAGAAATACACTTTTTGGCCTAAAATGCAAAGCCTTATGTTTGGGCCAAATCCAACTCAACACATCACTTATTTTCAAGCATGGTAGTCGCTGCATCATGGTATGGGTATGCTTGACATCGGCAAATACTGGGGCATTTTTCAGGATAAAGAAAAATGGGGTGGCACTAAACACATCAAAATACTAGAGGAAAACCTGCTTCAGTCTGCTTTACACCAGACACTGGGAGAGGAATTCACCTTTAGCAGGATAATAACCTACAACACAAGGCCAAATCTACACCTGAGTTGCTTACCAAGAAGACAGTGAATGTCCCTGAGTGGCCAAGTTACAGTTCTGACTTAAATCTGCTTCAAAATCTATGGCAAGACTTGAACATTAAAAAACAATAGTGTAGATTGTTGACAAAAACATACAATTAATTCCATGTTATTCCCACTTTGTAACAGAGTAAAATGTAAAGAAGTCCAAGGGGTATGAATGCTTTAGCAAGGCACAGTATACAGTGTGTTCGGAAAGTATTCAGACCCCTTGATCTTTTTTCACATTTTGTTACGTTACAGTCTTATTCTAAAATGTATTAAATCATTTTTTTCTCATCAATCTACACACACTTCCCCATAATGACAAAGCAAAAACAGTTTTTTAGAAATATATCATATTTACATAAGTATTCAGACCTTTTACTCAGTACTTTGTTGAATTACCTTTGGCAGCGATTACAGCCTCAAGTCTTCTTGGGTATGACACTATAAGCTTGGCACACCTGTATTTGGGGAGTTTTTCCCATTCCTCTCTGCAGATCCTCTCAAGCTCTGTCAGGTTGGATGGGTGCACAGCTATTTCCAGGTCTCTCCAGAGATGATCGATTGGATTCAAGTCTGGGCTCTGGCTGGGCCACTTAAGGACATTCAGAGACTTGTCCCGAAGCCACTCCTGCGTTGTCTTGGTTGTGTGCTTAGGGTTGTTGTCCTGTTGGAAGGTGAACCTTCGCCCCAGTCTAAAGTCCTGAGCACTCTGGAGCAGGTTTTCATCAAGGATCTCTCTACCTTGCTCCGTTCATCTATGCCTCGATCCTGACTAGTCTCCCGGTCTCTGCTGCTGAAAAACATCCCCACAGCATGATGCAGCCACCACCATGCTTCACTGTAGGGATGGTGCCAGGTTTCCTCCAGACTTGACGCTTGGCATTCAGGCCAAAGAGTTCAATCTTGGTTTCATCAGACCAGAGAATCTTGTTTCTCATGGTCTGGGAGTCTTTAGGTGCCTTTTGGCAAACTCCAAGCGGGCTGTCATGTGCCTTTTACTGAGGAGTGGCTTCCGTCTGGCCACTCTACCATAAAGGCCTGATTGGTGGGTTGCTGCAGAGATGGTTGTCCTTCTGGAAGGTTCTCCCATCTCCACAGAGGAACTCTAGAGCTCTGTCAGAGTGACCATCGGGTTCTTGGTCAACTCCCTGACCAAGGCCCTTCTCACCCGGTTGCTCAGTTTGGCTCTAGGAAAACTCTAGGAAGAGTCTTGGTGGTTCCAAACTTCTCCCATGTAAGAATGAATGGAGGCCAATGTGTTCTCAGGGACATTCAATGCTGCAGAATTTTTTTGGTACCCTTCCCCACATCTGTGCCCCAACACAATCCTGTCTCGGAGCTCCACAGACAAATCCTTTGACTTCATGACTTGGTTTTTGCTCTGACATGCACTGTCAACTGAGGGACCCTATATAGACAGCCTTTTCAAATCATGTACAATAAATTGAATTTACTACAGGTGGACTCCAATGAAGTTGTAGAAACATCTGAAGGATGATCAATGGAAACAATGGAATGGAATGAATCTGAGCTCAATATCGAGTCTCATAGTAAAGGGTCGGAATACTTATGTAAATAAGGTATTTCATATTATTTATTTTTATATACGTTTGCAAAACTTCAAAAACCTGTTTTCGCTTTGTCATTATGGGGTATTGGGTGTAGATTGATGTGATTTTTTTCAAATACATTTTTGTAAAAGGCTGTAACGTAACAAAATGTGGAAAAAGTATAGGGGTCTGAATACTTTCCAAATGCACTGTATATATTCTTATTATTTTTATATTTTTATTATTTTGTATGTTTTACAAATGTTAAAATGTTTCTTCCACTTTGACATTACAGAGTATGTTGTGTAGATCATTGACAAAAAAGGACAATTAAATTCATTACAATCTCACTTTGTATCACAACAAAATGTGAAAAAGTCATGGGGTGTGAATACTTTCTGTAGTTGTCCTTATAATGTGCCCTCTTTTATTAAGTAATTTGCTTTGCAATTTGCAATGAGGGGACATTTTTGAATCATTAAATTGACAGAAATTTGAAAGTATAAAACCTTTCATTCTATCTGTGAACATTTTTATTTTCATTTGAAGGACTTTCATGATGCCAGTGATCAATTCTTTGACTTCTACCTTGGGGAAGATGAGGACACATCTCAGAGAGTACAAGCTGACGGTCTGGAGGTACAGCAAGCTCAACAGATGGAGGCTGCTGTAGCAGGTACTTCAATAATATTAGAGGAAATTATATAATTTACAAAATACTGTATCTCTGAATTATTGGCAAGCTTAGAGTATTCTATATCATTTCATAAAATCAATATCCGTTTCTTTCCATTCACATGAAAACACTGCATCTGTATGCGTATTAGGGAGTTGTAGTGATATTATGTTGTAACCAGTGGTGTAGTGGAGGATAAACGCACATAAATTATTTGTATTTTGTGCAAGAGATTACCCACCTATCACAGAAAAGTGCATTGATATAGGGAGCATTATTTTATTCATTGTGAACAACAATAAGCAGTTACCCACCAATTTGTTTTACCACATCAGTTGTAATTGTTAATAACCGTCACTGGTTGTATCTGTTTTTCACTGCTAGCATAACAACAGTAGCGATAATACAGGGTACAGAAATAGCATTTATTCATAACCTTTTCATACCATCATCATAAAAATGTGTTTTATTAAATTAAGAATTTCAAATTTCATGGTATATCCCTGTGTGTAACAATGTCACAATGATAATATTGTATAACACAAAGCTTTTTCATTGTCATAATAGGCCTACAATTCATTTTCTCCAAAAATGAACATTCACACAAGTAATCGAATACTAACCTCCATTCGGATATTCGAATAACTGTGCCCATCCTTAGCTGCTACAACTCTTTCCCAGAGATGAACATTATTTTTAATAGCTTTTTGCTCTCTTCCACAGAGCTCTCCTCCCCCGGAGAAATAACAGTTCACTATGTTGGCAGTGACTCTATTTCTCTGAGCTGGCTTCCTTTTGACCCGGCACAGAGGTACGAATTGACCTACTCCTGCCACACCCAGAGAGAGATCCTGTCGATCCAAGGATCCAACAGCACTGACGTGAAAGGCTTGTACCCAGGGACAGAGTACACTTTCAGCGTCACATTGGTCAGTGACGATAGGAATCAGAGAGCATCGGTCACAGTATCCATGTATACAAGTAAGTACAATGATTGAAACATGTCCTATTGTAATGGTGTGCACTACTGGTGGAGAAGTCAGGTGCAGGAGAGCAGGGAGTTGTGAACAGGCGGACACTTTAATAAGGCAGAGGCAAATAAAACAGACAGACGCCACTGCGTCAAAACCTCCAGCCAAAGGTAACAGTGCAATGCGCGAAACAGTCACACAAAATTATCAAATGTTGTACAATAAGCATCCCTCGTGAAAAGCCACGGACTAACGGGGAAAAACCCAGCCTGGCGCGTACACACGAACACGTAACAAAAACAATTCCACACAAAGACATGGGGGAGGAACAGAGGAATAAATACATGCAGTGTGATTAGGGAATGTAAACCAGGTGTGCAGGGAACAAGACAAAACAAATGGAACAATGGAAAAATGGAGCGGCGATGGCTAGAAAGCCGGTGATGTCGACCGCTGAAAGCCGCCCGAACAAGGAGAGGAGCAGACTTCGGCGGAAGTCGTGACACCTCTTGCATTACAGGGAGAATTATGTTTAACTTGTGTTTTCATTTTTCCAGATATAATTGAATTGGGTCCTTTTTTGTCCTTTTTGCAGAACCTGTGCCACCCGAAAAGATAAAGATAGATCATGTCAGCAGTGAATCAGTGTCTCTGAGTTGGGACAAACGTGTTGGTGTTCCTGAGGCATGTCTCGTGACCTGTTCCTGTGACGGAGAGGAAGTCCAGAAGATAACAACTGTATCCAACACCCTGACGTTCTCCAGTCTGAGTCCAGGTGTCAAATACTCCTTCCACATCTCTACGATGCTGAAGAACGGGACCCAAAGCAAGTCTGCTGTGACATATGCACGCACAAGTGAGTGTATTAAGAATTTACACTGTGTTTCTTTGACAGGAGGATGTTTTCTAATGGATTGATTGACAACCAAGGAGCACAGATCTGAAACCCTTCTCTTTCCCCCACAGAAACCCACCTGGAAAGCTTGCTGTTGGACCTGGGGTTGGAGCAACACTACACAGAGAAGCTCACCCTGAGCACCGTGCTGCAGATTGATGAGAAGACCGTCACAGATGAACCCGCTCAGACTCTCTCAGCCGTGCCATGGACTTTCCTGAAGAGGTTGATGATGGTTAATGTAACAGCTAGGAGTGTGAAATGTACGTCATCAGGAGGTGAGACAAGTTGCGATGCTTCATTTGGCAACATTGACCTAGATCTGGAGAGTCTGGTTGATAACTTGAACTCTAGTAATGTTGTGAACCCCTTAGACGTTGTGACGGCTCTCTTTCTGTGCTCTAACGGTTTTCTGCAGCAAGAGATGGCTTTGAAAATGTCAATGTGTCAGTTTTCTGTGCCCCTGCTTCTCCCCAATTGTGACACAGAAAAGTGTATGCTCATGCTTTGGGCAATGCGAGACATTGTCAAGAAGTTCAGACCTCATTCATTGGCAGACCCAAGAGGATTTGTTGAAGACAGGATTGTTCTCTCTGACCTCCCCATGGTCTCTTTTGTCAGATTGGGTGAGTGCTCGGTGTCCAAGTCACAGATTCTGAACAAGCTTCTGAGTAATCCACAACAGTATCACGACACATTTGTCCACCACGATATGGAATGCGGTGATAGTCCAAGGAGGATATCCAATGGATTGGTTGAGATAAGCTGGTACCTCCCAAGTGGGAAAAAAAACATTGACATTTTTGGTGAAGCTGTTGCTGTAACCAATCTGAGAGGGGACATCAGTTCCTTTGAGACCCAGTACTCCTTTCTTTGTCAGACCTCTGCAGCAGTCTTTGTGTTCTTTGACAACCTGGACAACAAGTACAAGCTACTGACCAGCCAACACACCAAGGCACAGCTGTTTCTGGTGGGTAACCCACAGAGCAAGAGTTTCAGCATTGATGCTTTAAAGAAAACAGCAGCAGAGTTGAACTTGAAGAAAAGCAACATCATCCTGAAAACCAAACAGATGAATGATGCAGACTTTGTGAAGAACCTGCGAAACACAGTTGGTGAGGTGATCAAGAGTTCATGTTCTAAAATGCCATTGGAGCAGATGGCTGAAGTGGCACACGAGCTTGGGATCTTGGTTGATGAGGACTGCCAAGAATGTCAGATTGCCAAGCAAAATGCTGATGCAATCACGTCAAAAATTAATGACACACCACAGTATAAGGAAATACATCTTCCCTTGCAAGGACAGATCTGGAAGGAGCTGGCACGTCTAGAGAAAGAGGAATGCAGACTGCGGAAAGCTGGGGAGATGAACATTGAGACGTACAAAAATGAACTGCAAGCAGAGAAAAGACAACTTAGGGAACAGCAAAGGAGGTATGACATGTCAGAGGCAATGACTTGCTTCATACATGGAATATCAGGCACAGGGCTAGAGAGGTCCTACTTCTTGAAATGGATGCGAATGAACCTGGACAATCTGTCTCGTAAAAACCTTTCTGGCCTTAGGGAGCTGTACAAAGAAAAGTCTCAGAACTCATCTGAAACCAAAGAAGAAATTGTATACCTTGATAGACAGATTTCAAACAGTTCTTTAGGAACTGAACATTTCCTACGGGAAATGGGTCAACTGTACGAATCTGCGGTCTTACTGAGCGAAACTGAAGAGTCACGGCAACAATTGCAGCACCTGCCCAGACTATGTGCTGAGCTGCTTCTGGATGGGTTCCCTCTGGAGCTGGTGGACGGAGACGCGTCCAACATACCTCTGAGATGGGTGAGTGATGTGCTGCATCAGCTCAATGTCTTGGTGCAGCCGAAGAACAAGATCCTGGTGGTAACGGTTCTAGGTGTTCAAAGCACGGGAAAGTCCACTCTACTGAACACTATGTTTGGAGTGCAGTTCGCAGTCAGTAGCGGCAGATGCACAAGAGGGGCTTTCTTGCTTCTCATCAAAGTCAAAGAGGACTTCAAGAAAGAGCTGAACTGCGACTTTTTAGTGATCATCGACACAGAAGGGCTGAAGTCACCAGAGCTTGCACAGCTGGATGACAGCTTTGAGCATGACAACGAGCTAGCCACTCTAGTTGTTGGGCTGAGTGATGTCACAATAATCAATATTGCCATGGAGAACTCAACCGAGATGAAGGACATCCTTCAAATTGTTGTCCATGCTTTTCTCCGGATGAAAGAGGTGGGAAAGAAGCCCAAGTGTCTGTTTGTCCACCAGAATGTGGCAGATGTCTCGGCACACGACAAGAACATGAGAGACCGTAAAATGCTCTTGGAGAAATTGAACGAGATGACCCAGGCAGCAGCCAGCATGGAAAACAAAGAAGAGAACAAGATCTTCACTGATGTAATGGAGTACAACCCAGAGACTGGTAACTGGTACATCCCTGGACTTTGGCATGGAAACCCTCCAATGGCACCTGTCAACGCTGGGTACAGCGAGTCCGTCTACGAGTTTAAAAAAAACATGATTGAAGTCTTGGAGAAATGTGAGGCCTCTGGAAACAACATAACAGAGTTTCTGGAGTGGACAAAAAGCTTGTGGAATGCTGTGAAGTATGAAAACTTCATTTTTAGCTTCAGAAACAGTCTAGTGGCTGATGCCTACATGAAGTTGTGCACTGAGTTCCACAAATGGGAATGGTCATTCAGAAAGCACATGTATACTTGGGTAACAAATGCTGAAACAAGGATCTCCAACTTTGGGACAATCACTGTGAAATCTGAGGCATCAGACATGAAAGACTTTATTGGCAAATTGAAAAACAAAGCTTTGTTTGAGCTTTCCAAATGGGAGAAGACCATTCTTGACAACTTGACCAAGTATTATGAACAGACAGAAGGCCATGTGCATCTAGTGGAGGGGTACAGAGAGGTCTTCTCCAACAGTGCAAAAAGCCTTCGACGAGAAATGGAGAACTCTGTGCTGAATCAACTTGATTCAGCTGCTGAGATCAGACAGGGAATGAACAATCTGGACACAATAAATAAGACCCACACAGCAAGAATAGAAGAGAATGTTCTGGGATTGATTGAGGAAAGCAGGAAGAGCAAATCTGAGAAGTCGGATCGGGAACTAGAGAGAGATTTTGATCAGATGTGGCATGAAACTGTGCAGAAGTTGTCCTTCCCAGGATTGAAGAAGGAAAACATTGTTGGAAAGATTTTTCGCCAGCTCCGTTCAAACTTGACCCGGAAGGGAAGTTCTGTGAATGAAATGATAGCTAGAGTAAAGCTGGAACATTTTGGAAAAGAGCCATTCAAAGTGCCTTCTGATGGGTTTGTAAGGAAAGTAAAACAATGGCTTCACTTGGATGAACACACACAGAAAACCCAGTTGATGGCTGACAACCTCATAGAGGCTTGCAGACAATTTGTGTTGGAGCAGGTGGAAAGGGAAACAGATTACCATGAGAATTATATTCAGGAGATCCTACACATGATTGAGGAAAGATTAAAAGCCAACAAAGATCTTGAGACTGATGTCAAATTTGAAGTGTTACTAAAACTACATATCTGTGGAGTTGCAGCCAGGAAATTTCAGCAAATGCATGAACATTTCATAGAAGTCAATGACCCACGCCGATGCCTTGATCTGTACAAAGACAAGTACTGCTCTGACTTCAAGGACTTGTTCAATGAACGAGACCAGTGTCAGAAAAAAGCGAAAGAATTCACATGCCTCTGCCTCAGACCTGCACTGGAAGAAAGTGTTGCCCATTCCTTGGGTCCAGATATCGTTGATGAAATGCTGACAGGAAAAAATGCCCTTCAATTCAGCACTCGTGCATTTTTCCAGTACTCAATCTTGAAACATTTGCTTTCAGAATTAAACTTTGAGAACTATGACAGCTACATTTGTTCGTATGAAAAGTTTGTCAAGGATTGGATATTTGATCAAATCAGGGAGCGCTTTTCAAAGGGACAAAAAATGTTTCAGTTGGAAGACAAACATCTGAAAGCAATCGTCAAGAAAATAACGGATGCCATCACAACGGCCCAAACCAAGAAAAACAGCAACTTTGAGGACTTCATTCAGAACATTTGCAGGGAGCTTGGAGATACACTGGTCATTCCCAAGGATGCTCTGAGTGCCTTCATGATCCTCAATAATGCTGAACAAGAGCAGTTTGCCCACTGTCTCAAAACATCTGTTGAAGAAATGGAACAATCCCTGAGGACCAAGTTCCAAGAGGGAGTGGATGCACAGAGAAAACTGGAACAATTGAGGATTAAACCACAGAATGTTCTTTTCAAAAGAGTGTTCGGCTGTGGGAAGCAGTGTCCATTCTGCAAGGCACCGTGCGAGGCAGGAGGAGAGGCCCACACAGACCACTGTGCCTCAATACACAGACCACAGGGTCTGGGCCAGTACAGGTTTGTGTACTCAAGGAAACTCGTGACTGATATCTGCTCCTCCTCTGTGTTCAGTGAGCAACAATTCCAATGCTACGAGACAAAACAAAAATACCATCCTTACAAAAAGTACAGAGAGATTTTCCCCAACTGGCATATCCCGGCCGATCCTAGCATCGAGGCCTCAGACTACTGGAAATATGTGATGGCAAAATTCAACAATGAATTTGCCAGAAAATATGACGCACTCCCAGCAAAAACACCACCTGCCTGGAAATTGATCACAAAGGAACAGGCAGAAAAAAGCCTCAAAGAGTCTTTTAGCATCAAGTGAGAGCCTCTACCTCAAATAGGAATTGTAATATAATGAACAATGGTGTCGGGCCATAGTCTAACAAAAGACATTACCTGCAAGAATAAATGTCAGATTTCAAATATGAATTTTTCTGTATCTGTTTATGTACGTTTTCACAATCAAAACCGTGGTCCTTGCCATCTGCTTCATGAGCAGTATGTTCTCTAAATTGAAGAGCCTTGGAATGGGGGCTGGAATGATAATCTGTTATACACTGTGCCTCAACTACTTGTCACTACTCTGTTTTTGCATAGCTTGAAAGCAATTCGCAAAAGATACATCAGTCCTTAAACTTGATGTGTCTACTTGGTAGGCACTGACAACGATCAACAAGGAATCTATTTTCCAATGCTTTATAGGGGCAATCAGCAGTTGCTAAATCCATTTCTGGACTTAGAAATGAATCATCATATGTAACCATTGATTCTTGAAGAATATACAGTAACTTATAAATGCCTCATGAGTTTAGTTCAACTGTCGTACCCCATCAAAACCCAAGATATAAGCTTGTTTTACACCCAACGTTTGTAAACAAAGAACATTTAAACAAACACTATATAGCCTCAAACATCCATAACTCTGTCTATGAATATCAGCCATTTAATGTTTGGGTTCTTACAGTATGCGGTGAATGGATTTATATTTAATTTTTCTGTAACATTCATTGGGTTAGGTAAAATCAAGCATTGGTCTGACCTTTTTATTTTTACTTACACTTAGGTGATTCAGGAAAGTGTTGAGAAACTATTACATTTGAACATTGTGGTGTTCTCTGAGACCACAATCATCTCTATGCCTCTCACTGTATAAGTAGTTCCCACCAAATATATTCCATAATCAACTAATCACTTTCTTATATAATATATTAATGAAAAATAATCTTAACAGTTTGTCATTGAACTGGTCCAGTTTGTTGACGTGTTGCAGTCAACACTCTGCTATGAATGTCTTTTAACAAAGTAGGCTACACCAATTGTTGTAAAAGTTCCCATGTAAAATGTATTCAATGATTATATATTTAGAGAAAATTAGGTTCCATTGAATACAACATAAAAGCCGATGTAATAAATGTACTGGACTACCAGTTCAATATTACAAAATCAAGTAGCTGTTTATTGCAGTGGTAGCACAAACAACATAGCACAGTCATGAGAGAATGAAAACAAAAGGCTGACAACTTGAGTTTCATTCATCACATTTTCTGTGAGACATATGTTGCAATTGTACATGGCCCTTGTCAAATAAACTTAAAATGTTTTTAAATTTAAATAAATCAATATCTTCAGAAATATCTTGGATATACTTTGGATGTTTTTGTTGATTTTCTTGTTGTTGGTTCGTTTCTTTTAATGACCGAAGTAAAATGCTTTCTGGTTCAGATTCAGAGCAAGAGGTTAGAAATGATATGCAATAATGTTAGATAGGCAGGCTTAGGTTTACAGTGCATTACAGTGCATATGTTTTGATGACAGCTCACTGAGGGCAGGGAGACGAAGGGTGACCATTGTCACTCTACTTCACCATAAAGGCCAAGGGGTCTCCTAGGGGCCGGCCCATCCAGATATGAACTATATTGAGGGCGTTGTTGGACGCCTAGAGCTCAGAGTTCATCCCAAAGGAGACATACCCCCCAAAGGTGGCAACCCCCAGTCCTGGGGTGCAGTTGACCTTGTAGAAGTCGTTTTTTAAATTGTATTTAACCTTTAACGAGGCAAGTCAGTTAACAAATTCTTATTTACAATGACGGTCTAGGAACAGTGGGTTAACTGCCTTGTTGAGGGGCAGAACGACAGATTTTATATTTGATCTAGCAACCTTTCGGTTACTGGCCCAATGCTCTAACCACTAGGCTAACTGCCACCCCAACAATAGTAAACTGTTAAAATGAAGTGTTTTGTAACACTAAAACTAGTGGCAACTGAGCTGTCACCACCCTAAAGTAGACAAAACCTTAACTTTGCTGGAGTATTGAAACACATGGTTGTTAGGGTATTGGGGCAGATTTAAGATGTACTGAAACATTCATCCTGAGGTGTTCTCAAACATGACATGGTGTGTTGTAACACCACATAATCAAGAGTTGTGCAACACCTTGCCTGAGTCTGGGAGCACAAACCCAGAAAAGGTTGAAAACACCTGGTGTTTCGAGTCCTGTGTAATTCAGAATTAGATCCTTTCTTCTGGAGTTTCCAAGTACTGTAAATGGGAGTCCCTCCTCTTATTGTATATTCCCTACTCTTATATGGTGTGTTTATAAAATCCTCATTGGTAATTCCAAAAAGTCAAAAGTACCGTATTATGCTCAAACAAAGGACACAAGAAGAGATCGTTTTGTGAAAACACAAATTAAGTTTGTCCAGAATAATAATTAATGAGTACAAAATCACTTTTTCCAAGACATGATTTTGAAGCTTCAAATGCTTAGTCTTTTATTTGCAAATTATCAAATGACCAAACATTAACAGGTCTTTCACATTTGAATATTGATAAAGTAAGATAGTTCAACGATATGTAAGGTATGTATCATATTAATATTCTTCCAAATCAACAGAAATATGGCATTATATTTCACATTAATTGAAAATAAATACCGGCAATGAATGCTAATGTTAGCAGCATCACTTATACAAAACTTGTTAGCAGTAACGAGAAGGGCTTACCAAGAAAAACTTTCAAAAGGACTAATTTGAGGCAGAAAGGCGTTGGAGAACTCAGTAAAACAAATGTAGAGGTTGATTTATTTATTTAGCTTACTTTAATCCATTGTACAGGAGGAGAACGTGACTGTCGTTTCGACGTCCAGCTGACGTCTTCCTCAGAGTGACCTGACCATTGCACTTAGCTCTTATTTATAGCCTAGTTGCCCATTGAGTCAACAATGTAAGAAAATAATACAATTCAAGGTAAACAACAAATTATAGCACAAAAAAATAGTAAGAGAAATCATGTCTCTTAGGCCACGACAAAATAAATTATAAACTGGGTGGTTCGAGCCCTGAATGCTGATTAGCTGTCAGCCGTGGTATATCAGACCGTATACCACGGGTATGACAATACATGTATTTTTACTGCTCGTTATGTTGGTAACCATTTTATAATAGTAATAAGGCCCCTCGGGAGTTTTTGGTATATGACCAATATACCACAGCTAAGGGCTGAATCCAGGCACTCCGCATTGTGCCGTGAATAAGAACAGCCCTTAGCTGTAGTGTATTGGCCATATACCACACCCCCTTGTGCTTTATTGCTTAAGTATATACATAGGTGATATGTGAAAACGGAGACACAGAGACCCGAACAAAATCAAGGCAACATTCTAGAACCAAAAAATAATTGTTTAGCCCATTAGGATCCAGGGTGTCTAAGGGGTACTGCCAGAATGCCTCTGTTTTAGTTTACGTAAGATGTCACTTCCTCTTGGTGAAATTTGGCTGTTTTCTATGGCTACAATGCGCAGGGAGGAAGGTGAGCCATGGTTGGCTTCTATGCAGTGGTGCGCAATATGAAAGAGGTCCTTGTTTTTATTACGAATAGCAGTCGTATGTTCTGTTAGCAGTAGCACTTATACAAACTTCAACCCAGGGCTCAGTACGATCTACCAGTCATCCATTATGCTAATGTCCTGCCCTGAGTCTTTATATTCAGATGATGGTACATGGCAAGGTTGTTCAGATGGATTGAATCACAGTACAGTTGAGTTAGATGCTTGGCTTTGGTTAGGATTGGTCAGTCGGTGGGTAACATAGTATGTATGTTTTTCTGCAGGGAGTCAGAAATAGCAAATAATAACAAGCAATAATGATAGTACATGAGTGCATAATTATGCTATAATATTAAGAAATGGCAATGTGAGTATAGAATTTGTTGGAGCCAATTTGGGTGTATCTTGTGTTATGGACGTATTCGGGCAATTACACTCCAGACCATTAGGTGCAGATAAATGGTGGTGGTAAACACACATCAAGGGATCTATAAACACACAGATGTTTGAATGTATGGCATGTGTGGATGGTGGGAGAGCTCACGGTTCTTACCACAATCAAACTGATGCAAATGAATGCAAGAAAACGCTAGAAACGCCAAACAAGATACAAAGGATCGCTACAGTCAACTCTACGGATCAACATTCATTCAAGGTAACCACTATTGCTATGTTTGAGGTGCATAAAGAACAAGTCTAATTGCTACCTTCCACTCACCTAGTGACATTGGCTACTTAGAAATCTTAGATTTCTCCAAAGCAAATTGTCATAACACAGTTATTAAACATTAATAGAAATATGCAAAATGCCTACGTGATTAAGCTATGCAAATATAGCAACAAGATAACAATATGAATGTCAAAAGTAGGATGCAATAACATGTGGTGTGGTAGGCCAATGCTAGAACATGCTAAATTGGAAGTGGTATTTATTGTAGCATACAACATGTGGTGTGGTAGGCCAATGGTAGAACATGCTAAATTGGCAGTGGTATTTAGTGTTTAACATGTGGGTCACACATCAAACAGTAGGTAAAGCTCATAAAGCTAGTAGGCAAACAAGCCAGCAGTATTAACTAAAGCAGGCCTTCATTTATATAAAAAAAAACAAGTGCACGATAAGGGGTAAAACAATGACGTGTCAATTAATAACTACATGTAGCATCATGAAAACTGATGAATGAATCAAAATGGCTGTTTAACTCAGTGTGATAAAATTGTGTTCTCACGTTTTCATTGACACATACTTTCTAGGATTGTTTTGGAGAGTTTCATCTGCATGTCTGGTGTGCTCACACCCAGAGGTGTCATGCCCATAGCGGGTACAAGGGCATGTGCCCCGTTAGATGTGTCCTGTTTTTTTAATTATTATTATTTCATTTTGTAATTCCAAAGAAATTTGCCATTTTACTGCCCCAGCATTCGGGGGTTAACTTCCCACTTCTGCCTGTCCACTTTCACTCCTTATCTATCTCTTCCTGTTTCTAATCTGTCTAAACAAAGCACAGAAACAATAAAGGTGGAATTTCAGATATAAATATTCTCTATTGTCCCTATTCATGCTTTAACAAAGCGTTGTCCCACACAGGTTTTGCTAAAAAGCTGAGGGATGGGGCCAGAGAAATGTAACCACTCTCAAATTCATAGACAGCGCTGTGGATGCAAGGACTGACCATCCATGGCATAAAAATGATAGTTTTAACCATGTTTTACAGGGTTTATATACAGAGTTTGTTACATTTTCTTTGTTTACAAACATTGGAGAAAGACAAGTTTAGATTTTGGATTCTGATGGGATACTACGGTTGAACTAAGCTCATAAGGCATTTATAAGTTATATTCTTCAAGAATCAATGGGTACATATCATTAATCCAAAAACTGATGTAGCTACTGCGGATTTCCCCTTTAAGATAAGTGGATTTAACATGAATTGAAGTCCATGTTTTATTGATCCTATGTTAAGTCTACATATCTCAAGTCTGAATCGGGCCCCATGTGCTCAGTGTAACAAGGGCGGTTCGGAACAACAGTGCAGTCCTGAAGACTGGCTAAGTGGACTAAGGCATTGTTTTGACAAGAAGGAGACCCGGGTTCACATCCACCTCCTCACATGAATACCAGTAAAGAAGTACCCATTTACACATGTTACCTCTGCTATAACTTACATAGCCCTACACATATTGATTGTAACATTATTTATAATCTCACAATGGGCCTGGCAATTGTGGCCTATAATAAGTGACCAAGTCTACCCTTAAACTATTTATTTCCCAGTGTCTTCTTTAAAACTGAAAGTCAACAATCAATATTTATGCAATAAACCAATTAGAAATTGAAAACAATTTGATTGAATGAGACACAGTCTGCCAACACATTCCTTTTGTGTTTTGATGCTGCCTTTTACATGCACTGAAACACCAAAAAGTGTTTTCACAACACTCTCTTAAAAACAAAATTATTCAGATTTAAGTACTTCCATTCTGTTTTGAAATGCTTTTTTCATGCTATTTTCATGCTAAAACAGGAAAGAGCCTTCCCCAAACTGTTGCCCCAAAGTTGGAAGCACAGAATCGTCTAGAATGTCATTATATGCTGTAGCATTAAGATTTCCCTTCACTGGAACTAAGGAGCCTAGCACAAATCATGAAAAACAGCCCCAGACCATTATTCCTCCTCCACCAAACTTTACAGTTGGCTTAATGCATTGGGGCAGGTAGTGTTTTCCTGGCATCCGCCAAACCCAGATTCGGCCGTCAGACTGCCAGTTGGTGAAGCGTGATTCATCACTCCAGAGAATGGAATTCCCACTGCTCTAGAGTCCAATGGCGGCGTGCTTTACACCACTCCAGCAGACACTTGGCATTGCGCGTGGTGAACTTAGGCTTGTGTGCGGCTGCTCAGCCATGGAAACACATTTCATGAAACTCCCGACGAACAGTTCTTGTGCTGACGTTGCTTCCAGAGGCAGTTTGAAACTCAGTAGTAAGTGTTGCAATGGAGGACAGATGATTTTTACGCTCTGCATGCTTCAGCCCCTGGGTGTCCCGTTCTGTGAGCTTGTCTGGCCTACCACTTCGCGGCTGAGCCATTGTTGCTCCTAGATGTTGCCACTTCACAATGACAGCACTTACAGTTGACCAGGGCAGCTCTAGCAGGGCAGAATTTTGACGAACTGACTTGTTGGAAAGGTGGCATCCTATGACGGTGCCACATTGAAAGTCACTGAGTACGGGCCATTCTACTGCAATGTTTGTCTATGGAGATTGCATGGCCGTGTGCTCAATTCTGTACATCTGTCAGCAACGAGTGTGGCTGAAATAGCCGAATCCACTAATTTGAAGGGGTGTACATTCAGCCATAGCCGTGGGAAGTAGGGGTGCTGAGGGTGCTCCCTGAAAATAAAAATCAAATAATTATATACACTATCGTTCAAAAGTTTGGGTCACTTAGAAATGCCCTTGTTTTCCATAAAAACATACATGAAATGAGTGGCAAAAGGAATAGGAAATATAGTAAAGATTTTTTATTGAAATAATAATTGTGTCCTTCAAACTTTGCTTTCGTCAAATAATCCTCAATTTGCAGCAATTACAGCCTTGCAGACCTTTGGCATTCTAGTTGTCAATATGTTGAGGTAATCTGAAGAGATTTCACCCCATACTTCCTGAAGCACCTCCCACAAATTGGATTGGCTTGATGAGCACTTCTTACGTACCATATGGTCAAGCTGCTCCCACAACAACTCAATAGGGTTGAGATCTGGTGACTGTGCTGGCCACTCCATTATAGACAGAATACCAGCTGACTGCTTCCTTCCTAAATAGTTATTGCATAGTTTGGAGCTGTGCTTTGGGTCATTGTTGTGTTGTAGGAGGAAATTGGCTCCAATTAAGCACCATCCACAGGGTATGGCATGGCGTTGCAAAATGGAGTGATAGACTTCCTTCTTCAAGATCCCTTTTACCCTGTACAAATCTCCTACTTTACCACCACCAAAGCACCTCCAGACCATCACATTGACTCCACCATGCTTGACAGATGGCGTCAAGCACTCCTCCAGCATCTTTAAATTTTTTCTGCATCTCACAAATGTTCTTCTTTGTGATCCGAACACCTCAAACAGATTTGTATGTCCATAACACTTTTTTCCCAATCTCCCTCTGTCCAGTGTCTGTGTTCTTTTGCCCATCTTAATATTTTATTTTTATTGGCCAGTCTGAGATGTGTTTTTTTCTTTGCAACTCTGCCTAGAAGGCCAGCATCCCGGAGTCGCCTCTTCACTGTTGACGTTGAGACTGGTGTTATGTGGGTACTATTTAATGAAGCTGCCAGTTGAGGACTTGTGAGGCGTCTGTTTCTCAAACTAGACACTCTAATGTACTTGTCCTCTTGCTCAGTTGTGCACCAGGGCCTCCCACTCCTCTTTCTATTCTGGTTAGAGCCAGTTTGCGCTGTTCTGTGAAGGGAGTAATACACAGCGTTGTACCAGATCTTCAGTTTCTTGGCAATTTCTCGCATGGAATAGCCTTAATTTCTCAGAACAAGAATAAACTGACGAGTTTCAGAAGAAAGTACTTTGTTTCTGGTCATTTTGAGCCTGTAATCAAACCCACAAATGCTGAGGCTCCAGATACTCAACTAGTCTAAAGAAGACCAGTTTTATTGCTTCTTTAATCAGGACACAGTTTTCAGCTGTTCTAACATAATTGCAAAAGGGTTTTCTAATGATCAATTAGCCTTTTAAAATGATCATCTTGGATTAGCTAACACAACGTGCCTTTGGAACACAGGAGTGATGGTTGCTGATAATGGGCCTCTGTACGTCTATGTAAATATTGCATTAAAAATCTGCCGTTTCCAGCTACAATAGACATTTACAACATTAACAATGTCTACACTGTATTTCTGATCAATTTGATGTTATTGTTATTGTTTTCTTCATAAAACAAGGACATTTTTAAGTGACCCCAAACTTTTGAATGGTAGTGTATATATTCACCTAAGGGTTTTTCTTTATTTTTACTATTTTCTACATTGTAGAATAATAGTGAAGACGTCAAAACTATGAATCAAATCAAATCAAATTTTATTGGTTACATACACATGGTTAGCAGATGTTAATGCGAGTGTAGCGAAATACTTGTGCTTCTAGTTCCGACCGTGCACTAATATCTAACAAGTAATCTAACAATTTCACAACAACTACCTTACACACACAAGTGTAAAGGAATGAATATGAATATGTACATATAAATATATGGATGAGCGATGGCCGAACGGCAAGATGCAGTAGATAGTATAGAGTACAGTATATACATATGAGATGAGTAATGTAGGGTATGTAAACATTATATAAAGTGGCAAGTGGCATTGTTTAAAGGGTCATAATGTTGGTAAGTTGATGTTGCACTTATATCCAATAGTTCTTCCCGGCTGTATGTAATAAGACATAAGATTTCCTAGGATAACAGTGTAAGAAATAATACATAAAAAAACAAAATACTGCATAGTTTCCTAAGAACGCAAAGCGAGGCGACCATCTCTGTCGGCGCCATCATAAACGCATATGGAATCATGTAGTATCCAAAAAAGTTTTAAACAAATCTAAATATATTTTATATTTGAGATTCTTCAAGTAGACACCCTTTGTCTTGATTACAGCTTTGCGCACTCTTGGCATTCTCTCAACCAGCTTCACCTGGAATGCTTTTCCAACAGTCTTGAAGGAGTTCCCACATATGCTGATCACTTGTTGGCTGCTTTTCCTTCACTCTGCGGTCCAACTCATCCCAAACCATCTCAATTGGGTTGAGGTCGTGTGATTGTGGAGACCAGGGGATCTGATGCAGCACTCCGTCACTCTCCTTCTTGGTCAAATAGCCCTTGCATAGCCTGGAGGCGTGTTGGGTCATAGTCCTGTTGAAAAACCAATGATAGTCCCATTACCAGATGGGATGGCGTATCGCTGCAGAATGCTGTCGTAGCCATGCTGGTTAAGTATGCCTTGAATTCTAAATAAATCACAGACAGTGTCACCAGCAAAGCACCCCCACACCATCACACCTCCTCCTCCAAGCTTCACATTTGGAACCACACATGCGGAGATAATCCGTTCACCTACTCTGGCATCTCACAAAGACACTGCGGTTGGAACCAAAAATCTCAAATTTGGTCTAATGTCCATTGCTCATGTTTCTTGGCCCAAGCAAGTCTCTTTAGTAGTGGTTTCTTTGCAGCAATTCGACCATAAAGGCCTGATTCACACAGTCTCCTATGAACAGTTGATGTTGAGATGTGTCTGTTACTTGAACTCTGTGAAGCATTTATCTGGGCTGCAATTTCTGAGGCTGGTTACTCTAATGAACTTATCCTCTGCAGCAGAGGTAACTCTGGGTCTTCCTTTCCTGTGGTGGTCCTCATGAGAGCCGGTTTCATCATAGCGCTTCATGTTTTTTTCTAGGTATGTGTTTCAGAGGACTCACGGTTCTCTATTTTCACCTCTCCCGAGTCCGTACGGGAGTTGCAGCGATGAGACAAGACTGTAACTACCAATTGGATACCATGAGGTTGGGGAGAAAAACATATACACTGCTCAAAAAAATAAAGGGAACACTTAAACAACACAATGTAACCCCAAGTCAATCACACTTCTGTGAAATTAAACTGTCCACTTAGGAAGCAACACTGATTGACAATAAATGTCACATGCTGTTGTGCAAATGGAATAGACAACAGGTGGAAATTATAGGCAATTAGCAAGACACCCCCAATAAAGGAGTGGTTCTGCAGGTGGGGACCACAGACCACTTCTCAGTTCCTATGCTTCCTGGCTGATGTTTTGGTCACTTTTGAATGCTGGCGGTGCTTTCACTCTAGTGGTAGCATCTACAACCCACTCAAGTGGCTCACGTAGTGCAGCTCATCCAGGATGGCACATCAATGCGAGCTGTGGCAAGAAGGTTTGCTGTGTCTGTCAGCGTAGTGTCCAGAGCATGGAGGCGCTACCAGGAGACAGGCTAGTACATCAGGAGACGTGGAGGAGGCCGTAGGAGGGCAACAACCCAGCAGCAGGACCGCTACCTCCGCCTTTGTGCAAAGAGGAGCAGGAGAAGCACTGCCAGAGCCCTGCAAAATGACTTCCAGCAGGCCACAAATGTGCATGTGTCTGCTCAAACGGTCAGAAACAGACTCCATGAGGGTGGTATGAGGGCCCGACGTCCACAGGTGGGGGTTGTGCTTACAGCCCAACACCGTGCAGGACGTTTGGCATTTGCCAGAGAACACCAAGATTGGCAAATTCGCCACTGGCGCCCTGTGCTCTTCACAGATGAAAGCAGGTTCACACTGAGCACGTGACAGACATGACAGAGTCTGGAGACGCCGTGGAGAACATTCTGCTGCCTGCAACATCCTCCAGCATGACCGGTTTGGCGGTGGGTCAGTCATGGTGTGGGGTGGCATTTCTTTGGGGGACCGCACAGCCCTCCATGTGCTCGCCAGAGGTAGCCTGACTGCCATTAGGTACCGAGATGAGATCCTCAGACCCCTTGTGAGACCATATGCTGGTGCGGTTGGCCCTGGGTTCCTCCTAATGCAAGACAATGCTAGACCTCATGTGGCTGCAGTGTGTCAGCAGTTCCTGCAAGAGGAAGGCATTGATGCTATGGACTGGCCCGCCCGTTCCCCAGACCTGAATCCAATTGAGCACATCTGGGACATCATGTCTCGCTCCATCCACCAACGCCACGTTGCATCACA
This sequence comes from Salmo salar, assembly GCF_965601325.2. Classification (NCBI taxonomy): domain Eukaryota; kingdom Metazoa; phylum Chordata; class Actinopteri; order Salmoniformes; family Salmonidae; genus Salmo; species Salmo salar. The sequence goes on from NC_138308.1 coordinate 79,581,048, forward strand.
GACTGTCCAGGAGTTGGCGGATGCTTTAGTCCAGGTTTGGGAGGAGATCCCTCAGGAGACCATCCGCCACCTCATCAGGAGCATGCCCAGGCGTTGTAGGGAGGTCATACAGGCATGTGGAGGCCACACACTACTGAGCCTCATTTTGACTTGTTTTAATGACATTACATCAAAGTTGGATCAGCCTGTGGTGTGGTTTTCCGCTTTCATTTTGAGTGTGACTCCAAATCCAGACCTCCATGGGTTGATAAATTGGATTTCCATTGATTATTTTTGTGTGATTTTGTTGTCAGCACATTCAACTATGTAAAGAAAAAAGTATTTCATAAGATTATTTCTTTCATTCAGATCTAGGATGTGTTATTTAAGTGTTCCCTTTATTTTTTGGAGCAGTATATTTTTTTTTAATGAACAAATAAAAAAACAAAAGTTCAAGTCAAGCAGTCATTTGAAAGAGTAAGAAAATTTCAGCGAGACAACTCAAAGGCGAAATCCATTAACGCCATGATAATGGAATTCATTGCCCTTGACAATCAACTGTTCTCTGCCGTGGATGATGTTGGCTTTCTCCGACTAGTCGAGCACCTCGAGTCCCGGTGCACACTACCAAGTAGGCACTATTTTTCAGATGTTGCCTTACCGGAGTTACACAGTAATGTTGTAAAGCACATCCATGAGCTTCTTGCTATTGGTGTCACTTCTATTAGCTTCACGACTGACATTTGGACCAGCGATGTCAGCCCCATGAGCATTCTGAGTCTGACAGCACAGTGGGTCGACGAGGATTTCGTACTGAGGAAAGCCGTATTGTATGCTCAAGAATGTGCTGGTTCTCATACCGCTGCTGCCATTTCAATGGCATTTGAGAAAATGTTTGAAACTTGGAAACCTGAACACACTCCTGGCTCTATTCAAACAACTGACTGGAGAAATAAGCTCATCAACTGCGTCTGCAGCAGACGTGATACCCTCTGTCATGGCATTGAAATGCCTGCTCAACAAAACTGTCGACACGGACAGTGGGGTTAAAACTTGCGAAAGTACTCTACAAGAGGCTGTGAACAAGCGATTTTGTGGCATTCTCTCTGAGCCTCTTTACTGTGTCGCCACCATACTCAATGCTCGATACAAGGACCACTACTTCGATGCAGACAAGAAACAGGGTTTACGTGAAATGTTACAGACACGGCTGGACAAGATGGAAATGGACACAGTGACAGTGCGCACAGAGGAAGTGATATCAGTGCATCCCTAGTTTTTGCGACTGCACTTGAAGAAACTTTCAAAGTTCTTGATATGTTCCGCATTGACTGACCTTCATGTCTTAAAGTAATGATGGACTGTTTGTCACAACGTTCACAGAAGGTGGCGCCTCTCCTCGGTCGGGCGGTGCTCGGCGTTCGTCGTCGCCGGCCTACTAGCAGCCACCGATCTGTTTTTCAGTGTCTGTTAGTTATGTCTGTTTTTTGATTGCACCTGTTTCGTGTTTGTCATTAGTGGGGGGGTATTTAGTCTGTCTGTGTTTAGTTAGGATTCGTGCGGGATTGTTCTTTGTTACGTGTGGTGTTATATTGTTTGGTTTACGACTTATTGTATAGGCAGTAGGGTTGCCGGGCTGCGCCCCGTCTGCCTTTTTGAGCGGAGCTTCTTTTAGTCTTTTTGACTGTTGTGCTCCCAGCCGTATATGGATTTTGCCTTTGGATTTATTAAATCAAGTTTGTTCCAACGGACCTCAGTCTCCTGCGCTTGACTCACCCTAAACAGTTCTATCCGCCCGTGACACTGTTGTTTTTTATTGCTTATTTGAGCTGTTCTTGCCATAATATGGACTTGGTCTTTTACCAAATAGGGCTATCTTCTGTATACCACCCTACCATGTCACAACACAACTGATTGGCTCAAACGCATTAAGAAGGAAAGAAATTCCACAAATTAACTTTTAACAAAGCACGCCAGTTAATTGAAATGCTTTCCAGGTGACTACCTCATGAAGCTGGTTGAGAGAATGTCAAGAGTGTGCAAAGCTGTCATCAAGGCAAAGGCTGGCTACTTTGAAGAATCTAAAATCTATTTTGATTTGTTTAACACTTTTTTGGTTACTACATTAATTAATTAAATGTGATAATGCGGGGTGTTGAAAGGTGCCAAATCAAACAACCAAAAGCCCACAAAAATACCACAACAAAATCTATAAAGGTGTCTGCAGAGAGAGTCTCCTCCATGAATGGGGAGGTGGTGTATATATCCTGGGACACACCTGAGCCCAGGTGTGTCCCATTTCTCTGACGGCCCTCCCGGCTCCGCCCACCGACATCCTACTAAAGGAAAACAAGAGCAAAGAAAAAGAATTCGGCAGACAGAGTGGGAGGGTCGTCACAATTGTTTGTGTGCCATTCAGAGGGTGAATGGGCAAGACAAAATATGTAAATGCCTTTGAATGGGGTTTGGTAGTAGGTGCGAGGAGCACCGGTTTGTGTCAAAGTCTGCAATGCTTCTGGGTTTTTCACGCTCAACAGTTTCCCGTGTAAATCAAGAATGGTCCACCACCCAAAGGACAACAAGCCAATATTAGGAAGGTGTTCCTAATGTTTGTAAACTCAGTGTATATTAAACATTACACCAACTAGTCTGCTAAATGTTCATTCATGTTCCAGTTTATTCTTGAATCCGTGCAATTGAAAACCTCCCACATTCTGCCTCGCCCTAACTCACCCTAGTCTGTTATTTATCCCCTTGAGTTCCATTTTCAGTGAAACTGAAAGAAAAGCATAGATGGACTGAAACAAATTATTCTATAAATGTTTGTTTTTCAAATTAATTACAATTCTAATAGCGTAGAATAAAGTTATATGTGAATACAGGGAACTACTGAAAATGTGTTGGCATGAATGTTTCCTATCAGACACGAAAGAACAGATTGTCAATCTTGCACATGGTTCATCCCAGAGGAAGTACCTGGAACATTTGATTGTCCGTTGTCATTGAGCCAAACAAAACATCTGTCCCACCTCACAAAGCGTGTTACATCGAGGACACTTCATTTTTAGAAAATGTCTGCCACACAATGGACATCAATAAAATAATTAGGTTATATCAAACATTTGCATTCGTAGGCTATAGTATAGCATGCTTAGTTCAGAATGTGCTTCTGTGATATTAGCCTAGATTAACTTTAAATAAAGATAAAAACATCTTAATTTGCCTTGTGATTTAAGACATTAAAGAGTTTGATAAGCCTGAGCAACCTGCGACACAACTCACCTTTTGATCACACTCCAGCTCAAGAGATGCAACGCAATCGTCGAGGAAGAGAGGTACTGTAGCCTCGGGTCTTTTTTAATAAGAGTCCTAATGAATCAGTCATGTCTGCTGTATTTGTATTGTTATTGATCAAGTACACACTTTACACACTGTATTCATTTAAACAACAATCTCTTCACATTCACAAGTAGATTGAATATATTTACAAATCAAATAAAAAACAATGCATCAATTGTAGAAAAGGGAGGCATTATTAGGCTTTTAGGAAGTTAGAAAGTGTTAGCAATTTCATAATTCTTTCCCTGTTTTCATACATTGTAAATAATGTATCTATCAAACACATGACAATTGAGCTTTTAATAATTTCATTTTATGAGTATTATATTTTACCTGTCTGTATATAACCCTTTTATTACATAATAGTCTATCAAACAAGTGACAATTGGGCTTTTGATTATTCATTTTCATTTGATGAATAATACATTTTACCTATAATATTCATCAAATGAAATGGAATGATCAAAAGCACAATTGTCATGTATTTGATTGTCATTGTAACATGAGCTCATCTATTATCCCAAACGTATTTCAGACCCAGGCAGTCTGAATGATGTGGCAGTTGACCGGGGTAGAAGTAGGACAGCTGAAGACACCCCCCTGCCAATGGATTGTTCCTCAGATGAAGAGGTAGGGTGTGCTTTTGTGCTTTCACACTTGTAAACAGGCCCAGGAGGATGAAACTTCCAGGTTTTAGCAGATAGATATGTGCAGGGCCAGTGTTACGGATGGGCCTTAGGGGGCTTGGCCCGCCCTACCGTAACAAATACTACTATTGAACTATTGATCCTTTATTTGACCAAGACGTGCACTGACAGAAAGACATATCGATCTCAGATAAATCCTCAGAGCGAGTGAAACTTGCGATTCGGAAAGTTGTCTGTTGCAGAGTGCACTGTTCGGATGCTGGCTTCCCCAAAAGTAAATAGATGTTTTTGCCAAAATTATACAATTACTCCTGTCTAAATAAAATCATTCAAAATACTTCAGCAGAGAGCTTGACTTTGCCACAGAGGGGAGAAAAAAATGATTGGGAAAAAAATAGATGTGGATTGTTTCAAATCAGAACTGCCTAGGCCTATTTGGGAAGCCCACAATTTGGACGGCGCACGTGACAATAAGCCTAGCTGATTATTGAGTTGTGGCTGTCAGTGAAAAGCATCTAAATATACAGTGCCTTCAGAAATTATTCACACCCCTTGACTTTTTTCACATTTTGTTGAGTCACAGCCTGCATTTAAAATGATTTACATTTTGATTTGTTGTCACTGGTATACACACTACCCCATGATGTCAAAGTGGAACTATGTTTTTAGACATTTTTACAAATAGATTTTTGTCTTGAATAAGAAGTGTTATGTTGGGACTGGGGAGGTTTGAAGGATAAATAAGAAACGGATTGGAGCTAAGCACAGACAAAATCCTAGAGGAAAACATGGTTCAGTCTGCTTTATACAAGACACTGGGAGATGAATTCACCTTTCAGCTGGACAATAACCTAAAACACAAGTCCAAATCTACACTGGCATTGCTTACCAAGAAGAGAGTGAATGTTCCTGAGTGGCTGAGTTACAGTTATGACTTAAATCTACTTGAAAATCTATGGCAAGACCTGAAAAAGTTTGCCAGCAATGATCAACAACCAATTTGACAGTTTGAAAAGTATAATGGGTAAATGTTCTTAAAGACTTACCCAGAAAGACTCAGCTGTAATTGCTGCCAAAGGTGCTTCTACAAAGTATTGACTCAGGGGTGTGAATACTTATGTAAATGTGACATTCTGCATTTCATTTTCAATACATTTGCAAAACTGTCTAAAACATGTTTTCACTTTGTCATTATGGAGATTGTGTGTAGATGGGTGAGATACATTTTTTAAAATCCATTTTGAATTCTGTCTGTAACAACAAAATGTGGAATAAGTCAAGAGGTATGAATACTTTCTGAAGGCACTGTATGTGTGACGATAATGTCTTGAGTATAATTTTAAATGTTTTGACAAGAAGAAGGGGAGAGTTGTGTGGCAAAGATACAGCGTGTCTCTCTCCAGAACTCAACTATCTTAAATCTTCTCCCGCCAATTCTTGCACATTCATTGTTTCATTGTGTGAATTGTTTGCCCTTTTTATTTTTATTTTATTTGATCAATTCCTAATAACATACTGTATGTCACCAGTAGGCCTAGTAAATGTACCGTTAATGCCCTTCATTTGGTTACATTAATTTATGTTAATGCATGTGCACCTAACCTGAGATCTGGTGTTTGGAGCGTGTTTGAATGTAAACCCAACAGTGGAGGCTGGTGGGAGGAGCTATAGGAGGACGGCACATTGTAATGGCTGGAATGGAATTAAAAGGAACAGACTCAAATGTGGTTTCCAAATGTTTGATACCGTTCTATGTATTCCATTCCAAACAATGCAATGAGTATACCCTCCTATAGCTCCTCCTACCAACCTCCATGTCACGTCCTGACCAGTAAAAGGGGTTATTTGTCATTGTAGTTTGGTCAGGGCGTGGCAGGGTGTGTTTGTTTTGTGTGTTTCGGTGTTTTGGGGTTTAGGTTCTATGTTATCTATTTCTATGTTGGGTTTTTGGTAGGACCTCCAATTAGAGGAAGCTGGTTGTCGATGTCTCTAATTGGAGGCCATATTTAGTTGTGTTTGTTTCACTTGTGTTTTGTGGGTGGTTATTTTCTGTATAGCCTGGATGCCTTATGGAACTGTTTTTGTCGTTTGTTTATTTTGTTTAAGTGTTTTCTTTAAATAAATTAAGAAGATGAGCACTTTACCCGCTGCGCCTTGGTCCAATCCTTACGACGCCTATGACACTCCACTGCAACCCAATGCAAGTGTTATATTACACAAAGTTGTGTAAAGTGGTTCTTCAATCTAAAGATTGGTGATTTCATGAGAGTGTTGTGAAAACATGTTTTTAGGGTTTCAGTGCATGTAAAAGGCAGGATCAAAATCCACAAAAAAATGTTTTGTCATACAATTAAATGGTTAAACGTCCAATCTAGCCTTTTTTGTAAATCTCAATATCAAATAATTTATGGGTAACAATGAAGTACCTTACTGTAATTGTTTTCAATTAAAATGGTAAAAAATAAACAAAAACTGCTTCTTATCAAAGAGCAATTTCTCTAGCAAGAATTTAGCTTGCACTGACTGGGAGTGGTCTGAGTGGGGAGGGGAAACTGGAAACTAGCTGTTATAGGCAGAGAGGTTTGGAACTATCTTTCTTACTGGTCTGTTAACTAATTTATCACTTGGTGATGTCACCAGGCAGGCCAAAACTCCATCCCACCAATACAGGCTGACATTTCAGGCGTTCTTTTCAAACAGCTCTTACAATAAAAGGGCATTATCATCATTTTCACAATATTGCAGTATTATTGCAACCTGATATTGTATATAAAACACAGGACAATCACGTTTTTGACTGCACTGGGCCTTTAGGAAATGCAAATGGATATAGCCAAAATAGGGCCTATGGATAATATTTTGGGGGGATTATTCCACTTTTTTCAATGCTTTATTTAGACAGATTAGAAACAAAGGAGTGAAAGTGGGAAGCGGGAAGCGGGAATTGAACCCCTGACTTCTGGGGCAGTGAGATAGTACATTTCATTGGAATTTTACACACTCAACCACACAGCCACACTGTAAAAAATTATTATGGGGTGAAATGAAATAAAATACAAAATAAAATAAACATATACTTAATTACCTCACAAACTAACTAATAAATCCAACTTAATATGTTGTTCAAAATGTAAGTATCTTTTATGAGGATAACCAAAGTTAAATCACTGGAAGTCTGGTTTTAATCTCATGCACTTCCTATCTTGTCACATGGCTCCATTTGTAGAGGTTTGTGGGTAATTAAATTTTATGATTCTTATACGCAATGTTGTATGCAGGTTTTAAGAAAGAAAAGTTTACTTCTATATTACTATTAATCATGATGAAAGGATATCTGTCACGACTTCCGTCGAAGTTGGTCCCTCTCCTTGTTCAGGCGGCGTTCGGCGGTCGACGTCACCGGTTTTCTCGCCGCCACCGATCCACTTTTCATTTTCCATTTGTTTTGTCTTCATTGTACACACCTGGTTTCCATTCCCATAATGATATGTTCCTTATTTAACCCTCTGGTTCCCCCATGGTTTTGTGCGTGTTTGTTCGTTGTAAGTTGGTCTGTATTTGTGAGCTTGAATATTTTCCTTCTTGCACTATTTGTTGTTCTGAGTAAAGTTACGTGAATTACTCATCTCTGTGTCCTGCGCCTGACTCCGCCTTACCTGCTCCACCTAGACGCCTTGAAGAAACACGCACAAAACCATGGGGGAACCGCTACAGCGGTCAGAAGGCTAATTGGCTACAGTAGTTAACTACTGCCGTCAATTTGTTGTTGTGTTATCATAGTTTGTATGCATACTGGCCTAAGTGCCCGGAATAGGCTAGTTTATACAATGTTGTATGTTCAATAGTGACAGCTTCGAGCTGGACCCAGTTGATACGAGTACGTTTACATGCACAGTAATAATTCGATATTTAACTGATTATGGCAGTAGGGAGATTACGCAATTGTCATGTAATCACCTTACTCTGATTACCTTAATTGGCACAAAATCGAAATAAGCATACACAGAATAAAACACCTTGTTTTCTGAGCAATCTTTTAACAGGGAAGAACACAAAAGTCGAGGGAAAGTCTATTGAGAAAGATCCCGACTGTAATGCTCCAATATGGCCAGTAGAGGGGGCCGACGGGTTAATATGATTAATCCCACTGAACAGAACTCTAGAGCTGTGAGTGTGAACCCACAGTGCACTGTATCCTCTATGGGAAACCGTTAGCGACCATGTTGTGTCTATGCTTGTGTTTAGCTTTTAGACTTTTCTTTGGTTTCTGTTTCATTAATGCTTGATGATTGTGGAAGTTGAGGGGAGAATGTGCACATTACCACCCACCAGCATGGCATTTATTTTGTTTACCCCCTCCTTCTAGGCCTACTATATATAGTAGTAACCTCAAGGGGTGGGTGAGGCCAAGAGCACAAATCTGTAGGAAGTGTTTGGAGATGTTCAAAATAGGATACCATCAGGTCCCAGGTGGAATAAGGCAATATTCCAGATTTTGTCAGAGATCTCTCCACCAAGTTCCTTTTTCCACTCGGATTTTATTGAATGACGGGTTATCAAGGCACATGTTTATCTAAAAAATATGGGATAAGTCCCTTTAGTTGAAAATGTGTTTTCAAAAGGGCATCCAAACCCGATGATAGACTTGGAAAGGTGGGGCTTTGAGTCAGATTTGGAAATACCTAAATAAACTTGAATGGGGTAAATTACATTTGATAGCGAGGTCATTGAAATTGGCAAAGGTGCTATCGATATAAAAGGTCATTAAACTTAGTAAGGCCATTCATCTGCCATAGCCTAAAAGATACATCCAGTTTGCATGGAAGGAAGAGGTGATTATTACATACAGTGCATTCAGAAAGTATTCAGACCCCTTGACTTTCCTGAAATAAAGGGAACACTTAAACAACACAATGTAACTCCAAGTCAATCACACTTCTGTGAAATCAAACTGTCCACTTAGGAAGCAACACTGATTGACAATAAATTTCACATGCTGTTGTGCAAATGGAATAGAAAACAGGTGGAAATTATAGGCAATTAGCAAGACACCCCCAATAAAGAAGTGGTTCTGCAGGTGGTAACCACAGACCACTTCTCAGTTCCTATGCTTCCTGGCTGATGTTTTGGTCACTTTTGAATGCTGGCGGTGCTTTCATTCTAGTGGTAGCATGAGACGGAGTCTACAACCCACACAAGTGGCTTAGGTAGTGCAGCTCATCCAGGATGGCACATCAATGCGAGCTGTGGCAAGAAGGTTTGCTGTGTCTGTCAGCGTAGTGTCCAGAGTATGGAGGCGCTACCAGGAGACAGGCCACTACATCAGGAGACGTGGAGGAGGCCGTAGGAGGGCAACAACCCAGCAGCAGGACCGCTACCTCCGCCTTTGTGCAAGGAGGAGCAGGAGGAGCACTGCCAGAGCCCTGCAAAATGACCTCCAGCAGGCCACAAATGTGCATGTGTCTGCTCAAACGGTCAAAAACAGACTCCATGAGGGTGGTATGAGGGCCCGACGTCCACAGGTGGGGGTTGTGCTTACAGCCCAACACCGTGCAGGACGTTTGGCATTTTCCAGAGAACACAAAGATTGGCAAATTCGCCACTGACGCCCTGTGCTCTTCACAGATGAAAGCAGGTTCACACTGAGCACATGTAACAGACGTGACAGTCTCGAGACGCCGTGGAGAACGTTCTGCTGCCTGTAACATCCTCCAGCATGACCGGTTTGGCGGTGGGTCAGTCATGGTGTGGGGTGGCATTTCTTTGGGGGGCCGCACAGCCCTCCATGTGCTCGCCAGAGGTAGCCTGACTGCCATTAGGTACCGAGATGAGATCCTCAGACCCCTTGTGAGACCATATGCTGGTGCGGTTGGCCCTGGGTTCCTCCTAATGCAAGACAATGCTAGACCTCATGTGGCTGGAGTGTGTCAGCAGTTCCTGCAAGAGGAAGGCATTGATGCTATGGACTGGCCCGCCCGTTCCCCAGACCTGAATCCAATTGAGCACATCTGGGACATCATGTCTCGCTCCATCCACCAACGCCACGTTGCACCACAGACTGTCCAGGAGTTGGCGGATGCTTTAGTCCAGGTCTGGGAGGAGATCCCTCAGGAGACCATCCGCCACCTCATCAGGAGCATGCCCAGGCGTTGTAGGGAGGTCATACAGGCACGTGGAGGCCACACACACTACTGAGCCTCATTTTGACTTGTTGTAAGGACATTACATCAAAGTTGGATCAGCCTGTAGTGTGGTTTTCCACTTTAATTTTGAGTGACTCCAAATCCAGACCTCCATGGGTCGATAAATTGGATTTCCATTGATTATTTTTGTGTGATTTTGTTGTCAGCACATTCAACTATGTAAAGAAAAAAGTATTTAATAAGATTATTTCATTCATTCAGATCTAGGATGTGTTATTTTAGTGTTCCCTTTATTTTTTTGAGCAGTGTATATATAGGAACATTTTGATTGCCAAAATGTATAAGGCATGAATAAAATGCAATGAACATGTACAATTTTGAAACTTGAATTTTGTTTACTTACAGAAGTGAAATTCTTAAGCATTGAAAAACAGATTTAGCATCAGAGCCTAGTACCCTAGGTAGGCTGATTCACAGTAGGATCAATTATTTAATAAATTGCTTTCCAGCCTAGCAAATAAGACCCACAATATGGCCAGACAAGTATGTAAGGCCAAGTGCAAGACAGATTATCATACCAGCTACCATTCCATTGCTTTTTTAATTGGTAGATTTCAAGGGCCCATGTCTTGACCGAAAACTAAGAACACTAGTTTAGTGTTTAATCTAAGAATGTTCCATGCAGTCAAGTCTCTTGAAGTATTGGTGTGTCACGACTCAGTCAAACCAAATTAAGGCTATTGCTCTTTGAGGCAATGTAGAGAATCTCACTTGATGCTAAAATACTCTGTTATGCTTCTTTCTGCCTGTTCCTTTGAGATCCGTTTCCAGGCAGGGGGAATATCTGCAGGCAGTGCACCATACTCTTCGGCAAAGTGCTCGTTGAATTTTGCCATCACAAATTTCCAGTAGTCCGAGGCCTGTATGCTGGGATCTGCAGGAATATGCCAGTCAGGGTAAATGTCCCAGTATTTCTTGTAAGGATGCCACTGTCCACCTGTTGCATAGCATTTGAAGGTGGTATCATTGAACACTGAAGAGGAGCAGATGTCAGTGACAAGATTTCTTGAGCCTTCAAACTCAACACCACCAAGTCCCTTTGGTCTATGTATTGAGGCACAGTGGTTTGTATGTGGCTTTTCCTCCTGCCTCGCACGGTGCCTTGCAGAATGCTTCCCAGAGCCAAACACTCTTGTGAACAGCTCGTTCTGTGGCTTGATGTTCTGTCTTTCCAATTTCTTTTTCACAACCCGTGCTCTTTGGAACTCTTCTCTCAGCGACTGTTCCATATCCCCTACAGATATTTTAAGCAAGTGGGCAAACGATTCCTGTTTGGAATTGTTGAGGATCATGGTGGCTTCCAATGCGTCTTGGGGAAGCACCAGCTTCTCTCCTAGGTCCCTGCATATGTCCTTAATGAATTCCTTTATGTTGCCCTTCTCATTCATTAGTGCTTTTGTGATTGCCTCAGTGATGACAGAGATGATCCCTTTGAGTTGACAGTCTTCCAAATCAAACTTCCTTGTGAGAAGCGTTTCAAGATTTCATAAAAAATCCAATTCTTGACAAAGCCTTCATAGTCACAAATGTAGCTCACATAGTTAGCGAAGTTGAATGCTGACAACAGTTGCTTCAGCACAGAGTACTGGAAAAATGCCCGAGAGCTGAATTGAAAGGCATTCTGTCCCATCAGCATTACATCAACAATTTCTGAACCCAGGGAACTGGCAACACTGCAGGTTTGAGACAGAGGGTGGTGAACTGCTCAGCTTTCTTCTAACACTGATCTTGTCCACTGAACAAGTCTTTGAAGTCTTCCAAGTATTTATCTTTGAACTGTTCAAGGCACCAACGAGGATTATTGTCAGTTATGAACTTTTCATGCAGATTCTGAAAGGTCCTGGCTGCAAACCCACAAATGTGCAATTTGATGTTCAGTTCAAATTTGAGGCTTGTGTCAAGTTCTTTGTTGGCATCCAGTTTCTCTTCAATCATGTGCAGAATCTCTTGTGTGTATGTTTGATGGTAGTCCGTTTTCTTTTGGACCTTCTCGAACACAAACTCTTTGCATTTGGCCATAAGGTTGTCTGCCATGGCCTGGGTTTTTCTTGTGTGCTCATCCATGTAAAACTCCTTTACTAATCTCTTGAAAAACCCCTTGGGAGTGACTATGAAGGGTTCTTTTCCATGATCTTTAAGTTTCACTTTGTTCAGCTTTTCATTCACTGAACCTCCCTTCTGCACCATGTTAGTCCAGAGCTGGTTGAAAACATCACTCAAAACGTCTTGTGGCATCAATCCTTCAAAGTTGGATAGCTCATACACAGTTTCCTCCCATACCTTTTCAAATTCTCTATCAAGTTCCTTCACAGACCACTGAGATTCGCTCTTTCTGCAGTCCTCAAGCAACTTCAGCACTTTTTTCTCCATCACAGCTGTGTGCTTCTTCTTAACTGTGTCAAGCTTGATCATTCCTTTTCGAATCTCAAAATCAGCTTCCAGTTTACAGTTATTGACGGGTGCCATTGGAGGGTTTCCATGCCAAAGTCCAGGGATGTACCAGTTACCAGTCTCTGGGTTGTACTCCATCACATCTGTGAAGCTCATGTTCTCTTCCTTTTTTTCCCATTCTGGTTGCTGCCGGTTTCATCTCGTTCAATTGCTCCAAGAGCATCTTCCCGTCTCTCAAGTTCTTGTTGTGTGCCAAGACATCTGCCACATTCTGGCACTTCTCTTTGTACTGCTCTCTGAGGCCAGACAAGTTTCTACGAGACAGATTGTCCAGGTTCATTCGCATTCATTTCAAGAAGTAGGACCTTTCTAGCCCTGTGCTTGACATTGCATTTATGAAGCAAGTCATTGCGCCTGATATGTCATAGTTTCTCTGCTTTTTCCTGAGTTGTGTCTTCTGTGATTGGAGTTCACTTTTGTACATCTCTATGTTCTGATTCCTAGCTTTCTGCAGTCCGCATGCATCCTTCTCTAGACGTGCCAGCTCCTTCCAGATCTGTCCTTGCAAGGGAAGCTGACTTTCCTTATACTGTGGTATGTCATGTATGTTTGAAGTAATTCCATCAGCATTTTGCTTTGCACTTTGACATTCTTGGCAGTCCTCGTCAACCAAGATCCCAAGCTCGTGTGCCACTTCAGCCATCTGCCCCAATGGCATTTTGGACGTTGAACTCTTGATCACCTGACCAATTGCATTTCGCAGGTTCTTCACAAAGTTGGCATCATTCATGTGTTTGTTCTTCAGGATGACATTGCTCATCTTCAAGTTTAGCTCTTTGGCGGTTTTCTTTAAAGCATCAATGCTGAAGCTCTTGCTCTGTGGGTTACCCACCAGAAACAGCTGTGCCTTGGTGTGTTGGCTGGTCAGTAGCTTGTACATAGTGTCCAAGTTGTCGAACAACACAAAGACTGCTGCAGAGGTCTGACAAAGAAAGGAGTACTGCGTCTCAAACAAACTCATGTCCCCTCTTAGATTAGCTACAGCGACAGGTTCACCAAAGAAGTCAATGTTCTTGTTCCCACAGGGAAGGTACCATCTTATTTCAACCAATCCATTCGATATCCTCCTTGGACTATCACCGCATTCCATATCATGGTGGACAAACATGTTGTGATACTGTTGGGGATTACTCAGTAGCTTGTTCAGAATCTGTGACTTGGACACAGAGCACTCACCCAATCTAACAAAAAAGACCATGGGGAGGTCAGAGAGAACAATCCTGTCTTCAACAAATCCTCTTGGGTCTGCCAATAAATGAGGTCTGAACTTCTTGACAATGTATCGCATTGCCCAAAGCATGAGCGTGCATTTTTCTGTGTCACAATTGGGTAGAAGCAGGGGCACAGAAAACTGACACATTGACATTTTCAACGCCATCTCTTGCTGCAGAAAACCATTAGAGCACAGAAAGAGAGCAGTAACAACGTCTAAGGGGTTCACCACATTACTAGAGTCCATGTTATCAACCAGACTCTCCAGATCTAGGTCTATGTTGCCAAATGAAGCATCACAACTTGCCCCACCTCCTGGTGAGGTACATTTCACACTTCTAGCAGTTACATTAACCATAATTAACCTCTTCAGGAAAGTCCATGGCACGGCTGAGAGAGTCTGAGCTGGTTCATCTGTGACGGTCTTTTCATCAATCTGCAGCACGTTTCTCAGGGCGAGCTTCTCTGTGTAGTGTTGCTCCAACCCCAGCTCCAGCAGCAAGCTCTCCAGGTGGGTTTCTGTGGGGGAAAAAATAAGGGTTTGTTCAGGTGAATTTAGTAAAACTTTGTTATTAAATCTGAAGCACAAATAGATGACATCAGAACAGTGGCAAATGCCAGATGGGCTGGTCCATTTTTTTTTATCCTCCACCCCCTCCCTCCTCCCTCTCTGAGGACGACTTTGTCAACCACTTTGAAAAAAGGTTGGCGACATCCACTATTCATTCACTCAGCCTATTGAGTCCACTGGTCTCACTCACATAGAACTACCCTACACCTTGGCCTCTTTCTCCCCTCTCTCTCTCCAGACGACATCCTTCGAATAGTGAGGTCTGGCTGCCCGACAACCTGCCCGCTTGACCCCATCCCCTCCTCCCTTCTCCAGACCATCTCTTGAGTCCTTCTCCCATTCCTCACTTCCCTCATCAACTCAGCCCTGACCACTGGTTGCGTCCCCTCTGACTTCAAAATGGTCTGAGTTGCTCCCCTCCTCAAGAAACCAACACTCGACTCATCTGACGTCAAAAACTATAGATCTGTATCCCTTCTTTCTTTTCTTTCCAAAACACTTCAGCGTGCTGTCTCTGATCAACTTCCTCGTCATCTTTCTCAGAACGATCTTCTTGACCCTAACCAGTCAGGCTTCAAGACGGGTCACTCAAACGAGACTGCTCTTCTCAGTGTCACATAGGCTCTCCGCACTGCCAAAGCTGACTCTCTCCTCTGTTCTCATCCTCCTAAATCTATCCGCTGCCTTCGACAAAGTGAATCATCAGATCCTCCTCTACACCCTCTCAGGGCTGGGCGTCTAAGGCTATGCACACTCTTGAATTGCATCCTACCTGGCAGGCCACTCCTACCAGGTGACATGGAGAGGATCTGTGTCTGCACCACATACTTGCACTACTGGTGACCCCCAGGGCTCAGTTCTAGGCCCTCTCCTCTTCTCTCTAAACATAAAGTCACTCGACTCTGTCATATCCTCACATGGTCTCTTCTATTACTGCTATGCGGATGACACTCAACTACTTTTCTCCTTCCCCCTTCAGACACCCAGGTGGTGATACACATCTCTGCGTGCCTGGCAAAAATCTCAACTTGGATGTCAGCCCACCACGTCAAGCTCAACAAGATGGAACTGCTCCTCCTCCCGGGGAAGGCCTGCCCGCTCAAAGACCTCTCCATCACGGTTGACAACTCCATTGTGTCTCCCTCCCAGAGTGAAAAGGACCTTGGTGTGACCCTGGACAACACCCTGTTGTTCTCTGCAAACATCAAAGCAGTGACCCGCTCCTGCAGGTTCCATCTCTACAACAGCCGTACAGTACAACCCTACCTCACACAGGAAGTGGCACAAGTCCTAATCCAGGCGCTTGTCCTCTCCCATCTGGACTACTGCAACTCGATGTTAGCGGTGCTCGCCGCTTGTGCCATCAAACCCAGAATACCGCAGCCCGCGTGTTTTCAACTTTCCCAAGTTCTCTTATGTCACCCGCACACTCCACTGGCTTACAGTCAAAGCTCGCTTCCACTACAAGAATATGGTGCTTACCTACGGCGCAGGAAGAGGAACTGCACCTCCCTACCTTCAGGCTATGCTCAAACCCTACTCCTCAATCCAAGCACTCCATTCTGCCACCTCGGGTCTCTTGGCCCTCCTACCCCTACGGGAGGGCAGCTCCCGCTCAGCCCAGTCCAAGCTCTTCTCTGTCCTGGCACTCCAATGGTGGAATTAACCAGCACTTGCACTTGTCCACCGCTTGCTCCTCATCTCCCTACAGTGCAGTGGCGCGCATCAGTTATATTTCAGATTGTGTCAACATAATTGAATTTTCATGTATTTTGGAGTAGATTGTCCTTTTTTTAAAAGTTCCCAGAAGTGGCCTTCTCACAGTCATTCTACAAATGTCTCCCCCTCCACATTTGCCACCACTGAACTGCTAGTGTGTATGAATTTTTCGTTCATAATACTTGTAAATGACAGATTCTTATGTAGTAAGACTTGTTTATTTATTATGTAAGTATGTTTATCACGATCAGTGTGTACAGTGTCTTCAGAAAGTATTCACATGCCCGTTCCATGATCTCGCCATCACGGTTGACAACTCCATTGTGTCCTCCTCCCAGAGTGCTAAGAACCTTGGCGTGACCCTGGACAACACCCTGTCGTTCTCCACTAACATCAAGGCGGTGACCCGATCCTGTAGGTTCATGCTCTACAACATTCGCAGAGTACAACCCTGCCTCACACAGGAAGCGGCGCAGGTCCTAATCCAGGCACTTGTCATGTCCCGTCTGGATTACTGCAACTCGCTGTTGGCTGGGCTCCCTGCCTGTGCCATTAAACCCCTACAACTCATCCAGAACGCCGCAGCCCTTCTGGTGTTCAACCTTCCCAAGTTCTCTCACGTCACCCCGCTCCTCCGCTCTCTCCACTGGCTTCCAGTTGAAGCTCGCATCCGCTACAAGACCATGGTGCTTGCCTACGGAGCCGTGAGGGGAACGGCACCTCCGTACCTTCAGGCTCTGATCAGTCCCTACACCCAAACGAGGGCACTGCGCTCAACCACCGCTGGCCTGCTGGCCCCCCTACCTCTGAGGAAGCACAGTTCCCGCTCAGCCCAGTCAAAACTGTTCGCTGCTCTGGCACCCCTATGGTGGAACAAGCTCCCTCACGACGCCAGGACAGCGGAGTCAATCACCACCTTCCGGAGACACCTGAAACACCACCTCTTTAAGGAATACCTAGGATAGGATAAAGTAATCCTTCTAATCCCCCCCCCCCTAAAAGATTTAGATGCACTATTGTAAAGTGGTTGTTCCACTGGATATCATAAGGTGAATGCACCAATTTGTAGTCGCTCTGGATAAGAGCGTCTGCTAAATGACTTAAATGTAAATGTTGATTTTTCCACATTTTGTTGCGTTACAAAGTGGGATTAAAATGTATTAAAATATACATATTTTGTAAACGAGCTACACAAAATACTCTGTAATGTCATTTGAGAATGGATGACAAATAAAACACTAATATATCTTAATTAGATGAGTATTCACCCCTCTGAGTAAATATATGTTCGAATCACCTTTGGCAGCGATAACAGCTGTGTCTTTTTGGGTCTCTAAGGGCTTTGCACACCTGGGTTGTACAATATTTGCCCATTATTCTTTTTTAATTCTTCAAGCTCTGTCAAGTTGGTTTTTGATCATTGCTAGACAGCCAATTTCAAGTATTCTCATTGATTTTCAAACAGATTTAAGTCAAAACTGTAACTTTGCCATTTAGGAACATTCAATGTTGTCTTGGTAAGCAACTCCAGTGTAGATTTGGCCTTGTGTTTGAGGTTATTGTCCTGCTGAAAAGTGTATTTGTCTCCCAGTGTCTGTTGGAAAGCAGACTGAACGTGGTTTTCCTTTAGGATTTTGCCTGTGCTTAGCTCCATTCTGTTTCTTTTTATCCTGAAAAACTCCCCAGTCCTTGCCAATGACAAGCATACCCGTAACGTCATGTAGCCACCACCATGCTTGAAAATATGAAGAGTGGTACTCAGTCATGTGTTGTGTTGGACTTGCCTAAAACATTACGCTTTGTATTCTGGATTTTTTTGCAGTATTACTTTAGTGCAGTCCTTCTCAAATAGTGGGGCGCACCCCCCTGGGGGGGCTCGGAGCGATGCCAGGTGGTGCGCGTGTGACCCTGGGGAACATGCTTTTTTTTGCCGCAGGGAGTAGGGTTTTTTTGCACCGAACAAGAGCACACAGCACAGAGCAGGAGATATGAAGTGCAGATAACAAAAATATTTAACAGGGATGAAAAGAAAGGCGGAGAGAGACGGAGATAATGAGACAAACGTAAGTCTCCCGAAAGCTAAGACGAGGAAATATGACGAGGCGTATGTAGCGCTTGGCTTCACTGTAACTACGGTGGGAGACGAGGAAAGACCGGTATGTTTACTGTGTCTAAAAATGTTGGCAGCGGACAGCATGAAGCCAAATAAATTAAGGCGTCACTTAAAGACATTACACCCCAATCACGCTGATAAGCCGCTTGAGTTTTTTCAGCGAAAACGTGCCGAATATAGCCAACAATCGTCCCGCTTTGTGAATGCTACTTCAGTAAACCAGCGAGCACTGTTAGCATCATAGAAGGTGGCGTACCAAATTGCTCAGTGCAAAAAATCCCACTCCATAGTAGAGGAGCTGATACTGCCTGCAGCATTAGACATGGTCTCTGTCATGCTGGATGACACAAGTGCTGCAAAAATAAAAACTATCCCTCTGTCCAATGACACTGTCGCCAGACATATAAAAGAAATTGCTAACGATCGTAAAGAACAGCTGGTAGATAAACTCAAAGACAAACGTTTTGCCTTACAGTTCGATGAAACAACTGACAGCAACAAAGACTGTTTGTTTATCGCTTATGTACGTTTTGACATGACAAACTCCCTGTGTGAGGATCTATTTTTTTGTAAATATGTCAGTGACAGAGCCACAGCTGAAGAGCTATTCAAAATGCTGGACTGCTTCCTGACTGAGAATGGGCTAAAGTGGGAGAACTGCATTGGTGTTTGCAGTGATGGAGCACAAACCATGGCAGGGATGAGAAAAGGACTTCAGGCACTCATCAAGAAGGCCTCACCTAATGCTGAGTGGACACACTGTGTTATACACAGAGAAGCACTGGCATCAAGGCACCTTTCCTCTGAATTAAGTGAGGTTATGACTGACATTGTAGGTGTAGTCAATTTTATAAAGACCAGACCACTAAAAACAAGAGTCTTCTCTGCTATCTGTGAGGAGATGGGAGCTGAACATCAAGCTGTGCTGTTTCACAGTGAAGCAAGGTGGCTGTCACGAGGAAAAGTCTTGTCCCGAGTTTGAGCTCAGAGAGCAGATAAGAATATTTTCGGAGCAGGAGCACAAGTATGACCTCGCAGAAAAATGTTGTGATGAGAACTTCCTGGCAAAACTGGCCTACCTGAGTGACATATTTGGAAAGCTAAATTAACTAAATCTACAGCTTCAAGGGAAAGATAAACACTTCCCTCAGGTCACAGACAAGATCAGCTCTTTCACTCGAAAGCTTGCAATGTGGGGCAGGCGACTTGATGAAGGAAATACTGATTCATTCGAGAACCTGCATGAATTTGTTGACACTACTGACTATGATGCCACCTCAGTGATTCCATATATTAAGGAGCATATTTCATCACTGATGGGATTCTTTAAAAAGTGCTTCCCTGAAAACAGTTCCCAATATGACTGGGTGAGAGATCCTTTCAATGCACCAGCTCCAACTGGTTTCAGCTCTGCAGAGGAGGACCAGTTCATTGATATGACATCTGACTCCACATTGAGACTGAGGTTCACATCACAGACACTGAGTGAATTCTGGCTGAGTGTAGAGAGGCAGTATCCACTCTTAGGGCAGAGGGCCATGGGCATTCTTCTTTCTTTTGCAACATCTTATCTTTGTGAGACTGGCTTCTCTGCTGTTGCTGCACTGAAGACCAAGTACAGGTCCCAGCTAAACATTGAGCAGGAGCTGAGAGTTGCAGTATCATGCTTCAACAAACCCAGCTTCGAAAAGCTGTGCTCTGCAAAACGTGCTCATTGTAGCCATTACTCCTGACTTCCTCATTTTGATAAAAAAAAATCTGCACAAATTTGTTTTATTCATTTTTGTTTTATAGGTCAAAGTGTTTCATATATTGTGCTCCTGAGTTAATGTTGCTGATCAATTTGAATGTATTATTATTTATTGATTATATATATTTTTTTTTTTCAGTATCAAATGGTCAAGAAAATGTTTACAGTAGGTTTTAATTTTTTTTTTTTTTCAGGCAAATTGATGCACTTTAAGTCTTTCGTTACAGACTAAAAAACAATGTTAATAAAGTTATTCTTTGTTGTAAGATGATCTATATTTCTTTCTTTTTTCTTTTTCTTTAATGTTAATAAGGATACAATGTTATGCAGAGGTGTACTTATAACAATTTTATAGACAAATTATACTATTTACAGTCGCGGCGGAGAGTTCGGGGGCGCGAAATGTTTACTTCTTCCTGGGGGGGGCGTAACAGAAAATAATTGAGAAGCACTGCTTTAGTGTCTTGTTGCAAACAGGATGCATGTTTTGGAATCTTTGTATTCTGCAAAGGCTTCCTTCTTTTCACTCTGTAATTTAGGTGAGTATTGTGGATTAACTACAATGTTGTTGATCCATCCTCAGTTCTCTCCTATCACAGCCATTGAACTCTGTAACTGTTTTAAATCACCATTGGCCTCATGGTGAAATCCCTGTGCGGTTCCCTTCCTCTCTGGCAACTAAGTTAGGAAGAATGCCTAACTTCGTAGTGACTGGGTTTATTAATACACCAATCAAAGCCAAATTAATAATTTTAGGCTCATGTTAACCACTATTATCGCACACAGTGGGAACCCATGCATCTTATTATGTGATCTGCTATGCAAATTTCTACTCCTGAACTTATTTAGGCATGCCATAACAAAGGGGTTGAATACTTACTGACTCAAGACACTTCTGCTTGTCATTTTGAATGATTTATTTTTTAAATTCTAACAACAAAATACCACTTTGACATTATGGGGTATTGTGTGAAAGCCAGTGACAAAAAATCTTAATTCAAGCAATTTTAAATTCAAGCGGTAACAAAACTAAATGTGGAAAGAGTAAAGGGTTGTGAATACATTATGAAGGCACTGGATGTAGCGCTAGATGTCGAGATGAGGTTGCACGTCCTGTTAAAACTAACAGCTCAAACTACATAGAATCTGGGAATAATGTGTACATCACTGGTTAGAGGAAAACTTGTAGAAGATACCTAGCTACATTTTGAAGCGTTGCATTTTGATTCAAGTGGGTCGCCAATGCATTAAGTGTAATGAAACATTTTGTTTGTTAATCACTTCCATTGATATCACTTTGAAATCAATAGAACATGGGGCAAACATTTGGGATGTATGAGCTGTTTATACTAACATTATTCGCTGAAAGATGTCCAATGGCTCTATCGGACAAGGTCAACCATAATATCTATGTGATGCCTATTTGATTCATCTAAAAAGTTAGTGCCTCGTGAAAAAGATTAGAAAATAATGTCCCTAAAACTGCCTGAATAATAGTACTTTTACGCTGATCTGCTCACTCGTGGGCAACAACATCCAAACTGGATAATAACTAAAAACTACTTTTTTGACAAACCCTACCAATGCAGTCAACACCAAAACATGTCTGAGACTAAAAAGAATGGAGAACCAAACTCTAAAAGAAAACTACGAGACTCTTCGACTGACACGGATGACCTATATTCACCACCCTGTACGGTAAGCGTGGAAACCGTACTGCTAAAATCTATAAATGATCAATTAGGAGTGCTTCAGTTAGTCTGTTAAACTATACAAGAGATGAAGGCGAGCCTTGAAATGAGTGTTGAAAAAGCCGCAACAGTGGAAAAATAAACTAAAAAGTTGAAGGGTACAGTCAATGTTATCGAAGCTGATGATAATGAACCTAAGAGAACTAGAATTCCTTCTTGATATACAGATCAGATTAATGCGTGAAAATCTGGTGCTTACCGGAATTAAAGAGATTGAAGGTGAAGATCCAGGGAGTGTGGTGAAAGAATTCATGGTTAAAGAGCTGCAGATCCCAGGCGATACTGTCGACCAAATTAAACTTGAATGCGCACATCGTTTCAGACAGATAGGACATCGATACAAGTGGCCAATCGTTGCCAAATGTGCATCCTTTAAAGATAAAATAGTGGTTAAAAGCCTGGGCAAGGGACTAGCCTTCTTTAACATAGGCATGTACGATTAGTTCCCAAAGGAAATAGCAGAACGACGCAAAATGCTGTACCCATCTTCAAAGACAATAGACTAAAAGGGAGACATATAGCTTTCGTAGTCGACAAGCTATACATTGATAACCAAATGTTCCATGACACCAAGACCACTCCATGGCTATTCTAAATAAAATGGAACATCAAACACTATCAATGGTAGGGATTGTACTACATTAAATATCAAATCAAAATCAAATCAAATTTATTTATATAGCCCTTCGTACATCAGCTGAAATCTGAAAGTGCTGTACAGAAACCCAGCCTAATACCCCAAACAGCAAGCAATGCATGTGAAAGAAGCACGGTGGCTAGGAAAACCTCCCTAGGAAAAACTCCCTAGAAAGGCCAAAAACCTAGGAAGAAACCTAGAGAGGAACCAGGCTATGAGGGGTGGCCAGTCCTCTTCTGGCTGTGCCGGGTGGATATTATAACAGAACATGGTCAAGATGTTAAAATGTTCATAAATGACCAGCATGGTCAAATAATAATAATCATAGTAGTTGTCAAGGGTGCAACAAGCACGTCCGGTGAACAGGTCAGGGTTCCATAGCCGCAGGCAGAACAGTTGAAACTGGAGCAGCAGCATGGCCAGGTGGACTGGGGACAGCAAGGAGTCATCATGCCAGGTAGTCCTGAGGCATGGTCCTAGGGCTCAGGTCCTCCGAGAGAAAGAAAGAAAGAAAGAGAGAAAGAGAGAATTAGAGAGAGCATATATAAATTCACACAGGACACCGGATAAGACAAGAGAAATACTCCAGATGTAACAGACTGACCCTAGCCCCCGACACATAAACTACTGCAGCATAAATACTGGAGGCTGAGACAGGAGGGATCAGAAGACACTGTGGCCCCATCCGATGATACCCCCGGACAGGGCCAAACAGGCAGGATATAACCCCACCCACTTTGCCAAAGCACAGCCCCCACACCACTAGAGGGATGTCTACAACCACCAACTTACCGTCCCAAGACAAGGCCGAGTATAGCCCACAAAGATCTCCGCCATGGCACAACCCAAGGGGGGGGGGGCGCCAACCCAGACAGGAAGACCACGTCAGTGACTCAACCCACTCAAGTGACGCACCCCTCCCATGGAAGAACACCAGTAAGCCAGTGACTCAGCCCCTGTAATAGGGTTAGAGGCAGAGAATCCCAGTGGAAAGAGGGGAAACGGCAAGGCAGAGACAGCAAGGGCGGTTCGTTGCTCCAGCCTTTCCGTTCACCCTCACACTCCTGGGCCAGACTATACTTAATCATAGGACCTACTGAAGAGATAAGTCTTCAGTAACGACTTAAAGGTTGAGACTGAGTCTGCGTCTCTCACATGGGTAGGCAGACCATTCCATAAAAATGGAGCTCTATAGGAGAAAGCCCTACCTCCAGCCGTTTGCTTAGAAATTCTAGGGACAATTAGGAGGCTTGCGTTTTGTGACCATAGCGTACGTGTAGGTATGTACGGCAGGACCAAATCGGAAAGATAGGTAGGAGCAAGCCCATGTAGTGCTTTGTAGGTTAGCAGTAAAACCTTGAAATCAGCCCTTGCCTTAACAGGAAGCCAGTGTAGGGAGGCTAGCACTGGAGTAATATGATCACATTTTTGGGTTCTAGTCAGGATTCTAGCAGCCGTATTTAGCACTAACTGAAGTTTGTTTAGTGCTTTATCCGGGTAGCCGGAAAGTAGAGCATTGCAGTAGTCCAGCCTAGAAGTAACAAAAGCATGGATTAATTTTTCTGCGTAATTTTTGGACAGAAAGTTTCTGATTTTTGCAATGTTACGTAGATGGAAAAAAGCTGTCCTTGAAACAGTCTTGATATGTTCTTCAAAAGAGAGATCAGGGTCCAGAGTAACGCCGAGGTCCTTCACAGTTTTATTTGAGACGACTGTACAACCATCCAGATTAATTGTCAGATTCAACAGAAGATCTCTTTGTTTCTTGGGACCTAGAACAAGCATCTCTGTTTTGTCCGAGTTTAAAAGTAGAAAGTTTGCAGCCATCCACTTCCTTATGTCTGAAACACAGGCTTCTAGCGAGGGCAATTTTGGGGCTTCACCATGTTTCATTGAAATGTACAGCTGTGTGTTGTCCGCATAGCAGTGAAATGTAACATTATGTTTTCGAATGACATCCCCAAGAGGTAAAATATACTGCTCAAAATAATAAAGGGAACACTAAAATAACACATCCTCGATCTGAATGAATGAAATAATCTTATTAAATACTTTTTTCTTTACATAGTTGAATGTGCTGACAACAAAATCACACAAAAATAATCAATGATAATCCAATTTATCAACCCATGGACGTCTGGATTTGGAGTCACACTCAAAATTAAAGTGGAAAACCACACTACAGGCTGATCCAACTTTGATGTAATGTCCTTAAAACAAGTCAAAATGAGGCTCAGTAGTGTGTGTGGCCTCCACGTGCCTGTATGACCTCTCTACAACGCCTGGGCATGCTCCTGATGAGGTGGCGGATGGTTTCCTGAGGGATCTCCTCCCAGACCTGGACTAAAGCATCCGCCAACTCCTGGACAGTCTGTGGTGCAACGTGGCGTTGGTGGATGGAGCGAGCCTTCCTCTTGCAGGAACTGCTGACACACTCCAGCCACACAAGGTCTAGCATTGTCTTGCATTAGGAGGAACCCAGGGCCAACCGCACCAGCATATGGTCTCACAAGGGGTCTGAGGATCTCATCTCGGTACCTAATGGCAGTCAGGCTACCTCTGGCGAGCACATGGAGTGCTGTGCGGCCCCCCAAAGAAATGCCACCCCACACCATGACTGACCACCAAACCGGTCATGCTGGAGGATGTTGCAGGCAGCAGAGCGTTCTCCACGGAGTCTCCAGACTCTGTCACATCTGTCACGTGCTCAGTGTGAACCTGCTTTCATCTGTGAAGAGCACAGGGCGCCAGTGGTGAATTTGCCAATCTTGGTGTTCTCTGGCAAATGCCAAACGTCCTGCACAGTGTTGGGCTGTAAGCACAACCCCCACCTGTGGACGTCGGGCCCTCATACCACCCTCATGGAGTCTGTTTCTGACCGTTTGAGCAGACACATGCACATTTCTGGCCTGCTGGAGGTCATTTTGCAGGGCTCTGGCAGTGCTCCTCCTTGCACAAAGGCGGAGGTAGCGGTCCTGCTGCTGGGTTGTTGCCCTCCTACGGCCTCCTCCACATCTCCTGATGTACTGTTCTGTCTCCTGGTAGTGCCTCCATGCTCTGGACGCTACGCTGACAGACACAGCAAACCTTCTTGCCACAGCTCGCATTGATGTGCCATCCTGGATGAGCTGCACTACCTGAGCCACTTGTGTGGGTTGTAGACTCCGTCTCATGCTACCACTAGAGTAAAAGCACCGCCAGCATTCAAAAGTGACCAAAACATCAGCCAGGAAGCATAGGAACTGAGAAGTGGTCTGTGGTCACCACCTGTAGAACCACTCCTTTATTGGGGGTGTCTTGCTAATTGCCTATAATTTCCACCTGTTGTCTATTCCATTTGCACAACAGCATATGACATTTATTGTCAATCAGTGTTGCTTCCTAAGTGGACAGTTTGATTTCACAGAAGTGTGATTGACTTGAAGTTACATTGTGTTGTTTAAGTGTTCCCTTTATTTTTTTGAGCAGTGTATATAGTGAAAACAATAGTGGTCCTAAAACGGAACCTTGAGGAACACCGAAATTTACAATTGATTTGTCAGAGGACAAACCATTCACAGAGACAAACTGATATCTTTCCGACAGATAAGATCTAAACCAGGCCAGAACTTGTCCATGTAGACCAATTTGGGTTGCCAATCTCTCCAAAAGAATGTGGTGATCTATGGTATCAAAAGCGGCACTAAGATCTAGGAGCACGAGGACAGATGCAGAGCCTCGGTCTGACATCATTAAAAGGTCATTTACCACCTTCATAAGTGCAGTCTCAGTGCTATGATGGGGTCTAAAACCAGACTGAAGCGTTTCGTATACATTGTTTGTCTTCAGGAAGGCAGTGAGTTGCTGTGCAACAGCTTTTTCTAAAATTTTTGAGAGGAATGGAAGATTCGATATAGGCCGATAGTTTTTTATAATTTCTGGGTCAAGATTCGGCTTTTTCAAGAGAGGCTTTATTACTGCCACTTTTAGTGAGCTTGGTACACATCCGGTGGATAGAGAGCCGTTTATTATGTTCAACATAGGAGGGCCAAGCACAGGAAGCAGCTCTTTCAGTAGTTTAGTTGGAATAGGGTCCAGTATGCAGCTTGAGGGTTTGGAGGCCATGATTATTTTCATCATTGTGTCAAGAGATATAGTACTAAAACACTATATAAAATAATAATATTAAATAATAATAATAGATATTAAATAATAATACAATTAATAAAGAAACTATAAATGCACTATAATATTAAAGTTAGGGAATGTTGTAAAATTATTTGTATTGTATTTTTTATGTATAGTATTTATAAATAAATAAAATATAGGACAATTCATGAAATAATGCATCCCCAAATACAAGGAACTAGAACACAAGTGCCCAAAGCCCGAAATCAGGCAGGAATCAACAAGGTAGAAATAAAAAAATTAACACAATAACAGAGGACATAAAAGGCACAGTATGAAGGTATGTACGGGTGTATGTGGGGGGAGTGCGGGTGTGTTTGTTAGATGGGATGACTGTTTTGTGTGATTGGAAAAGTGTGATGAGTTAATAAGTGAGTAAGGAAAATGGTTGCAAATGCCAGAGCCCACGTGTGTCTGCGAGCAGGAGTTGTGACAGAGCGAGTCTTCACTTTTGCACAGATATGGGATATACATTTTAAAATAAAAATCTATAGTTTGTTTAATTTTTGTCCTATCATGATGGAATGGTGCCAACCCAATATCCTAGACACCCACCGGAGCGACCCACCCACTAAGACCCACTAGGGTTGATCTATGGGTGGAAGCGGAGAGAGGGGCAGAGGTGTTTGTTTGGGAGGGGTGGGGTGGGGTGGGGTGAGTGAATGTATGGATCCCACATTTGTTGACAAAAATGTAGAATTCCTCCTGCCAGCCCTGGTTATAGGTAACAATCATTTGTCAATTGTGGGAATAAATGAAGATATTCAAGAGTTTTATACATAGAATATAAATTTTTCTAATAACTAGATGCAGTACAACCGAGGCGAAGGCGTTGGAAATTCTGTTGGCTGCGATTCTGGTTCTGTACTGTAGGTTGCACCATGTGCTCTTTTTAAAGGATGGGCCCCTCTCTTAAAGGCCCTAGGATCCAAGTGTACAGGGATGGTCAACCAGTCACTGGGATGACAACCCAACTTGGGATGGGGGTGAGATTTTTGCAAGTGGAATATATGGGTGGGACAATTAGAGGTTTACTTAGTCGCAGCTACAGTATGGTTAACAGTACAAATATCATGGTACTTCTTAATGGTAAGTTTACTAAACTGATATTATGGTAAGTATAATCAAAACTTGTATCTCATTATGGGAAGTGGTGAAATAAGTATAGCTAGTTATAATTGTAATGGCTTAGACAATAAGAAAAGACGATCAGTCTTTACCTGGCTAAAAGATTGTTTACAGGAAACTCATTCTACACCTTTAGATGAAGTTGTATGGAAAAAGGACTGGGGGGTGAAATATATTTCTCCAATGGGCAAAGAAACTCAAAAGGTGTGATGATATTAATTAACCATTTTTATCCGAATGTGCAAATTGTTCAAACAGATCTACAGGGAAGGTGGATCCTTTTAAATATGTTATTGGGAAAAATAAGAATCCTGCACACTGTTCTTGCTAGTATCACCGCTACGCATCAGCCTCAAGGCCTTTGTCAGAGCTTTTGTGAGTGTTTTTCATTTGCACCTTTACGTTGCCATTTCTCCACCCACATCCGTTCAACGCATCGAATGGGGTAGGAGTATAAGGAAAACAAACATGTTACCAAATAAAACAATGTGCATTTCATAAGTATTCTAAGAATTCAAATAAAGTTTGTACATAAAACGTATTAAACAAGATTGTGAAACCACAATGAGGACATCGACCTATCAAGTAAGTTTTCATAAATCATTGGGTATAGTGCAAGAACAAACGTCAGAGTAATCTGAAGTGGTGGCATTAATTCATGTTCACATTTACAACATAACATGCATTTCATCATTAAGACCTTTTGTGTATAATGTCTGGGGGGTGAAAATCCCCAAAACATTCTCTTTTGCTCAGAGTATTATTAATATCACCTCCCCTGTCTGATATCTTGACTTTCTCTATGCCACAAAATCTAAAAGGTAGAAATGTCATGTTTTAGGTCATTCAAATGTACTGCAACTGGACGCAGTCCCTGACGTTTCTCCCGATTGAACTTTTATGTTGACTAATTCTCTGTTTGACAGAACGAGAGGTTTTTACCTACATAACACAGCCCACATGGACATTTAATCATAGAGATAACATGGGTGGTGGAGAACGTCATAATGTCATTTATTTGGAATAATGTCATTTATTTTCCTGTATGTGGGTGGCAGAAATATTCACACTTCGTCATATTGTTGCAATGTGCGCAACCTCTGCATTTATAGTTACCATTCTGAAGAGGGCGGAAAATAATCTGGTGTATTTTCTTTTGTGGCCGGCAGTTGGCATGGACCAATATGTAGCGTAAATTGGGACCTCTCCTATATATAATAAGTGGTGGGTTCTTAAATTCAGCTGGCAGAGCTGGGTTCGATGATAAAACATGCCAGTGTTTTTTGACAGCATCTCCCACTTTGCATGAGTTCAAAGTATATGTGGTGGTGAACATTACAGAGATAAACAGATTTGGCTCATTAATCTACAGTGCCTTTGGACAGTATTCAGACCCCTTGACTGTTTCCACATTTTGTTACGTTCCAACCTTATTCTAAAATTGATTAAATAAAACAATTTCCTCGGCAATCTACACACAATACCTCATAATGACAAAGCAAAAACAGGTTTAGAATTTTTTTCTAATTTATTAAAAACAAAAAACAGAAATACCTTATTTACATAAGTATTCAGACCCTTTTGAGACCCCCTTACAACTTGATTGGAGTCCACCTGTGGTAAATTCAATTGATTGGACATGATTTGGAAAGGCACACACCTGTCTACAAAAGGTCCCACAGTTGACAGTGCATGTCAGAGCAAAAACCAAGCCATGAGGTCGAAGGAATTGTCCGTAGAGCTCTGAGACAGGATTGTGTCCAGGCACATATCCGGGGAAGAGTACCAAAACATTTCTGCAGCATTGAAGGTCTATTTTTGCTCCAAGCTTTCAACTGCCTGTATATATTGGAGCTATTGATACACAGACTCTAATCTGCTGCAAATAAATGAAGAGATTTACATTTCAAGTACCACCAGCAGAGCTATTGAAGTAAGGGGCCATATTCAGTACACAAACGATGTGGAAGGATGCAGATCGAAATGCCATGAATAGAGTTGTCGTGATTCCTTATTCTACATCCCAGAGAGGCATGTTTCTTATACGAAATAAATGTCTATCTGAACGTTGGCCAACGTTATATCCTGCTGAACATTTCCCCGTTTAGGTGTCTGTTTAATACCTGCTACAGCAGCATCCATTGGTTGAGCTGGCTCAGACTTTAGACCGTCAGCTTGTGCTCTCTGAGATGATTCCTCTTCTCCCCCAACGTATAAGTCACAGTCCTGCAAATGAAAAAGAAATCCCAAGGTTTAACAAATAAAAACGAATGGTTTTATCCTTTGAAATGTCAGCCAATCGAATCACTTCAGAATTTCACACAGGGGGGCACTTTGAGACAAAAACAGAGACTTTGTTCAGCTGAAAATGTTATCTAGTCTGTTGTCACATGCTATTCCCACCTGGAAGTGGGAAGTATGGAATGTTTCCCAAATGATGGACACTTACTTTACATTCGTGGCAGGGCTGTAGACAATTTTTTTTCTAGTGTCAAGTAAGACAACTGAGATGGTAGCGTTTTTATTTATTTATTTTATTTCACCTTTATTTAACCAGGTAGGCAAGTTGAGAACAAGTTCTCATTTACAATTGCGACCTGGCCAAGATAAAGCAAAGCAGTTCGACAACATACAACAACACATGGAGTAAAACAAACATACAGTCAATAATACAGCAGAAAAATAAGTCTATATACAATGTGAGCAAATGAGGTGAGATAAGGGAGGTAAAGGCAAAAAGGCCATGGTGGCAAAGTAAATACAATATAGCAAGTAAAACACTGGAATGGTAGATTTGTAGTAGAAGAAAGTGCAAAATATAAATAATGGGGTGCAAAGGAGCAAAATAAATAAATAAATACAGTAGGGGAAGAGGTAGTTGTTTGAGCTAAATTATAGATGGGCTATGTACAGGTGCAGTGATCTGTGAGCTGCTGTGACAGCTGTTGCTTAAAGCTAGTGAGGGAGATAAGTGTTTCCAGTTTCAGAGATTATTGTAGTTCGTTCCAGTCATTGGCAGCAGAGAACTGCTGCCAAGGAGAGACGGCCAAAGGAGGAAATGGCTTTGGGGGTGACCAGAGAGATATACCTGCTGGAGCGCGTGCTACAGGTGGGTGCTGCTATGGTGACCAGTGAGCGGAGATAAGGGGGGACTTTACCTAGCAGGGTCTTGTAGATGACCTGGAGCCAGTGGGTTTGGCGACGAGTATGAAGCGAGGGCCAGTCAACGAGAGCGTACAGGTTGCAGTGGTGGGTAGTATATGGGGCTTTGGTGACAAAACGGATGGCACTGTGATAGACTGCATCCAGTTTGTTGAGTAGGGTATTGGAGGCTATTTTGTAAATGACATCGCCGAAGTCGAGGATCGGTAGGATGGTCAGTTTTACGAGGGTATGTTTGGCAGCAAGAGTGAAGGATGCTTTGTTGCGAAATAGGAAGCCAATTCTATATTTAACTTTGGATTGGAGATGTTTGATGTGAGTCTGGAAGGAGAGTTTACAGTCTAACCAGACACCTAGCCTATGATTCAAAAAGTAAAATATTTCATCTAACATTCAAGGAAATGCATGAGTGATATTTTAATGAGCAACCTGTCAAAATAGGTTCCAGAATTATCAGAGAATTTGCCGACATCTTTGTGCATATTGGGCTATAGGCTATACTATTCACTACCTGAGGCGGTGGGAAGTCAAAACACTTAGGGTGTTTCCCCTAATAGTCCTCTTTAAAATGACCAATGTCAGTCCTCTTTAAAGTGAACTCTGAGGTAATTATTTTTGCCAAATTACTCAGTTCTCTTTGTATTCACACTGCCCTTCCCCTTGAATGAGAACTCAACTCTTTTTCCAGTTCACTTCACCTATTTTATGGACAGAGTCCTCTTTGCATTCACATTGCTATATTTAGAAAGGAACCAAGATCTTTTTCCAACATTCACTCTGGGTTTTTACAAAGTGAATGGCTTGT
This sequence comes from Salmo salar, assembly GCF_965601325.2. Lineage (NCBI taxonomy): Eukaryota > Metazoa > Chordata > Actinopteri > Salmoniformes > Salmonidae > Salmo > Salmo salar. The sequence goes on from NC_138308.1 coordinate 79,612,682, forward strand.
CCTGCAATCAGAATGCGTTATTGGAGAGCTATATATAACTACTTACATTTTGGAAGCTAATAAGATTACATTTAGTTAAAATATGAGACATAAATTGTAGTCAGAAAATACTATTAACGCGTACATTTGATTGGTAACAGAATAACTGCATAATAAATAATGCTGTAATTGAAAATTGTACACCCAATATAGGCTACTGCCCCTTTAAGAGCTGGAATGGATTTTGTTCCCTATGTTGTGATTCTCACATTTCTGTTGTCTTCTCACACTATTCAAACCCCACAATCAATACAGAGTTTATGAGGCTTTTAGACTATAGGTCACATATTGCAAACAAATAATCTGAACAAAAAACTGCACACATTTTGGAATTTCTGTAAGTACTTGGCAATTGCTTATCAATATCCAAAAACGGTACACTTTCTACAAACCTGCACATCATTATCTTCTCTCTTTTGGAGTGTTCACGAAAAAATTAAGCGAACCGCACTGAGTACACCAAAAAATTGGCTGAAAGGGACCAAGTGTGAAAACAATGTAGCTAGATTGCGGCAACTCTAAATATGATATTGTTGATAGATTAATAAATTAGCCTACATGGCTATCAGTAAATGTAGCCTAATGTCCTACAAAGACTTTCCCGCGCTAGGCCTAGGCTACTTGATGTGGGACTATTCACTGCAAATGGCGCACAAAACCATACTAACTACAGCCTACTCCGGTTGTAAAGTGGTGCCATGAACTCACTGTTAAAGAGGTGATGAATACATGATATACTCACAGAAAGCTGTGTCTCTCCTCTCTGTAACTAGAACAACCTTAGTTGCTTTGAAAGCTGTATTTTTTTCCCACAATAGCATTTTAATCAACTGTCATAACTTGTGCTTTTCAGAATGCATCTCTCATCCGATGGCCCACACGTGTTTATCGAAGGAAGAATGATTACTGGGTAACTCTGACATTAACCAAACTAGAACTGTGAGTACTGCCTAGAGCACAGTTAATGTACTGCCACGAGTAAATGTACCGTTCGAATTACAATTTATGAACACTTGCCAACTGGAAAAAAATGGATTTGTTATACTGTTAACCACCGCTACCTCAGCTGAGCGTAGTTTTCCGTCGGAGTAATCCTCTCAAGGTTCACTGTTTGTTTTATTGTTCTCAATACTACTTCTGTTATCTAATTTGTTCTTTCTTTTTTTAATGCAGGAGTTCGTTTTCAACTCACTCAATATCGTTAGTCTGAATGCTAGGGGTTTGAGAGCTCTTACAAAAAGGAAAGCCTTATTTTTATATTGTAAACGCAGTAGCGCAGATTTTGTCCTTCAGGAAACTCATTCGTGTGAAAGTGATTTGACATTTTGGAAATCACAATGGGGAGACGTGGCCTATTTCGTTCATGGATCAAACCATTCTGCTGGTGTTTTGACACTTATTCACACGTTTAAAGGTGACATTCAAGAATCCACATCTTCACAGGATGGGAGATGGGTCATAGTAACTGTTAAACTTGACAATGCTATTTTCATCATTTGAAATGTATATGGACATAACTCACATGTTCCAAATAAGACTCTTTTTATTCAATTTACCAGAAAAGTACAGGATTTATGCAAGAAATTCTGAGGCTTTTCTAATTATTTCAGGGGATTTTAATGAAACACCTGATGAATCCGTTGATCATTTTCCTCCTAGAACGAGTAAAAGCCTTCAAAATAACAATATCATCACTACATTATGCAAGGATCTCTGTGTTGATGATGCCTGGCGTTATTTCGATCCGGATGCAAAGGGTTATACCTGGACCAATAAAACTATGTCATGTAAATCTAGAGTAGATTTATTCCTAATTTCCCCCGTTTTGTTACAATTTGTTATAGATGTAGATCATCAGTTGGCTCCCTTTTCTGATCGTCACTTGATTTCCCTGAATTTACAAGCTACTAAAAAATAAAAAGGTACTCGAGGATATTGGAAATTAAACAACACACTTCTTAAAGATCGTATTCTCATTGGAAACATCAAATCATTAGCCAAATATATTTTTGCAAGACAAGACTTGGGCCATGGAAGTAGATGGGAAGTTTTCAAATATAAAGTCAGAGTTGTAGCCATTAAACATGCCAAAGAGCTGATGCACTTAAAGAACCTTAGAGAAAAAGAGTTGATGAGCAAGCTTGACAGTATTCTAAAGAAAGATAATCTATCTCAAGAAGAAGAGTCTGTATTTAAGTCTTTACAAGTAGATTTAGAACAGCTTTACACAGATCTGTCAAAGGGTGCCTTTGTAAGGTCAAGAGCAAAATGGATTGAAGAGGGGGAAAGAAACACTAGTTACTTTTTTGCACTTGAAAAGAGAAACTACAAAAGAAAATCTATAACTGCACTCAAAATTAATGATGTTTCATGCAAAGATCCCATTACAATATCAACATTTGTCAATTCCTGAAAACCTTTAGAACTCACAATTTCAGGAAGATGGTTGTGAAAGCTACATTTGCCACATTCAGAATTGTCCCTGTAATTGAGGATGATTTCCACTCAGTTTGTGATTCACCTGTGTCAATTGAAGAAATTAGAGAGGCTCTGAATTCAATGAAAAAAGGGAAATCACCTGGCCCTGATGGCCTATCAGTTGAATTCAATAGTCCGTTTTGGGAGTTACTAGAATACCCTATTTTTAATGTTTCAAGATTACATTAAAAATGGGGAAATGGTCTCCGCTATGAAACAGGGCCTTATTTCACTGATTCCGAAGCCTGTTAAAGACCCTTCTCTCATTGACAATTGGAGAACAATTACTATATTAAATATTATTGATTACAAATTGATTGCTCTGGTTTATGCCTAAAGATTAAAGAAAGGAATAGAGACCATTTATAAATGAGATTCAAACAGGATTTATGAAGGGCCGTCACAAGAGCTCTAACATTCGTTTAGTCTTGGACCTTCTAGATTATTCAGATGCAATTGACTCAGATGCGGTTGTCTTATTTTTGGACTTCTGTAAAGCTTTTGACACAATTGAACATGAATTTCTCTTTAGGCCACTTAAACTTTTTGGATTCGGTGAAAATGTTATCAAAGTCATTCGCATGTTTTACAAAGATATAAATTGTTCTGTGTTACTAAACCTTAATACTTCAAAAAGATTCAGTATCAACAGAAGTCATTTCGCCATTTTTATTCATTTTGGTTGTGGAACTTCTATCTCTAGATATTCTGAATAATGCAAATCTGTATGGCTTATCCATTTTTAACAAAGAAATTAACATTTCCCAACTGGCTGATACTACTTTTTTTAAGAGACAAAGACTCAGTCGCTCATGCCCTTAATGCTATAACTGCATTTTCTATTGCATCAGGATTAAAAATGAATGTTTATTTGACTCTGATGATAAAGAAATATAAAAAATGTATGTAAATGACTGTGTTAAATATTTAGGAATGCATCTGTCAAAAAAAACATTTAGTCAGACAACATATGAATTTCTCTCCTAAAATTAAGAAAACCAAAAATATATTTAATAATTGGCTACAAAGAGATCTTTCTATACTTGGGAGAGTTCTTCCGTCCAAGGCAGAGGGACTGTCTCATTTTTTTGTACCCCTCATTATGTTTGTGTAAATCCTGCTACTTGTAAAGAGATCAATAAGTCCTTTCTTGACTTCATCTGGAAAATTAAGTCTCACAAACTAAAGTCAGTCCTCTCTAATAAAAGAGCTGAAGGAGGTATGGAAGTGTTGGATTTTGTTGACATAAATAACACTTTCAAGATCAACTGGTTGAAAAGACGTTTGATCAATACTGATTCAATATGGTATTTCATTCCAAATAATGTGTTTAATTGGGAAGTTGGGAGGTCTTCAATTTTTACTGAAATGTAATTATATTCCTGAAAGATTGCCAGCTAAATTGGCTAGGTTTCACCAACAAGCTTTAATGGCCTGGAAAATATGTTTCCTGCACAATGTTTCCCCACATAAAGCTCTTTTGTGGAATAATTCAGACATAACTGTAAGGAATAAGTCATTGTTCTACCCCACCTGGCATGAGAGGAATATTGACTTTGTTCTTGATGTTTTCGACAACAGGGGTAATATTCTTACATATGAACAATTTATAACATTGAAAGAGTTTCCAATACCTTTCAGAGTTTATTTCTGTGATAAAAAATGTTCCCAGTGGTCTAACTACAATAATGAAAACTCATCTTGGCTTTGGTAATGATCACAAAGCTTATCCAGAACTCAGTTTGGAAGGCGTGGGCTTACTTGAGAAATCTTGATGAAATAAATATAGAAAACAAATTCTCCATTCACAAAACCAACTTACACCGAGAGGAACATTTTTCTGGAACATGCTTATTCCTGACATTGTCTGGAAAAATGCATGGTTAAGGCCTTACAAATATTGTATACCAAACAAATTTAAGGAAGTGCACTTTAAAATTTGACATAAGATATATCCATATCTATGTTGTCCAAATTTGTGGCTATTGATGATATCTGCGTTTTATGTGAAAAAGGTGAGATCTGTCTCACTTGTTCTTTGAATGTAAATTTGTGTCAGAATTTTGGGAAAACCTTGCAGAATACTTATTTACTATTATGAACACTACCCATGTTTTTGACATGAAGGATATAATATGTTACTATTGCAACGATAACAAGACCATTGAAATGATTGTGATTTTGTTAAATTCTTGTTGCCAAATACTTTATCCTCTCTGGGATGGGACGCCAGCCAGTGAAATAGCAGGGCGGCAAATTCAAAACAACAAAAATCTCATAATTCAAATTTCTCAAACATACAACTATTATATCCCATTTTAAAGATACACTTCTCGTTAATCCAACCACATTGTCCGATTTCAAAAAGGCTTTACAGCGAAAGCATAACATTAGATTATGTTAGGACAGCGCCGAGACCACACAGCCATTTTCCAAGCAAGGAGAGGCGTCACAAAAACCAGAAATACAGCTAAAATGAATCACTAACCTTTGACGACCTTCATCAGATGACACTCCCAGGACTCAATGTTACACAATACTTGTATGTTTTGTTCGATAAAGTTCATATTTATATCCAAAAACCCCATTTTACATTGGCACGTGATGTTCAGAAAATGTTTTGCCTCCCAAAACTTTCGGTGAATGAGCACATCAATTTACAAAAATACTCATCATAAACGTTGATAAAATTTACAACAGTTATTGAAAGAATAATAGATACACTTCTCCTTAATGCAACCGCTGTGTCAGATTTCAAAATAGCTTTACAGCGAAAGCACATTGTTCAATATTCTGAGTACAGAGCTCAGCCATCAAAGCAAGCTATACAGTTACCCGCCAAGTTCTGGAGTCAACAAAACTCAGAAATAGTATTATAAATCTCCACTTACCTTTGCTGATCTTCGTCGGAATGCACTCCCAGGACTCCCACTTCCACAAGAAATGTTTGTATTGTTCGATAAATTCCATATTTATGTCCAAATACCTCCATTTTGTTTGCACGTTCAGATCACTATTCCAAAGGCATAATGCGCGATTCATTACAGAGGAAAAAGAAGGAACGGCGCGCCTGCGTGACCGTGCAGTAAACAACTCATTGGTCTCAGGCAGTCCACAGCTCTTATTCTCTCCCCAGTAACAGTAGAAGCATGAAACAAGGTTCTAAAGACTGTTGACATCTAGTGGAAGCCTTAGGAAGTGCAAAATGACCCCACAGACACTGTAGTTTGGATAGGCAATCACTTGAAAAACTACAAACCACTTCCTGGTTGGATTTTTTCTCAGGTTTTTGCCTGCCATATGAGTTCTGTTATACTCACAGACATCATTCAAACAGTTTTAGAAACTTCAGCGTGTTTTCTATCCAAATCTACTAATATGCATATCCTACCTTCTGGGCCCGAGTAGCAGGCAGTTTAATTTGGGCACGTTATTCATCTGAATTTCCGAATACTGCCCCCGTCACCAAGAAGTTAAACATAAACAAAAATTCTTCACCAAAATTACACATATTCTTGATTGAATTTAACTATCTTATTAAAATATTATCCCTAGTGAATAACATTTTCTGAATCATTATAATGAGAATTTTTCAGTGATTACAATTTCACTAGAATTGTTAATTTTTGTATTATTTCATTGATATTTCTTGTATGTTTTAGTATTTTCTTGTTAATACCTGCGTTCTGTTTTGTATGACGTAGCAATGTAAGTTGTAAAAAACTCCCTCATACAGTGGGGAAAGGGAGTGAGAGTCAGCAGCCGACAGCGTAACAGGGACAGGCAGATACTTTCATAGCAGGAATTAACATAATGCAGAGGCTATTAAAGCTGACCAAATAATGGTTTTAAAACAATCTACAGGAACGTTGTGTAGAAAAGTCACAGAAAATTACTGATGTAAGAAAAATGCTTCGGTAAGAGGAAGGCAATGTCAGTGCTGGTCATTTTCGGTTTATCTTCCCAGTTCTACTATAACACTAACCACACTACATTAAAGCAATAAGGCACAGGGGCATGTGGTATATGGTCAATATACTACGGCTAAGGGCTGTTCATATGCACAATGCAGCGTGGAGTGCCTGGATACAGCCCTTAGCCGTGGTATATGGCCCATATACCACAAACCTGAGGTGCCTTATTTGTATTATAAACTGGTTACAAACATAATTAGAAAAGGGAAAAATAAATGTTTTGTCATACCCATAGTATAGGTCTCATATACCATGGCTTTCAGCAATCAGCATTCAGGGCTCGAACCCCCAAGTTTATAACTACATTTTAGTCATTTAGCAGATGTCTTGAACAGAGCAACTTACAGGAGCAATTAGGGTTAAGTGCTCACCTAGTCAGCTCAGGGATTTAAGGGGGGGTATACTAGGTGGTGCTGTAGTTTTACACGATTTTGACAGTATGCAAAATATCTAGCTATCGCAACAAATATGAATGCCCTCCAATCTGGACACCGTCCTCCTGTACCTGTGTAAAAGCATCTAGGGTGGATCTCAGAAGTCTTTCCTTGATTGCTTGCATTCTATCTCCTTGCCTCGTTTCTCAAAACACATCAGAGATCCATTTCATTGCATTTAAGGAAGGGGGTGAGGAGAGAGGAATTGAGGAAAGATTTAAGGTTCACCCCCAAGTGTCACAACCTACCTCTTCATTTTTATCCATTAGCAAGGTGCATTCAGATGGCCTGGATTGTAAATAAGTATGGGATAATAGATATGTTAACCAAAGTAACAATGCTAATTAAATAAACGTAGGATAAAAAAACAGCATAAACTTCAGTTACAAGTGTTGGTAAAAACATTATTAGATGCTTTATTGTAAATGGTATCTCACTGAAGAGAGAAAGCTGTCACGACTTCCGCCGAAGTCGGCTCCTCTCCTTGTTTGGGCGGCGTTCGGCAGTCGACGTCACCGGCTTTCTAGCCATCGCTGCTCCATTTTTCATTGTTCCATTTGTTTTGTCTTATTCTGCACACCTGATTTGCATTTCCCAATCACACTGCATGTATTTTTTCCTCTGTTCCCCCTCATGTCTTTGTGTGATATTGTTTGTGTTACGTGTCAATTTTGACACGCCAGACTGGTGTTCGTATTATTCCGTGTTTTGTCACAAGGTATGTTTATTTGTTTGAACATAATTATTGTGACTGTTTGCGCTTTTGCGAATTGGCTGGAGGTTTTGACGCAGTGGCGTCCATCTGTTGGTTTCTCCTGCCTCAATAAAGTGTGCGCCTGTTCACAACTCTCTGCTCTCCTGCACCTGACTCCGCTACCAGTACGCACACCCTTGACAAAAGCACTAGATCTGACCTTGTTTTACTGGTCTTAGATTATAAAATACTACTCCCTCCAGTCATCCACAGACAATAGGTTGATAGATTTATCAGTGTAGGGTAAAGATATCAAGACACTGATCCAAGGTCATTGTCTATGGACAAGGTTTGTATTTTTCCCACTAGGCTAATGGTTAACATTAGGATTTGGATACGGTAAGCTGATCCTAGATCTGTGCCTAAGGAGAACCAATGAGAATAGCCTACAGAAGGTATTCCCAAACTGGGGTATGCGTACCCCCAGGGGTACGTGCAATGCCGTCGGGGGTACGCCAAATAAAAATGTGATTCACATTTAAAAAAATCTTCATTTCCAAACAGTCCATTTCAATTTTACAAGGGGGCTGTACATTTGGGTGAAGTTTTCTTTACTGACCATAATTTTTCACTTGTCTGACTGCTTGCATGATGACGAGTTTTTCACACGACTGGCCTATCTGGGTGATGTTTTTTCTCGCCTGAATAATCTGAATCTAGGATTACAGGGACTCCCCGCAACTATATTCAATGTGCAGGACAGAATTGAGGCTATTATTAAGAAGTTGGAGCTTTTCTCTGTATTAACAAGGACAACACACAGGTCTTTCCATCATTGTATGATTTTTTTGTGTGCAAATGAACTCAAGCTTACGGACAATGTCAAATGTTATATAGCGAAACACCTGAGTAAGTTGGGTGTTCAATTACGCAGGTACCTTTCCCGAAACGGATGACACACGCCTCCAGTCCACTAACCGATATCTGAACAAAAGAGCCTCATCGAAATTGCAACAAGAGGTTCTGTGAAAATTGAATTTAATCAGAAGCCCCTGCCAGATTTCTGGATTGGGCTGCGCTCAGAGTATCCTGCCTTGGCAACGCACTGTTAAAACCTGTTTGGGATAGGGGGCAGTATTTTCACAGCCGGATGAAAAAAACGTACCCGATTTAAACTGGTTACTACTCTTGCCCAGAAACGAGAATATGCATATTATTAGTAGATTTTGATAGAAAACACTCTAAAGTTTCTAAAACTGTTTGAATGGTGTCTGTGAGTATAACAGAACTCATATGGCAGGCAAAAACCTGAGAAGATTCCAAGCAGGAAGTGGCCTGTGTGCGAATTTGTAGTCCTTCTTTTGCTTCTCTATCGAAACTACAGTATCTGAGCTGTTACATGGCACTTTCTAAGGCTTCCATTGGCTCTCTAAAGCGTTCAGAAAGCGGATTGAGGCGTCTCCTCTCTCTGAGCAAAGTATAGGAGCACAGTTTGTCAGTGGTCTATCTGGTGACTAAGAGATTGGAGATGCGCGGTCCTGCGACCATGCTGTTTTCTCTTTCCCTCTTTGAATGAATACAGTATTGTCCGGTTGGAATATTATCGCTATTTTACGAGAAAAATACCATAAAAATAGATTTTAAACAGCGTTTTTTTTGTCTCGATATGCGCTCGCACGTTACCTTTGGATAGTGACCTGAACGCACAAACAAAACGGAGATATTTGGACATAAATATGGATTATTTGGAACAAAAACAACATTTCTTGTGGAAGTAGCAGTCCTGGGAGTGCATTCTGACGAAGATCAGCAAAGGTAATACCATTTTTCTAATAGTAATTCTGAGTTTAGTGAGCCCCGAACTTGGCGGGTGTCTGAATAGCTAGCCGTGATGGCTAAGCTATGTACTCAGAATATTGCAAAATGTGCTTTCGCCAAAAAGCTATTTTAAAATCTGACATAGCGAATGCATAAAGGAGTTCTGTATCTATAATTCTTTAAAATAATTGTTATGTATTTTGTCAACGTTTATGATGTGTAATTTAGTAAATTCAACGGAAGTTTTGGGTGGGAATGCATGTTCTGAACATCACATCCCAATGTAAAAAGCTGTTTTTGGATATAAATATGAACTTGATTGAACAAAACATGCATGTATTGTATAACATAATGTCCTAGGAGTGTCATCTGATGAAGATCAAAGGTTAGTGCTTCTTTTAGCTGTGTTTTGGGTTTATGTGACATATATGCTTGCTTGGAAAATGGCTATGTGGTTGTTTTTGGCTATGTACTCTCCTAACATAATCTAATGTTTTGCTTTCGCTGTAAAGCCTTTTTGAAATCGGACAATGTGGTTAGATTAATGAGAGTCTTGTCTTTAAAATGGTGTAAAATAGTCATATGTTTGAAAAATTAAAATTCTAGAATTTTTTTAGGTTTTGTATTTCGCGCCACGTTCTTCCATTGGATATTTGGCGAGGCTAGATGGCGAGTCTAGATGCAAGAGGTTTAAGACATTGATGCCCTTTGCAACCACGTACCTATGTGAGAGTGGATTCACGGCCCTCACTAGCATGAAAACGAAATACAGGCATGCATTTTACGTGTCCCCAACCTATTTTTTTGTTCGCAACTTTTTTTAAACTTATTTCGTACATAATGTTGCTGCTACCATCTCTTATGACCGAAAATAACTTCTAGACATCAGGACTGTGATTACTCACCACGGACTGGCAGAATCCTCTTTTCCCTTTCACGACTCTGACGAGCCCGACGCGAAGGATATACTGCTTTCTCGGGAACAGGCCCAGATCCCTGCGATATGCGTGAAGAGGAGGCAGAGAAAAAGGGGCCGAAGGGCGGGCTGCCTTCTGGGAATTCGTAGGCGATCGAATAAACCCCCATTTCCCTTCATTCTGCGAGCAAACGTGCAATCTTTAGAGAATAAAATCGACGAGCTACGCGGAAGACTAAACTACCAACATTCACAAGGCCGTAGGGCCAGACGAATTACCAGGATGTGTACTGCGAGAATGCGCTGACCAACTGGCAAGTGTCTTCACTGACATTTTTAACTTCTCCCTGTCCGAGTCTGTAATACCTACATGTTTTAAGAAGACCACCATAGTGCCTGTGCCCAAGAACACTAAGGTAACATGCCTAAATGACTACCGACCCTGATCAAGACAAAGGAGATGATTGTGGACTACACTAAAAAGAGGACGAGCACGTGCCTTTCTCATCGACGGGGCTGTAGTGGAGCAGGTTGAGAGCTTTAAGTTCCTTGGTGTCCACATCACCAACAAACTAACGTGGTCCAAACACACCAAGACAGTCGTGAAGCGGGCACGACAAAACCTTTTCCCCCCTCAGGAAACTGAAAAGATTTGGCATGGATCCTCAAAAAGGTTCTACAGCTGCACCATTGAGAGCATCCTGACTGGTTGCATCACTGCCTGGTATGGCAACTGCTCGGCCTCTGACCGCAAGGCACTACAGAGGGTAGTGCGAACAGCCCAGTACATCGCTAGGGCAAGCTGCCTGCCATACAGGACCTCTATACCAGGCGGTGTCAGAGGAAAGCCCTAAAAATTGTCAAAGGCTCCAGCCACCCTTGTCATAAACTGTTCTCTCTGCTACCGCATGGCAAGCGGTACCGGAACACCACATCTAGGTCCAAGAGGATTCTAAAGAGCTTCTACCCCCAAGCCATAAGACTCTTGAACATCTAATCAAATGGCTACACAGACTATTTGCATTGCCCCCCCTCTCGTTTACGCTGCTGCTACTCTGTTATTATCTATGCATATTGTTAGGGTTGAACTGGCTATTTGTTTGCATAACCTATATAATATACTGGGGAAGCTATGCTACATTATTAAGTATATAAACTACGGATAAGTCAACTGCTGAAGACAAGAACTACAACCGGCAACAGGAAGTGCGTCACGAGGCTGGGACCAGCCTGCACGCCGACGATAGGAGGAGCAAGTTTAAACCACGCTCCTCCTCCCTCTGACAGGCCAGCATTGAGCGGGAACGATCACTGTCAGAGTATATAATAGAGAACAATAGGATGTGACGGTCTCTTCTCTGTTTGCCCTGCGAGGTGTCACAGAGAGACCGTATATACGAACAACTCATTTACCATACACGTGTTTGCATTAATTAAAGTACAAATAAATCAGAAGTTACTATGTGCTGACTATTTTGTTCTGATACCAGAATCGAATTGACGCAACTTTAACAATAGTCACTTTAATAACTCTACCTACATGTACATATTACCTCAATAACCTCGACTAACCGGTGCCCCTGCACATTGACTCGGTATGGCTACCTCCTGTATATAGCCTATTTTACTGCTGCTCTATAATTTTGTTACTTTTATTTTTGTAGGTATTTTTCATATAACTGAATTGTTGGTTAAGCGCTTGTAAGTAAGCATTTCACTGTATGGTCTACACTTGTTCTATTCGAGAACATAATATTTGATTTAATTAACCAATACACCAACTAGTCTGCTAAATGTTCATTCATGTTCAAGACCATTCTTGAATCCGTGCCATTGAAAACTTTCTGCAATCTGCGTCGTCGAAACGAAACTCAACGTGGTCTATTGTCGATCGACTGAAATGAAACTGAAGGAAAAGTATAGACGGACTGAACCAAATGATGCTATATATATATTTTTTTAACGTTAATTACATTCTAATAACGTGTAGGCTTAAGTTATATGTGAATACAGTGAACTACTGAACATTTTCAAAATGTGATGGCATGAACGTTGTCAGTCTGGCACAATAGACAGATTCATTCTTATACATGGTTCATCCCAATGGCATTTAGTACAGTAGCTGGAACAGTTGATTATGCATTGTCATTGAGCTGCATGCTGATATACAGGTAAATCGTGTCTCATCAAACTTTGCTTATCAAACTGTCTAATAGCTTAAATCACAAAGCAACTTATTATGTTTTTATCTTTTTTTTAACGAAGTGAAAGTTTATACAACCTGTAGGCCTACGGAATTGTAAATCTAATATCATATTAGCTGATTATATACTAAGCTTGCTGTAGGCTAATATACTTTTTACGAATGCAAATGTTTGATAGGGTAGGTTAATATACTTACGTTTTTTGTTTACATTCTCATGATCCGTTTATGTGGCATTGATTTAAAAATATATTCATTCTATGGGGTGGCTAAATTACTACAACACTTCACTGTTACGCACATTTTTATTGAATTCCAGTTGTGTTCCAGACATTTTCTGAAAATGAAGTGTCATCGTTGTCACACGCTTTGTGAGGAGGGACAGCAGTTGTGCTTGACATGCAACGCAATCGTCGAGGAAGAGAGAGGTAGGTAGCCTCTGGCCTTTTTTTTAGATGAGTGATTTTTTTCAATTATTGACAAAATACATTTAAGCAATAAGGCCCGAGGAGGTGTGGTATATTAAGTTAAATATACCATGGCTAAGTGCTGTTCTTTGCACGAAGCATTGCGGAGTGCCTGGACGCAGCCCTTAGCCGTGGGTATATTGGCCATATATCACAAACCCCCGAGGTGCCTTATTGCTATTATAAACTGGTTACCAACGAAATTAGAGTAGTAAAAATAAATAGTTTTGTCATATGTGAATACAGTGAACTATACGGTCTGATATACCACGGCTGTCAGCCAATCAGCATTCAGGGCCTGAACCACTTCGTTTCTAATGAAAAAAACTACATTTGATAGTGTTTCACCATCTTTTTGATGTGCTGCAACATATTTGATTAGCATTGTAACATAAGCTCATCTACTGTATTATTGTCACGGCTTTCGTCGTCGTCAGACGATATAGCGAAATCATCGTCGGAAAAGGAGGACCAATATGCAGCAGGTTTGACAATGCTCATCTTGAAGTTTATTAACTCAGAAGTGAACACAAAATAATAAACAACGTACTCACGATCTACTAGCCAGTCCTGTTAGGCTCACACACGCTAAACAAGAAACAATCTCCCACTAATGACAAACACAAACACACCCTAATATATAGAACTCTCAATCAAAGGCAAAGAGAAAACACCTGTCTTCAATTGAGAGGCCCAACCCCAATTAACCAACCATAGAAACACACTCACTAGACTACACATAGAAATACATAAACAGACCATAAACCAAAAAACCCGGAAATACTAAATCAAACGCCCTTCTACCAAAACACCACCCCGAACCACATAAAACAAATACCCACTGCCACGTCCTGACCAAACTACAATAACAATTAACCCTTATACTGGCCAGGACGTGACAATTATCCCAAACGTGTTGCAGAGCCAGACAGTCTAAAAGATGTGACCTATGACCGGGGTAGGAGTGGGGCGGCTGAAGACACCTTGCCAATGGACAGATCCTCAGATGAAGAGGTAGGGTTTTCTGTTCCTCTTTCACATATACGTCTTTCCAGATAGAAATGTGTTGTATAACTTATCATACAGAATCAATAACCTTGTCAGCTCGATATATATACAGTGCCTTGCAAAAGTATTCATACCCCTTTGATTTCTTCACATTTTATTGGGTTACAAAGTGAGATTTACATGGATTTAATTGAATGTTTTTGTCTACTCAAAATACTCTGCAATGTCAAAGTGGAAGAACATATCACATTTAAAAAAATATTAACAAAAATGTGATAACTAAAATGTAGTTGTTGCATAAGTATTCAGCCCCTTAGCCTAAATTAGTTCAATAGTAAATTAGTTCAATAGTAAATTAGTTCAATAGTAAATTAGTTCAATAGTAAATTAGTTCAATAGTAAATTTGGCTTAACAAATAACATAATAAGTTACATGGACTCTGTGTGTCACCGGTGCTCCCTCTCCGGCCTCTAGGTCACCAGGCTGCTCGTTATGGCGCAAACCTTTCACCATAGTTACACGCACCTGCGCGTCATCAGACTCACCTGGACTCCATCACTTCCCTGATTAGCTTCCCTATATATGTCACTCCCTTTGGTTTCTTCCCCAGGCGTCATTGTTTTGTTTCAGTTTCATGTCAATTTGACAGAGCTTGAATAATTTTTGTAATAATTGGCAAATGTTGCACAGTCCAGGTGTGGAAAGCTCTTAAAGACTTACCCAGAAGGACTCAACAGTTGTAGTCGCTGCCAAATGTGATTGTACCATGTATTGACTCATGGGGTTGAGTATTTATTTTATATATACAGTATATATGTAGATATTTATTGTAAAACATTTTTTATTTTTTTTTACAAATGTTAGATTTTTTCTTTCACTTTGACATTACAGAGTATTTTGTGTGGATCATTTAAAAAAAGGACAATTAAATGTATTTTAATCCCACTTTGTAACTCAATTAAATGTGGAAAAAATCAAGGGATGTGAATACTTTCTGTAGTTGTCCTTAAAATATGCCCTCTGTTATTAAGTAAATTGCTTTGCAATTTGCAATGTGGGAAAATATTTAAATCATTAAATTGACTGAAATTTCAAAGGATAAAACCTTTAATTCCTGCTGTAAATGTTTTTATTTCCATTTGAAGGAATTTCATGATGCCAGTGATCAATTCCTTGACTTAAAACTTGGGGAAGATGAGGACACATCTCAGAGAGTACAAGCTGACGGTCTGGAGGTAGAGCAAGCTCAACAGATGGAGGCTGCTGTAGCAGGTGCTTCAATCATATTAGAGGAATTTTGATCATTTACATATACTGAATCTGAATTATTGGCAACCTTAGAGTATACTTTATCATTTCATAAAACGAATATCCGTTTCTTTCCATTCACATGAAAACACTGCATCTGTATGCATATTAGGGAGTTGTAGTGATATTATGTTGTAACCAGTGGTGTAGTGGGGGATAAACACACATAAATTATTTGTATTTTGTTCAAGAGTTTACTCACCGATCATGGAAAAGTGCATAAAATATACGGAGCATTACTTTATTCACTGCGAACAGCCAAAAGCAGTTACCCACCATTTTCTTTACCACTACATTAGTGGTTGTATTTGATAATAACCGTCACTGGTTGTATCTGTTTTTCACTGCTAGCATAACAACAGTAGGGATGATGCAGTATAATAGCATTTATTTATAACCTTTTCATGCCTGAAAAGAGAGTTGTGTTGATAACTCTTCAATATGGATAGTCATTGTCATAAAAACTTGTTTTATTAAATTAAGAATTTCAAATATCATGGTATATCCCTGTCTGTAACAATGTCAAAATGATAATTTCATTTAGTTTAATAACACAAATCTTTTTCATTGTTATAATAGGCCTACAATTTATTTCCTAAAAAAATGAACACTCACACAAGTAATCAAATACTAACGTCCATTCGGATATTCAAATACCTGCGCCAATTCCTAGCTGCTATAATTCTTTTCCCAAAAATTAAACATAATTTATAACATATCTTTTTGCTCTCTCCCACAGAGCTCTCCTCCCCTGGATATATAACATTTCACTATGTTGGCAGTGACTCTGTTTCTCTGAGCTGGCTTCCTTTTGACCCGGCACAGAGGTACGAATTGACCTACTCCTGCCACACCCAGAGAGAGATCCTGTCCATCCAAGGATTCAACAGCACTGAAGTGGAAGGTTTGTACCCGGGGACAGACTACACTTTCAGCGTCACATCGGTCACTGACAATAGGAATCAGAGAGCGTCGGTCACAATGTCCATGTATACAAGTAAGTACATTGATTCATACATGTCCTCTTGCATTACAGGGAGAATTATGTTTCACTTGTGTTTTCATTATTCCAGTTATAATTGAATTGGGTCCTTTTTTGTCCTTTTTGCAGAACCTGTGCCACCGGAAAAGATAAAGATAGATTATGTCAGCAGTGAATCAGTGTCTCTGAGTTGGGACAAACGTGTTGGTAATCCTGAGGCATGTCTCGTGACCTGTTCCTGTGACGGAGAGGAAGTCCAGAAGATAACAACTGTATCCAACACCCTGACGTTCTCCAGTCTGAGTGCAGGTGTCAAGTACTCCTTCCACGTCTCTACGGTGCTGAAGAACGGGACCCAAAGCAAGTCAGCTGTGACATATGCCCGCACAAGTGAGTGTATTAAGAATTTACACTGTGTTATTGTGACAGGAAGATGTTTTCCAATGGATTGATTGTCAACCAAGGAGGTCAAATCTGAAAACCTTCTCTTTTCGTCTACAGAAACCCACCTGGAGAGCTTGCTGCTGGACCTGGGGTTGGAGCAACACTACACAGAGAAGCTCACCCTGAGCAACGTGCTGCAGATTGATGAGAAGACCGTCACAGATGAACCCACTCAGACTCTCTCAGCCCTACCATGGTCTTTTCTGAAGAGGTTAATGATGGTTAATGTAACAGCTAGAAGTGTGAAATGCACCTCATCAGGAGGCGAGGCAAGTTGTGATGCTTCATTTTGCAACATAGAGCTAGATCTGGAGAATCTGGTTGATAACCTGGATTCTAGTAATGTGGTGAACCCCTTAGACATTGTTACTGCTCTCTTTCTGTGCTCTAATGGTTTTCTGCAGCAAGAGATGGCATTGAAAATGTCAATGTGTCAGTTTTCTGTGCCCCTGCTTCTCCCCAATTGTGACACAGAACAGTGTATGCTCATGCTTTGGGCAATACGAGACATTGTCAAGAAGTTTAGGCCTCATTCATTGGCAGACCCAAGAGGATTTGTTGAAGACAGGATTGTTCTCTCTGACCTCCCCATGGTCTCTTTTGTCAGATTGGGTGAGTGCTCTGTGTCCAAGTCGCAGATTCTGAACAAGCTTCTGAGTAATCCCCAACAGTATCACGATACGTTTGTCCACCACGACATGGAATGCGGTGATAGTCCAAGGAAGATATCCAATGGATTGGTTGAGATAAGCTGGTACCTCCCAAGTGGGAAAAGAAACATTGATATTTTTGGTGAAGCTGTTGCTGTAACCAATCTGAGAGGGGACATCAGTTCTTTTGAAACACAATATTCCTTTCTTTGCCAGACCTCTGCAGCAGTCTTTGTGTTCTTTGACAACCTGGACAACAAGTACAAGCTACTGACCAGCCAACACACCAAGGCACAGCTGTTTCTGGTGGGTAACCCACAGAGCAAGAGTTTCAGCATTGATGCTTTAAAGAAAACAGCAGCAGAGTTGAACTTGAAGAAAAGCAACATCATCCTGAAAACCAAACAGATGAATGATGCAGACTTTGTGAAGAACCTGAGAAATACAGTTTGGGAGGTCATCAAGAGTTCAAAGTCCAGAATGCCATTGGAGCAAATGGCTGAAGTGGCACACGAGCTTGGGATCTTTGTTGATGAGGACCGCCAAGAATGTCAGAGTGCCAAGCAAAATGCGGATGCAATCACATCAAAAATTCATGACACACCACAGTATAAGGAAACACAGCTTCCCTTGCAAGGACAGATCTGGAAGGAGCTGGCACGTCTAGAGAAGGAGGAATGCAGACTGCGGAAAGCTGGTGACAAGAACATTGAGATGTACAAAAGTGAACTCCAAACAGACAAAATACAACTTAGGGAACAGCAAAGGAGTTATGACATGTCAGAGGCAATGACCTGCTTCATAAATGCAATATCAAGCACAGGGCTAGAAAGGTCCTACTTCTTGAAATGGATGCGTATGAATCTGGACAATCTGTCTCGTAAAAACCTTTCTGGCCTTAGGGACCTGTACAAAGAAAAGTCTCAGAATTTGTCTGAAAATCAAGATGAAATTGCATACCTTGATAGACAGATTTCAAACAGTTCTTTGGGAACCGAACATTTCCTGCGGGAAATGGGTCAACTGTACGAATCTTCAGTCTTATTGGGAGAAACTGAAGAGTCACGGCAACAACTGCAGCACCTGCCCAAACTATGTGCTGAGCTGCTTCTGGATGGGTTTCCTCTGGAGCTGGTGGACGGAGACGCGTCTAACATACCTCTGAGATGGGTGAGTGATGTGCTGCATCAGCTCAATGTCTTAGTGCAGCCGAAGAACAAGATCCTGGTGGTAACCGTTCTAGGTGTTCAGAGCACAGGAAAGTCCACTCTACTGAATACAATGTTTGGAGTGCAGTTCGCAGTCAGTAGCGGCAGATGCACAAGAGGTGCCTTCTTGCTTCTCATCAAAGTCAAAGAGGACTTCAAGAAAGAGCTGAAGTGCGACTTTGTAGTGATCATCGACACAGAAGGGCTGAAGTCGCCAGAGCTGGCACAGCTGGATGACAGCTTTGAGCACGACAACGAGCTAGCCACACTTGTTGTCGGGCTGAGTGATGTAACAATAATAAACATTGCCATGGAGAACTCAACCGAGATGAAGGACATCCTTCAAATTGTTGTCCATGCTTTTCTCCGGATGAAAGAGGTGGGAAAGAAACCCAAGTGTCAGTTCGTCCACCAGAATGTGGCAGATGTTTCGGCACACGACAAGAACATGAGAGACCGAAAACTACTGTTGGAGCAATTGAACGAGATGACCCAGGCAGCAGCCAGCATGGAAAACAAAGAAGAGAACAAGATCTTCACTGATGTAATGGAGTACAACCCAGAGACTGGTAACTGGTACATCCCTGGACTTTGGCATGGAAACCCTCCAATGGCACCAGTCAACGCTGGGTACAGCGAGTCCGTCTACGAGTTTAAAAAAAACATGATTGAAGTCTTAGAGAAATGTGAGGCCTCCGGAAACAACATAACAGAGTTTCTGGAGTGGACAAAAAGCTTGTGGAATGCTGTGAAGTATGAAAACTTCATCTTCAGCTTCAGAAACAGCCTGGTAGCTGATGCCTACATGAAGTTGTGCACTGAGTTCCACAAATGGGAATGGTCATTCAGAAAGCACATGTATACTTGGGTAACAAATGCTGAAACAAGGATCTCCAACTTTGGGACAATCACTGTGAAAGCTCAGTCATCAGATATGAAAGACTTGATATACAAATTGAAAAATGATGCTTCCCTAGAGCTTTCCAAATGGGAGAAGACCATTCTTGACAACTTGACAAAGTATTATGAACAGACAGAAGGCCATGTGCATCTAGTGGAGGGGTACAGAGAGGTCTTCTCCAACAGTGCAAAAAGCCTTCGACGAGAAATGGAGAACTCTGTGCTGAATCAACTTGATTCAGCTGCTGAGATCAGACAGGGAATGAACAATCTGGACACAATAAAGAAGACCCACACAGCAAGACTGGAAGAGAATGTTCTGGGATTAATTGAGAAATGCAGGAAGAGCAAATCTGAGAAGTCGGATCAGGAACTAGAGAGAGATTTTGATCAGATGTGGCATGAAACTGTGCGGCAGTTGTCCTTCCCAGGATTGAAGAAGAAAAACATTACTGGAAAGATTTTTTGCCAGCTCCGTTCAAACTTGACCCGGAAGGGAAGTTCTGTGAATGAAATGATAGCTAGAGTAAAGCTGGAACATTTTGGAAAAGAGCCATTCAAAGTGCCTTCTGATGGGTTTGTAAGGAAAGTAAAACAATGGCTTCACTTGGATGAACACACACAGAAAACCCAGTTGATGGCTGACAACCTCATAGAGGCTTGCAGACAATTTGTGTTGGAGCAGGTGGAAAGGGAAACAGATTACCATGAGAATTATATTCAGGAGATCCTACACATGATTGAGGAAAGATTAAAAGCCAACAAAGATCTTGAGACTGATGTCAAATTTGAAGTGTTACTAAAACTACATATCTGTGGAGTTGCAGCCAGGAAATTTCAGCAAATGCATGAACATTTCATAGAAGTCAATGACCCACGCCGATGCCTTGATCTGTACAAAGACAAGTACTGCTCTGACTTCAAGGACTTGTTCAATGAACGAGACCAGTGTCAGAAAAAAGCGAAAGAATTCACATGCCTCTGCCTCAGACCTGCACTGGAAGAAAGTGTTGCCCATTCCTTGGGTCCAGATATCGTTGATGAAATGCTGACAGGAAAAAATGCCCTTCAATTCAGCACTCGTGCATTTTTCCAGTACTCAATCTTGAAACATTTGCTTTCAGAATTAAACTTTGAGAACTATGACAGCTACATTTGTTCGTATGAAAAGTTTGTCAAGGATTGGATATTTGATCAAATCAGGGAGCGCTTTTCAAAGGGACAAAAAATGTTTCAGTTGGAAGACAAACATCTGAAAGCAATCGTCAAGAAAATAACGGATGCCATCACAACGGCCCAAACCAAGAAAAACAGCAACTTTGAGGACTTCATTCAGAACATTTGCAGGGAGCTTGGAGATACACTGGTCATTCCCAAGGATGCTCTGAGTGCCTTCATGATCCTCAATAATGCTGAACAAGAGCAGTTTGCCCACTGTCTCAAAACATCTGTTGAAGAAATGGAACAATCCCTGAGGACCAAGTTCCAAGAGGGAGTGGATGCACAGAGAAAACTGGAACAATTGAGGATTAAACCACAGAATGTTCTTTTCAAAAGAGTGTTCGGCTGTGGGAAGCAGTGTCCATTCTGCAAGGCACCGTGCGAGGCAGGAGGAGAGGCCCACACAGACCACTGTGCCTCAATACACAGACCACAGGGTCTGGGCCAGTACAGGTTTGTGTACTCAAGGAAACTCGTGACTGATATCTGCTCCTCCTCTGTGTTCAGTGAGCAACAATTCCAATGCTACGAGACAAAACAAAAATACCATCCTTACAAAAAGTACAGAGAGATTTTCCCCAACTGGCATATCCCGGCCGATCCTAGCATCGAGGCCTCAGACTACTGGAAATATGTGATGGCAAAATTCAACAATGAATTTGCCAGAAAATATGACGCACTCCCAGCAAAAACACCACCTGCCTGGAAATTGATCACAAAGGAACAGGCAGAAAAAAGCCTCAAAGAGTCTTTTAGCATCAAGTGAGAGCCTCTACCTCAAATAGGAATTGTAATATAATGAACAATGGTGTCGGGCCATAGTCTAACAAAAGACATTACCTGCAAGAATAAATGTCAGATTTCAAATATGAATTTTTCTGTATCTGTTTATGTACGTTTTCACAATCAAAACCGTGGTCCTTGCCATCTGCTTCATGAGCAGTATGTTCTCTAAATTGAAGAGCCTTGGAATGGGGGCTGGAATGATAATCTGTTATACACTGTGCCTCAACTACTTGTCACTACTCTGTTTTTGCATAGCTTGAAAGCAATTCGCAAAAGATACATCAGTCCTTAAACTTGATGTGTCTACTTGGTAGGCACTGACAACGATCAACAAGGAATCTATTTTCCAATGCTTTATAGGGGCAATCAGCAGTTGCTAAATCCATTTCTGGACTTAGAAATGAATCATCATATGTAACCATTGATTCTTGAAGAATATACAGTAACTTATAAATGCCTCATGAGTTTAGTTCAACTGTCGTACCCCATCAAAACCCAAGATATAAGCTTGTTTTACTCCCAACATTTGTAAACAAAGAACATTTAAACAAACACTATATAGCCTCAAACATCCATAACTCTGTCTATGAATATCAAGGCCGTAGGGCCAGACGAATTACCAGGATGTGTACTGCGAGAATGCGCTGACCAACTGGCAAGTGTCTTCACTGACATTTTTAACTTCTCCCTGTCCGAGTCTGTAATACCTACATGTTTTAAGAAGACCACCATAGTGCCTGTGCCCAAGAACACTAAGGTAACATGCCTAAATGACTACCGACCCTGATCAAGACAAAGGAGATGATTGTGGACTACACTAAAAAGAGGACGAGCACGTGCCTTTCTCATCGACGGGGCTGTAGTGGAGCAGGTTGAGAGCTTTAAGTTCCTTGGTGTCCACATCACCAACAAACTAACGTGGTCCAAACACACCAAGACAGTCGTGAAGCGGGCACGACAAAACCTTTTCCCCCCTCAGGAAACTGAAAAGATTTGGCATGGATCCTCAAAAAGGTTCTACAGCTGCACCATTGAGAGCATCCTGACTGGTTGCATCACTGCCTGGTATGGCAACTGCTCGGCCTCTGACCGCAAGGCACTACAGAGGGTAGTGCGAACAGCCCAGTACATCGCTAGGGCAAGCTGCCTGCCATACAGGACCTCTATACCAGGCGGTGTCAGAGGAAAGCCCTAAAAATTGTCAAAGGCTCCAGCCACCCTTGTCATAAACTGTTCTCTCTGCTACCGCATGGCAAGCGGTACCGGAACACCACATCTAGGTCCAAGAGGATTCTAAAGAGCTTCTACCCCCAAGCCATAAGACTCTTGAACATCTAATCAAATGGCTACACAGACTATTTGCATTGCCCCCCCTCTCGTTTACGCTGCTGCTACTCTGTTATTATCTATGCATATTGTTAGGGTTGAACTGGCTATTTGTTTGCATAACCTATATAATATACTGGGGAAGCTATGCTACATTATTAAGTATATAAACTACGGATAAGTCAACTGCTGAAGACAAGAACTACAACCGGCAACAGGAAGTGCGTCACGAGGCTGGGACCAGCCTGCACGCCGACGATAGGAGGAGCAAGTTTAAACCACGCTCCTCCTCCCTCTGACAGGCCAGCATTGAGCGGGAACGATCACTGTCAGAGTATATAATAGAGAACAATAGGATGTGACGGTCTCTTCTCTGTTTGCCCTGCGAGGTGTCACAGAGAGACCGTATATACGAACAACTCATTTACCATACACGTGTTTGCATTAATTAAAGTACAAATAAATCAGAAGTTACTATGTGCTGACTATTTTGTTCTGATACCAGAATCGAATTGACGCAACTTTAACAATAGTCACTTTAATAACTCTACCTACATGTACATATTACCTCAATAACCTCGACTAACCGGTGCCCCTGCACATTGACTCGGTATGGCTACCTCCTGTATATAGCCTATTTTACTGCTGCTCTATAATTTTGTTACTTTTATTTTTGTAGGTATTTTTCATATAACTGAATTGTTGGTTAAGCGCTTGTAAGTAAGCATTTCACTGTATGGTCTACACTTGTTCTATTCGAGAACATAATATTTGATTTAATTAACCAATACACCAACTAGTCTGCTAAATGTTCATTCATGTTCAAGACCATTCTTGAATCCGTGCCATTGAAAACTTTCTGCAATCTGCGTCGTCGAAACGAAACTCAACGTGGTCTATTGTCGATCGACTGAAATGAAACTGAAGGAAAAGTATAGACGGACTGAACCAAATGATGCTATATATATATTTTTTTAACGTTAATTACATTCTAATAACGTGTAGGCTTAAGTTATATGTGAATACAGTGAACTACTGAACATTTTCAAAATGTGATGGCATGAACGTTGTCAGTCTGGCACAATAGACAGATTCATTCTTATACATGGTTCATCCCAATGGCATTTAGTACAGTAGCTGGAACAGTTGATTATGCATTGTCATTGAGCTGCATGCTGATATACAGGTAAATCGTGTCTCATCAAACTTTGCTTATCAAACTGTCTAATAGCTTAAATCACAAAGCAACTTATTATGTTTTTATCTTTTTTTTAACGAAGTGAAAGTTTATACAACCTGTAGGCCTACGGAATTGTAAATCTAATATCATATTAGCTGATTATATACTAAGCTTGCTGTAGGCTAATATACTTTTTACGAATGCAAATGTTTGATAGGGTAGGTTAATATACTTACGTTTTTTGTTTACATTCTCATGATCCGTTTATGTGGCATTGATTTAAAAATATATTCATTCTATGGGGTGGCTAAATTACTACAACACTTCACTGTTACGCACATTTTTATTGAATTCCAGTTGTGTTCCAGACATTTTCTGAAAATGAAGTGTCATCGTTGTCACACGCTTTGTGAGGAGGGACAGCAGTTGTGCTTGACATGCAACGCAATCGTCGAGGAAGAGAGAGGTAGGTAGCCTCTGGCCTTTTTTTTAGATGAGTGATTTTTTTCAATTATTGACAAAATACATTTAAGCAATAAGGCCCGAGGAGGTGTGGTATATTAAGTTAAATATACCATGGCTAAGTGCTGTTCTTTGCACGAAGCATTGCGGAGTGCCTGGACGCAGCCCTTAGCCGTGGGTATATTGGCCATATATCACAAACCCCCGAGGTGCCTTATTGCTATTATAAACTGGTTACCAACGAAATTAGAGTAGTAAAAATAAATAGTTTTGTCATATGTGAATACAGTGAACTATACGGTCTGATATACCACGGCTGTCAGCCAATCAGCATTCAGGGCCTGAACCACTTCGTTTCTAATGAAAAAAACTACATTTGATAGTGTTTCACCATCTTTTTGATGTGCTGCAACATATTTGATTAGCATTGTAACATAAGCTCATCTACTGTATTATTGTCACGGCTTTCGTCGTCGTCAGACGATATAGCGAAATCATCGTCGGAAAAGGAGGACCAATATGCAGCAGGTTTGACAATGCTCATCTTGAAGTTTATTAACTCAGAAGTGAACACAAAATAATAAACAACGTACTCACGATCTACTAGCCAGTCCTGTTAGGCTCACACACGCTAAACAAGAAACAATCTCCCACTAATGACAAACACAAACACACCCTAATATATAGAACTCTCAATCAAAGGCAAAGAGAAAACACCTGTCTTCAATTGAGAGGCCCAACCCCAATTAACCAACCATAGAAACACACTCACTAGACTACACATAGAAATACATAAACAGACCATAAACCAAAAAACCCGGAAATACTAAATCAAACGCCCTTCTACCAAAACACCACCCCGAACCACATAAAACAAATACCCACTGCCACGTCCTGACCAAACTACAATAACAATTAACCCTTATACTGGCCAGGACGTGACAATTATCCCAAACGTGTTGCAGAGCCAGACAGTCTAAAAGATGTGACCTATGACCGGGGTAGGAGTGGGGCGGCTGAAGACACCTTGCCAATGGACAGATCCTCAGATGAAGAGGTAGGGTTTTCTGTTCCTCTTTCACATATACGTCTTTCCAGATAGAAATGTGTTGTATAACTTATCATACAGAATCAATAACCTTGTCAGCTCGATATATATACAGTGCCTTGCAAAAGTATTCATACCCCTTTGATTTCTTCACATTTTATTGGGTTACAAAGTGAGATTTACATGGATTTAATTGAATGTTTTTGTCTACTCAAAATACTCTGCAATGTCAAAGTGGAAGAACATATCACATTTAAAAAAATATTAACAAAAATGTGATAACTAAAATGTAGTTGTTGCATAAGTATTCAGCCCCTTAGCCTAAATTAGTTCAATAGTAAATTAGTTCAATAGTAAATTAGTTCAATAGTAAATTAGTTCAATAGTAAATTAGTTCAATAGTAAATTTGGCTTAACAAATAACATAATAAGTTACATGGACTCTGTGTGTCACCGGTGCTCCCTCTCCGGCCTCTAGGTCACCAGGCTGCTCGTTATGGCGCAAACCTTTCACCATAGTTACACGCACCTGCGCGTCATCAGACTCACCTGGACTCCATCACTTCCCTGATTAGCTTCCCTATATATGTCACTCCCTTTGGTTTCTTCCCCAGGCGTCATTGTTTTGTTTCAGTTTCATGTCAATTTGACAGAGCTTGAATAATTTTTGTAATAATTGGCAAATGTTGCACAGTCCAGGTGTGGAAAGCTCTTAAAGACTTACCCAGAAGGACTCAACAGTTGTAGTCGCTGCCAAATGTGATTGTACCATGTATTGACTCATGGGGTTGAGTATTTATTTTATATATACAGTATATATGTAGATATTTATTGTAAAACATTTTTTATTTTTTTTTACAAATGTTAGATTTTTTCTTTCACTTTGACATTACAGAGTATTTTGTGTGGATCATTTAAAAAAAGGACAATTAAATGTATTTTAATCCCACTTTGTAACTCAATTAAATGTGGAAAAAATCAAGGGATGTGAATACTTTCTGTAGTTGTCCTTAAAATATGCCCTCTGTTATTAAGTAAATTGCTTTGCAATTTGCAATGTGGGAAAATATTTAAATCATTAAATTGACTGAAATTTCAAAGGATAAAACCTTTAATTCCTGCTGTAAATGTTTTTATTTCCATTTGAAGGAATTTCATGATGCCAGTGATCAATTCCTTGACTTAAAACTTGGGGAAGATGAGGACACATCTCAGAGAGTACAAGCTGACGGTCTGGAGGTAGAGCAAGCTCAACAGATGGAGGCTGCTGTAGCAGGTGCTTCAATCATATTAGAGGAATTTTGATCATTTACATATACTGAATCTGAATTATTGGCAACCTTAGAGTATACTTTATCATTTCATAAAACGAATATCCGTTTCTTTCCATTCACATGAAAACACTGCATCTGTATGCATATTAGGGAGTTGTAGTGATATTATGTTGTAACCAGTGGTGTAGTGGGGGATAAACACACATAAATTATTTGTATTTTGTTCAAGAGTTTACTCACCGATCATGGAAAAGTGCATAAAATATACGGAGCATTACTTTATTCACTGCGAACAGCCAAAAGCAGTTACCCACCATTTTCTTTACCACTACATTAGTGGTTGTATTTGATAATAACCGTCACTGGTTGTATCTGTTTTTCACTGCTAGCATAACAACAGTAGGGATGATGCAGTATAATAGCATTTATTTATAACCTTTTCATGCCTGAAAAGAGAGTTGTGTTGATAACTCTTCAATATGGATAGTCATTGTCATAAAAACTTGTTTTATTAAATTAAGAATTTCAAATATCATGGTATATCCCTGTCTGTAACAATGTCAAAATGATAATTTCATTTAGTTTAATAACACAAATCTTTTTCATTGTTATAATAGGCCTACAATTTATTTCCTAAAAAAATGAACACTCACACAAGTAATCAAATACTAACGTCCATTCGGATATTCAAATACCTGCGCCAATTCCTAGCTGCTATAATTCTTTTCCCAAAAATTAAACATAATTTATAACATATCTTTTTGCTCTCTCCCACAGAGCTCTCCTCCCCTGGATATATAACATTTCACTATGTTGGCAGTGACTCTGTTTCTCTGAGCTGGCTTCCTTTTGACCCGGCACAGAGGTACGAATTGACCTACTCCTGCCACACCCAGAGAGAGATCCTGTCCATCCAAGGATTCAACAGCACTGAAGTGGAAGGTTTGTACCCGGGGACAGACTACACTTTCAGCGTCACATCGGTCACTGACAATAGGAATCAGAGAGCGTCGGTCACAATGTCCATGTATACAAGTAAGTACATTGATTCATACATGTCCTCTTGCATTACAGGGAGAATTATGTTTCACTTGTGTTTTCATTATTCCAGTTATAATTGAATTGGGTCCTTTTTTGTCCTTTTTGCAGAACCTGTGCCACCGGAAAAGATAAAGATAGATTATGTCAGCAGTGAATCAGTGTCTCTGAGTTGGGACAAACGTGTTGGTAATCCTGAGGCATGTCTCGTGACCTGTTCCTGTGACGGAGAGGAAGTCCAGAAGATAACAACTGTATCCAACACCCTGACGTTCTCCAGTCTGAGTGCAGGTGTCAAGTACTCCTTCCACGTCTCTACGGTGCTGAAGAACGGGACCCAAAGCAAGTCAGCTGTGACATATGCCCGCACAAGTGAGTGTATTAAGAATTTACACTGTGTTATTGTGACAGGAAGATGTTTTCCAATGGATTGATTGTCAACCAAGGAGGTCAAATCTGAAAACCTTCTCTTTTCGTCTACAGAAACCCACCTGGAGAGCTTGCTGCTGGACCTGGGGTTGGAGCAACACTACACAGAGAAGCTCACCCTGAGCAACGTGCTGCAGATTGATGAGAAGACCGTCACAGATGAACCCACTCAGACTCTCTCAGCCCTACCATGGTCTTTTCTGAAGAGGTTAATGATGGTTAATGTAACAGCTAGAAGTGTGAAATGCACCTCATCAGGAGGCGAGGCAAGTTGTGATGCTTCATTTTGCAACATAGAGCTAGATCTGGAGAATCTGGTTGATAACCTGGATTCTAGTAATGTGGTGAACCCCTTAGACATTGTTACTGCTCTCTTTCTGTGCTCTAATGGTTTTCTGCAGCAAGAGATGGCATTGAAAATGTCAATGTGTCAGTTTTCTGTGCCCCTGCTTCTCCCCAATTGTGACACAGAACAGTGTATGCTCATGCTTTGGGCAATACGAGACATTGTCAAGAAGTTTAGGCCTCATTCATTGGCAGACCCAAGAGGATTTGTTGAAGACAGGATTGTTCTCTCTGACCTCCCCATGGTCTCTTTTGTCAGATTGGGTGAGTGCTCTGTGTCCAAGTCGCAGATTCTGAACAAGCTTCTGAGTAATCCCCAACAGTATCACGATACGTTTGTCCACCACGACATGGAATGCGGTGATAGTCCAAGGAAGATATCCAATGGATTGGTTGAGATAAGCTGGTACCTCCCAAGTGGGAAAAGAAACATTGATATTTTTGGTGAAGCTGTTGCTGTAACCAATCTGAGAGGGGACATCAGTTCTTTTGAAACACAATATTCCTTTCTTTGCCAGACCTCTGCAGCAGTCTTTGTGTTCTTTGACAACCTGGACAACAAGTACAAGCTACTGACCAGCCAACACACCAAGGCACAGCTGTTTCTGGTGGGTAACCCACAGAGCAAGAGTTTCAGCATTGATGCTTTAAAGAAAACAGCAGCAGAGTTGAACTTGAAGAAAAGCAACATCATCCTGAAAACCAAACAGATGAATGATGCAGACTTTGTGAAGAACCTGAGAAATACAGTTTGGGAGGTCATCAAGAGTTCAAAGTCCAGAATGCCATTGGAGCAAATGGCTGAAGTGGCACACGAGCTTGGGATCTTTGTTGATGAGGACCGCCAAGAATGTCAGAGTGCCAAGCAAAATGCGGATGCAATCACATCAAAAATTCATGACACACCACAGTATAAGGAAACACAGCTTCCCTTGCAAGGACAGATCTGGAAGGAGCTGGCACGTCTAGAGAAGGAGGAATGCAGACTGCGGAAAGCTGGTGACAAGAACATTGAGATGTACAAAAGTGAACTCCAAACAGACAAAATACAACTTAGGGAACAGCAAAGGAGTTATGACATGTCAGAGGCAATGACCTGCTTCATAAATGCAATATCAAGCACAGGGCTAGAAAGGTCCTACTTCTTGAAATGGATGCGTATGAATCTGGACAATCTGTCTCGTAAAAACCTTTCTGGCCTTAGGGACCTGTACAAAGAAAAGTCTCAGAATTTGTCTGAAAATCAAGATGAAATTGCATACCTTGATAGACAGATTTCAAACAGTTCTTTGGGAACCGAACATTTCCTGCGGGAAATGGGTCAACTGTACGAATCTTCAGTCTTATTGGGAGAAACTGAAGAGTCACGGCAACAACTGCAGCACCTGCCCAAACTATGTGCTGAGCTGCTTCTGGATGGGTTTCCTCTGGAGCTGGTGGACGGAGACGCGTCTAACATACCTCTGAGATGGGTGAGTGATGTGCTGCATCAGCTCAATGTCTTAGTGCAGCCGAAGAACAAGATCCTGGTGGTAACCGTTCTAGGTGTTCAGAGCACAGGAAAGTCCACTCTACTGAATACAATGTTTGGAGTGCAGTTCGCAGTCAGTAGCGGCAGATGCACAAGAGGTGCCTTCTTGCTTCTCATCAAAGTCAAAGAGGACTTCAAGAAAGAGCTGAAGTGCGACTTTGTAGTGATCATCGACACAGAAGGGCTGAAGTCGCCAGAGCTGGCACAGCTGGATGACAGCTTTGAGCACGACAACGAGCTAGCCACACTTGTTGTCGGGCTGAGTGATGTAACAATAATAAACATTGCCATGGAGAACTCAACCGAGATGAAGGACATCCTTCAAATTGTTGTCCATGCTTTTCTCCGGATGAAAGAGGTGGGAAAGAAACCCAAGTGTCAGTTCGTCCACCAGAATGTGGCAGATGTTTCGGCACACGACAAGAACATGAGAGACCGAAAACTACTGTTGGAGCAATTGAACGAGATGACCCAGGCAGCAGCCAGCATGGAAAACAAAGAAGAGAACAAGATCTTCACTGATGTAATGGAGTACAACCCAGAGACTGGTAACTGGTACATCCCTGGACTTTGGCATGGAAACCCTCCAATGGCACCAGTCAACGCTGGGTACAGCGAGTCCGTCTACGAGTTTAAAAAAAACATGATTGAAGTCTTAGAGAAATGTGAGGCCTCCGGAAACAACATAACAGAGTTTCTGGAGTGGACAAAAAGCTTGTGGAATGCTGTGAAGTATGAAAACTTCATCTTCAGCTTCAGAAACAGCCTGGTAGCTGATGCCTACATGAAGTTGTGCACTGAGTTCCACAAATGGGAATGGTCATTCAGAAAGCACATGTATACTTGGGTAACAAATGCTGAAACAAGGATCTCCAACTTTGGGACAATCACTGTGAAAGCTCAGTCATCAGATATGAAAGACTTGATATACAAATTGAAAAATGATGCTTCCCTAGAGCTTTCCAAATGGGAGAAGACCATTCTTGACAACTTGACAAAGTATTATGAACAGACAGAAGGCCATGTGCATCTAGTGGAGGGGTACAGAGAGGTCTTCTCCAACAGTGCAAAAAGCCTTCGACGAGAAATGGAGAACTCTGTGCTGAATCAACTTGATTCAGCTGCTGAGATCAGACAGGGAATGAACAATCTGGACACAATAAAGAAGACCCACACAGCAAGACTGGAAGAGAATGTTCTGGGATTAATTGAGAAATGCAGGAAGAGCAAATCTGAGAAGTCGGATCAGGAACTAGAGAGAGATTTTGATCAGATGTGGCATGAAACTGTGCGGCAGTTGTCCTTCCCAGGATTGAAGAAGAAAAACATTACTGGAAAGATTTTTTGCCAGCTCCGTTCAAACTTGACCCGGAAGGGAAGTTCTGTGAATGAAATGATAGCTAGAGTAAAGCTGGAACATTTTGGAAAAGAGCCATTCAAAGTGCCTTCTGATGGGTTTGTAAGGAAAGTAAAACAATGGCTTCACTTGGATGAACACACACAGAAAACCCAGTTGATGGCTGACAACCTCATAGAGGCTTGCAGACAATTTGTGTTGGAGCAGGTGGAAAGGGAAACAGATTACCATGAGAATTATATTCAGGAGATCCTACACATGATTGAGGAAAGATTAAAAGCCAACAAAGATCTTGAGACTGATGTCAAATTTGAAGTGTTACTAAAACTACATATCTGTGGAGTTGCAGCCAGGAAATTTCAGCAAATGCATGAACATTTCATAGAAGTCAATGACCCACGCCGATGCCTTGATCTGTACAAAGACAAGTACTGCTCTGACTTCAAGGACTTGTTCAATGAACGAGACCAGTGTCAGAAAAAAGCGAAAGAATTCACATGCCTCTGCCTCAGACCTGCACTGGAAGAAAGTGTTGCCCATTCCTTGGGTCCAGATATCGTTGATGAAATGCTGACAGGAAAAAATGCCCTTCAATTCAGCACTCGTGCATTTTTCCAGTACTCAATCTTGAAACATTTGCTTTCAGAATTAAACTTTGAGAACTATGACAGCTACATTTGTTCGTATGAAAAGTTTGTCAAGGATTGGATATTTGATCAAATCAGGGAGCGCTTTTCAAAGGGACAAAAAATGTTTCAGTTGGAAGACAAACATCTGAAAGCAATCGTCAAGAAAATAACGGATGCCATCACAACGGCCCAAACCAAGAAAAACAGCAACTTTGAGGACTTCATTCAGAACATTTGCAGGGAGCTTGGAGATACACTGGTCATTCCCAAGGATGCTCTGAGTGCCTTCATGATCCTCAATAATGCTGAACAAGAGCAGTTTGCCCACTGTCTCAAAACATCTGTTGAAGAAATGGAACAATCCCTGAGGACCAAGTTCCAAGAGGGAGTGGATGCACAGAGAAAACTGGAACAATTGAGGATTAAACCACAGAATGTTCTTTTCAAAAGAGTGTTCGGCTGTGGGAAGCAGTGTCCATTCTGCAAGGCACCGTGCGAGGCAGGAGGAGAGGCCCACACAGACCACTGTGCCTCAATACACAGACCACAGGGTCTGGGCCAGTACAGGTTTGTGTACTCAAGGAAACTCGTGACTGATATCTGCTCCTCCTCTGTGTTCAGTGAGCAACAATTCCAATGCTACGAGACAAAACAAAAATACCATCCTTACAAAAAGTACAGAGAGATTTTCCCCAACTGGCATATCCCGGCCGATCCTAGCATCGAGGCCTCAGACTACTGGAAATATGTGATGGCAAAATTCAACAATGAATTTGCCAGAAAATATGACGCACTCCCAGCAAAAACACCACCTGCCTGGAAATTGATCACAAAGGAACAGGCAGAAAAAAGCCTCAAAGAGTCTTTTAGCATCAAGTGAGAGCCTCTACCTCAAATAGGAATTGTAATATAATGAACAATGGTGTCGGGCCATAGTCTAACAAAAGACATTACCTGCAAGAATAAATGTCAGATTTCAAATATGAATTTTTCTGTATCTGTTTATGTACGTTTTCACAATCAAAACCGTGGTCCTTGCCATCTGCTTCATGAGCAGTATGTTCTCTAAATTGAAGAGCCTTGGAATGGGGGCTGGAATGATAATCTGTTATACACTGTGCCTCAACTACTTGTCACTACTCTGTTTTTGCATAGCTTGAAAGCAATTCGCAAAAGATACATCAGTCCTTAAACTTGATGTGTCTACTTGGTAGGCACTGACAACGATCAACAAGGAATCTATTTTCCAATGCTTTATAGGGGCAATCAGCAGTTGCTAAATCCATTTCTGGACTTAGAAATGAATCATCATATGTAACCATTGATTCTTGAAGAATATACAGTAACTTATAAATGCCTCATGAGTTTAGTTCAACTGTCGTACCCCATCAAAACCCAAGATATAAGCTTGTTTTACTCCCAACATTTGTAAACAAAGAACATTTAAACAAACACTATATAGCCTCAAACATCCATAACTCTGTCTATGAATATCAGCCATTTAATGTTTGGGTTCTTACAGTATGCGGTGAATGGATTTATATTTAATTTTTCTGTAACATTCATTGGGTTAGGTAAAATCAAGCATTGGTCTGACCTTTTTTTTTTTTACTTACACTTAAGTGATTTAGGAAATTGTTGAGAAACAATTACATTTGAAAATGGTGGTGTTCTCCGAGACTATAATAGTTTTCAAAACTTTTTACTTTCCAAAGAGACTTTGAGATTAAATATTCTATTGCGTTATTGTCCCTTTGAAATATCATTAATATTTGTAGTAGCTTAATATTTAGATTAGATTGTGTACTTACAATACTGTAACGTTAAGTACACACACACAATCATCCTGATAACGCTCACTGTATAAGTAGTTCCCACCAAATATATTACATAATCAACTAATCACTTTATATAATATATCAATGAAAAATAATCTTTACAGTCCTTGAACTGGTCCAGTTTTTTGACGTGTTGCAGTCAACACTCTGCTATGAATGTCTTTTAACAAAGTAGGCTACACCAACTGTAGTAAAAGTTCCCATGTAAAATGTATTCAATGATTATATATTTAGAGAAAATTAGGTTCTATTGAATACAACACAAAAGCTGATGTAATAAATGTACTGGACTACCAGCTGAATATAAAACAATCAAGTAGCTGTTTATTGCGGTGGTAGCACAAACAACATGGCACAGTCATGAGAGAATGAAAACACAAGGCTGACAACTTGAGTTTCATTCATCAAATTTCCTGTGAGAAGTATATTGTAATTGTAAATAAACTTTTTTTTACATTTAAGTAAACCATTACCTTCAGAAATATTTTGGATATACTTGATGTTTGGATTTTCTTGTTGTTGGTTTGTTTCTTTAAATGACCGAAGTAAAATGCTTTCTGGTTCAGATTCAGAGCAAAAGGTTAAAAATGGTATGCATTAAGGTTAGATAGACAGACTAAGGTTTACAGTGCATTACAATGCATCTGGTTGAATATGCCGGCTAAGGTTTACAGTGCATATGTTAGAGTCACAGCTCACATGGAGATGAAGGGTGACCATTATTCCTCTGCTTCACCATGAAGGCCAAGGGGTCTCCTATGAGCCGGCCCATCCGGATATGAGTCATATTGAGGGCGTTGCAGGACGTATAGACGTCAGAAAGGTCAGAGTTTATCCCAGAGGAGATGTACTCCCCACAGGTGGGGCCCCTCAGTTCTGGGGCGCAGTAAACCTTTTAGGAGTAGTAAACTGTTAAAATGAAGTGTTTTGTAACACTAAAACTAGTGGCAACTGAGCTGTCACCACCCTAAAGTAGACAAAACCTTAACTTTGCTGGAGTATTGAAACACATGGTTGTGAGGGTATTGGGGCAGATTTAAGATGTACTGAAACATTCATCCTGAGGTGTTCTCAAACATGACATGGTGTGTTGTAACACCACATAATCAAGAGTTGTGCAACACCTTTCAGAGTCTGGGTGCACAAACCTGGAAAAGTTTGAAAACACTTGGTGTTTCAAGTCCTGTGTAGTGCAGAATTAGATCCCTTCTGGAGTTTACAAATACTGTAAATGAGAGACCCTCATCTTATTGCATAGTCCCTACTCTTATATGGTGTGCTGATAAACTCCTCATTGGTAATTCCAAAAGGTCAAATGTACCGTATTATGCTCAAACAAAGGGCACAAGAAAACAGTTTTGTGAAAACACAAATTAACAAGTTAGAGCTTCCGCTTTCAAGGAGCGGGAGACTAATCCAGACGCTTATAAGAAATCCCGCTATGCCCTCAGACTAACCATCAAACAAGCAAAGCGTCAATACAGGATTAAGATTGAATCCTACTACACCGGCTCTGACGCTGGTCGGATGTGGCAGGGCTTGAAAACTATTACGGACTACAAAAGGAAACCCAGACGTGAGCTGCCCAGACTACTAGATGAGGTAAATGCCTTTTATGCTCGCTTCGAGGCAAGCAACACTGAAGCATGCACAAGAGCACCAGCTGTTCTGGATGACTGTGTGATAACGATCTCGGTAGCCGATGTGAGCAAGACCTTTAAACAGGCCAACATTCACAAAGCCACGGGCCAGATGGATTACCAGGACGTGTACTCAAAGCATGCGCGGACCAACTGGCAAGTGTCTTCACTGACATTTTCAACCTCTCCCTGACTGAGTCTGTAATACCTACATGTTTCAAGCAGACCACCATTATCCCTGTGCCCAAGGAAGTGAAGGTAACCTGCCTAAATGATTACTGCCCCGTAGCACTCACGTTGGTAGCCATGAAGTGCTTTGAAAGGCTTGTCAGGGCTCACATCAACAGCATCCTCTCGGATATCCTAGACCCACTCTAATTCTTGTACCGCCCCAACAGATCCACAAATGATGCAATCGCACTCCACACTGCCCTTTCCCAGCTGGACAAAAGGAACACCTATGTTCCACCTATGTTCCTTGTCATAACACAAGTATTAAACATTAATAGAAATATGCAAAATGCCTACGTGATTAAGCTATGCAAATATAGCAACAAGATAACAATATGAATGTCAAAAGTAGGATGCAATAACATGTGGTGTGGTAGGCCAATGCTAGAACAGGCTAAATTGGAAGTGGTATATATTGTAGCATCTAACATGTATTGTGGTAGGCCAATGCTAGAACAGGCTAAATTGGCAGTGGTATTTAGTGTTTAACATGTGGGTCACACATCAAACAGTAGGTAAAGCTAGTAGGCAAACAAGCCAGCAGTATTAACTAAAGCAGGCCTTCATTTGCATAAAAACAAGTGCTCGAAAGGGGCAAACAATGACGTGTCAATTAATAACTACATGTAGCATCATGAAAATTGATAAATGAATCAAAATGGCTGTTTGGCTCGGACTATTAGCATTAACGGCCGAAATGCTACACAAAACAAAATGCTCTTGTTGAGAGAATTTATTTTACCTTCTTTAATGTGATAAACGTGAGAACACAATGTTTCATTGACACATACTTTCTTGGATTGTTTTGGAGAGTTTCATCTGTGTGTTTGGTGTGCTCTCAGCCAGAGGCGTCATGCCCATAGAGGATACAAGGGCATGTGCCCTGTTAGATTTGTCCTGTTTTTTTTTTAAATGTATTTGTAAAACATATATACGAGTGACATATCAGACAACTGAAACCTGAAAAACGTTACAATCTTGTGGCTAGCAAATAGCAACTAATGTCAGCTAAGCATAGCTAGAAATGTTAAGCCCAAAGCCAGCCAGCTAATAACTTTAGCTTGCGTGCTAGCAGCTTGAAATTAGCTAGCTAATTAAATGTGTTTTAAATATACATTTTCTAGTTAACTAATTATAGGCTGAACATTTCCTTACCCAAATTAAGTTATTTACAGTTGAAGTCGGAAGTTTACATACACTTAGGTTGGAGTCATTAAAACCCGTGTTTCAACCACTCCACACATTTCTTGTTAACAAACTATAGTTTTGGTAAGTCTGTTAGGACATCTACTTTGTACATGACACAAGTACTTTTTCCAACAATTGTTTACAGACAGATTATTTCTCTAATAATTCACTGTATCACAATTCCAGTGGGTCAGAAGTTTACATACACTAAGTTGACTGTGCCTTTAAACAGCTTGGACAATTCCAGGAAATGATGACATGGCTTTAGAAGCTTCTGGAAGGCTAATTGACATCATTTGAGTCAATTGGAGGTGGACCTGTGGATGTATTTCAAGGTCTACCTTCACACTCAGTACCTATTTGCTTGACATCATGGGGAAATCAAAAGAAATCAGCCAAGACCGCAGAAAAAAATGGTAGACCTCCACAAGTCTGGTTCATCCTTGGGAGCAATTTCCAAACACCTGAAGGTACCACGTTCATCTGTACAAACAATAGTACGCAAGTATAAACACCATGGGACCACGCAGCCGTCATACCGCTCAGGAAGGTGACTCGTTCTATGGTGGGAAAGTACGGGGGTGGCAGCATCATGTTGTAGGGGTGCTTTGCTGCAGGGGGGACTGGTGCACTTCACAAAATAGATGGCATCATGGAGATGGAAAATTATGTGGATATATTGAAGCAACATCTCAAGACATCAGTCAGGAAGTTAATACTTGGTCGCGAATGGGTCTTCCAAATGGACAGTGACCCCAAGCATACTTCCAAAGTTGTTGCAAAATGGCTTAAGGACAACAAAGTCAAGGTATTGGAGTGGTCATCACAAAGCCCTGACCTCAAGCCTATATAAAATTTGTGGGCAGAACTGAAAAAGCATTTGCGAGCAAGGAGGCCTATAAACCTGACTCAGTTACACCAGCTCTGTCAGGAGGAATGGGCCAAAATTCACCCAACTTATTGTGGGAAGCTTGTGGAAGGCTACCCTAAATGTTTGACCCAAGTAAAACAATTTAAAGGCAATGCTACCAAATACTAATTGAGTGTATGTAAACTTCTGATCCACTGGGAATGTGATGAAAGAACTATAAGCTGAAATAAATCATTCTCTCTACTATTATTCTGACATTTTACATTCCTAAAGTGGTGATCCTAACTGACCTAAGTCAGGGAATTTTTTGTAGGATTAAATGTCAGGAATTGTGAAACTGAGTTTAAATGTATTTGGCTAAGGTGCATGTAAATTTCCAACTTCAACTGTATATGTTCCTTCTTGGTTTTTCCTTATTGGATGTCTTCTGTTTACATAGTACAATGTGAATCACCCATGCGTTCTAGCTACTACTTGTTTATTTCTGGTTGCATAACACTTCTGCTCTTACCATCCTGAATTCATGAAGGACCCAAATACAGGGGAGGTGCACACAAATTTGCCTGTTTTAATACTTGACCATAGAGTTTGCTAGAGGGCAAACCTGCCACGAATACCCTCTCTACACCTCCATGCCTCAGACTAGGTGAATTCTGAAATGTGCGGCAGCACAATGATTGAAATTCACATTTTGCATCTGATATTGGAGCCCAAGATCCTCACACAGTATGTGGCTGTGTGATTGAGTGGGTGAAATTCCAAAGAAATGTACAATTTTACTGCAGCCGATTCGAGGGTTAATTTCCCACTTCTGCCTGTCCAACTTTCACTCCTTATCTGTCTCCTCCTGTTTATAATCGGTCTAAACAAAGCACAGAAACAATAAAGGTGGAATTTCAGATATAAATATTCTCTATTGGCCCTATTCAGACTTAACAAAGCGTACTCCCCGCCACGGTTTCGCTAAAAAGCTGAGGGATTCATAGACAGAGCTGTGGATGCAAGGACTGACCATCCATGACATATAAATTATAGTTTTAACCATGTTTTACAGGGTTTATATACAGAGTGTGTTAAATTTTCTTTGTTTACAAACATTGGAGTAAGACAAGCTTATATTTTGGATTCTGATGGGATACTACGGTTGAACTAAGCTCATAAGGCAAATGCCTTATGAAGTTAAGTTATAAGTTATATTCTTCAAGAATCAATGGGTACATATCATTAATGTATATGTCCAAAAACCGATGTAGCTACTACGGATTGCCCCTTTAAGATAAGGTGATTTAACATGAATTGAAGTCCTTGCTTTATTGATTCTATGTTAAGTCTACTTATCTCAAGTCTGAATCGGGCCCCATGTGCTCAGTGTAACAAGGGTGGTTCGGAACAACAGTGCAGTCCTGAAGACTGGCTAAGTGGACTAAGGCATTGTTTTGACAAGAAGGAGACCCGGGTTCACATCCACCTCCTCACATGAATACCAGTAAAGAAGTACCCATTTACACATGTTACCTCTGCTATAACTTACATAGCCCTACACATTTTGATTGTAACATTATTTATAATCTCACAATGGGCCTGGCAATTGTGGCCTATAATAAGTGACCAAGTCTACCCTTAAACTATTTATTTCCCAGTGTCTTCTTTAAAAATGAATGTCAACAATCAATATTTATGAAATAAACCAATTATAAATTGAAAACATCCTGATTGAATGAGACACAGTCTGCCAAAACATTAATTTTGTGTTTTGGTGCTTTCTTTTACATGCACTGAAACACCAAAAAGTGTTTTCACAACACTCTCTTAAAAACAAAATCATTCTGATTGAAGTACTTCCATTCTGTTTTGAAATGCACTACATGGCTCATCAAACATCTCATTTCAAAATCATGGGCATTAATGTGAAGTTGGTCCCCCCTTTGCTG
Source organism: Salmo salar (assembly GCF_965601325.2). NCBI lineage: Eukaryota > Metazoa > Chordata > Actinopteri > Salmoniformes > Salmonidae > Salmo > Salmo salar. The sequence goes on from NC_138308.1 coordinate 79,652,531, forward strand.
CTATAACAGCCTCCACTCTTCTGCGAAGGCTTTCCACTAGATGTTGGAACATTGCTGCGGGGACTTGCTTCCAAGATCATTTGTGAGGTTGGGCACTGATGTTGGCCGATTAGGCCTGGTTCCCAGTCTGTGTTCCAATTCATCCCAAAGGTGTTCAACGGGGTTGAGGTCAGGACTCTGTGCAGGCCAGTCAAGTTCTTCCAGAACGATCTCGACAAACCATTTCTGTACGGACCTCGCTTTGTGCATGGGGGCAATGTCATGCTGAAACAGGAAAGGGCCTTCCCCAAACTGTTGCCCCAAAGCTGGAAGCACAGAATCGTCTAGAACGTCATATGCTGTAGCATTAAGATTTCCCTTCACTGGAACTAAGGATCCTAGCCCAAACCATTATTCCTCCTCCACCAAACTTTACAGTTGGCTTAATGCATTGGGACAGGTAGCGTTCTCCTAGCATCCGCCAAACCCACATTTGTCCGTCGGACTGCCAGTTGGTGAAGCGTGATTCATCGCTCCAGAGTCCAATGGTGGCGAGCTTTACACAAATCCAGCCCACGCTTGGCATTGCGCATGGTGATCTTAGGCTTGTGTGTGACTGCTCGGCCATGGACCATTTCATGAATCTCCCGACGAACAGTTCTTGTGCTGACGTTGCTTCCAGAGGCAGTTTGGAACTCAATAGTAAGTGTTGCAACCGAGGCCTGACGATTTTTACGCTCTGCATGCTTCAGCACTCGGCGGTCCCGTTCTGTGAGTTTGTGTGGCCTACCACTTCGCGGCTTAGCCATTGTTTCTCCTAGACGTTACCACTTCACAATAACTGCACTTTCAGTCGACCAGGGCAGCTCTAGCAGGGCAGAAATTTTATGAACTGACTTGTTGGAAAGGTGGCATCCCATGACGGTGCCATGTTGAAAGACACTGAGTACGGGCCATTCTGATGCAATGTTTGTCTATGGAGATTGCATGGTTGTGTGCTTAATTTTATACACCTGTCAGCAACGGGTGTAACTGAAATAGCCGAATCCACTAATCTGAAGAGGTGTACATTCAGCCATAGCCGTGGGTGCTGAGGGTGCACACTTTGAATTTTTTTTTTTTTTTTTAATAATAATAATATATATATATATATACAATTATTTATATATATATATAGATATATATATATATATATATATATATATTGTATTTTTTTCAACACTTTTTTGGTTACTACATGATTCCATATGTGTTAAATAACATTGTGTTATTTCATAGTTTTGATGTTTTCACTATTATTCTACAATGTAGAAAATCATAAAAATAAAGAAAAACCCTTGAATGAGTAGGTGTGTCCAAACTTTTGACTGGTACTGTATATATATAAATATCACAAAAGTAGTGCACTGGGCCTTTAATAGACCTGTATTAGCGGATCCGTGTAGCTGTCTGTAGCGTAGGCCCCCCCAAAAATAATTCTGGTGTAATTATATAATTTTGGCAAATGTATTTCAATTTACTTTAAGCTACAGTGCTACCAAATCTTGTCCTATGCTTCGGTTACTCATCACATTAGGAATTGTATTTTATTGTTAGTCTGCAAATACTTTATTATAAAGGTGATTTTTTTATTTATCCCTCCCACCACCCATTTAGAACCTCCTCCTGAAAACAACTTCCCTACATGCTCCCAGACGTCCTTCCACACTTTACAGCAAAACAATACAATTAAAACACTACTTTTGACCAGAGCACCATTTTTCACATTTGCTTAAAACTTAAATGTTGAAGAAGTCAACATAAAGAAGATGTTGCTATTTTCAATGGCACAGATATATACACTGAGTGTACAAACATAATGAACAGCTTCTCTTTCCATGACATAGACTGACAAGGGGAATCCAGGTGAAAGCTGTGATCCCTAATTGATGTCACTTTTTAAATCCACGTCAATCAGTGTAGATTACGGAAAAAAATGGTTAAATAAGTATTTTTGTAGCCTTGAGACATGGATTGTGTGTGTGCCATTCAGAAGGTGAATGGGTAAGACAAAATATTTAAGTGCCTTTGAATGGGGCATGGTAGTTGGTGCCAGGCGCACCGGTTTGTGTCAAGAACTGCAGCGCTGCTGGGTTTTTCACGCTCAACAGTTTCCCGTGTGAATCAAGAATGGTCAACCACCTAAAGGACAACAAGCAAATATTAGGAAGGTGTTCTTAATGTTTGTTAACTCAGTGTATATTAACCATTACACCAACTAGTCTGCTAAATGTTCATTCATGTTCCTGTTCATTCTTGAATCTGTCTCGCCCTACGCTGACTCGCCCAAACTCACCCTAATTTTGTATTTATCCGCTTGTGTTCTCATTTCAGTGAAACCGAAAGAAAGCACAGACGGACTGAACCAAATGATAACCAAATGATGCTCTAAATGTTTTTTTCTCTCACATGAATGACATTCTAATAGCGTAGGATAAAGTTATATGTGAATGCAGGGACCTACTGACAATGTGGTGGCATGAATGTTAGCTTATTAGGCACAATAAAAAACAGATAGTCAATCTTGCACATGGTTCATCCCAAAGGAAGACCCTGGAACATTTGATTATCCGTTGTCGTTTTAGCTGGAGTGTGATCAAAAGGTGAGTTGTGTCGCAGGTGACTCAGGTTTATCAAACTCTTTCATGGCTTAAATCACAAGGCAAATTAAGAAGTTGTAATCTTTATTTTAAGTAAATCTATCACAGAAGCACATTCCATACTAAGCATGCTATACTATAGCCTACGAATGCAAATGTTTGATATAATCTAATTATTTTATTGACGTCCATTGTGTGGTAGACATTTTCTGAAAATGGAGTGTCTTCGATGTAACACGCTTTGTGAGGTGGGACAGACGTTTTGTTTGAGATGCAACGCAATCGTCGAGGGAGAGCGAGGTAGGTACTGTAGCCTCGGGCCTTTTTTTAGAAGAGTCCTAGTGAGTCAGTCTTGTCTGCCTTATTTTTTATTCAGTATTGTTAAAATACACACTGTATTCATTCGAACAACAATCTCTTCACATTCACAAGTAGATTGAATACATTTACAAATCAAATAAAAAACAATGCATCAATTGTAGAAAAGGGAGGCATTATTAGCCTTCTAGGAAGTTAAAAAGTGTTAGCAATTTCATCATTTTCTTGGCTTTGTTTTTGATACATTATTTACAATGTATCTATCAAACACATGACAATTGAGCTTTTATTCATTTCATTTTATGAATATTATATTTTACCTGTCTATATATAACCCTTTTATTACATGATAGTCTATCAAACAAGTGACAATTGGGCTTTTGATTATTCATTTTATGAATATTACATTTTGCCAATAATATTCATCAAATGAAATGGAATGATCAAAAGCACAATTGTCACGTTTGATAGACTTTAAAAAGTACTGTCATTATTTACAAAGTATGAATAACAATAAAGCCAAGAAAATTGCTAACACTTTTTAACTGGCTTAAATCACAGGGTACTCTGCTTTTTATAGAGAAAGTAAAATCTGGTGAAATTAGTCTTTGCCTAAATATTTGCCTTGCTAATGTGTTAATGGCTCGCCTCATGATTTCAGGGCAAGTTTATAGGCCCTGTCCACTATTGCTTAGGGATGTTCATGTTTGGTAACCAATAAACAGGTAGAACATGTCGTTAAGTTTTGATCTAGGAACCAAATATCTGCACCATCAACACCGTTGCATTGTGAGAAGGTATTAACCGTAGAAGATGTTAACCAATGTTCACAGTTAGCCAGTGTTATATAAATGCAAGCTGAAAAGTCCCAGTGGCCTCGCCTTGGCATCAATTCAGAGCAGCTGCACTGATGCCATGGCCCAGTGAGTCACTGGAGCCGGGCCGTGGTGGTAGAAACACAAAAGTCTGAGTCTTTTTGGTAAAACACTGGGGTAAATCATCAGTGGAAATTCTCCATTAGTGCTTTTTCTCTTTGCTGCGATATAACAGAAAATAAATAATCGTATAATGTTTCACCGTCATTTTAATGTGCTGGAACATTAATTGGCATTGTAACATGAGCTCATCTATTACCCCAAACGTATTTCAGACCCAGGCAGTCTGAAAGATGTGGCTGTTGACTGGGGTAGGAGTAGGACAGCTGAAGACACCCCCCTGCCAATGGATTGTTTCTCAGATGAAGAGGTAGGGTGTGCTTTTGTGCTTTCACACTTGTAAACAGGCCCAGGAGGATGAAACTTCCAGGTTTTAGCAGATAGAGATGTGCAGGGCCGGCGTTACGGATGGGCCTTAGGGGGCTTGGCCCGCCCTACCGTATCTCCTTCCAAATAAAATATTGAACTATTGATCATTTATTTGACCGAGACGTGCACTGACAGAAAGACACATCGATCTTAGATAAATCCTCCGAGTGAGCGCAACTGTGCCCCCTGTCTCAGTATGTGTAGATCATATATCTGATGTTGTGTGGACAAAAAGAGTATGGCATGTCATGGACTACATATTTAAGACAGAGGGGCACTGTTTTCCGGTGAGAGGAGAGAGGAAGAGGCTGAGTGAGAGGGCTCACTCTCGTCAAAATCTGTCCAGAATAAGCCCAATGCATTTCTATTGGCATAATATGCACATATAAGCTTGTTGCCTGCCTTCCCGCCTTTGGGACAATGATTCCCATTGTTAGGGTGGAGACATGAGCATCTCATCATCATATAAAGATCTCTGGTTTCAGCCACTTGCGAATTGGAAAGGAAAGTTGGCTGGTGCAGAGTGCACTGTTCGGATGCTGGCTTCCCCAAAAGTCAATTGATGTTTTTGCCAAAGTTATACAATTACTGTCTAAATAAAATCATTCAAAATACTTCAGCAGAGAGCTTGACTTAGCCACAGAGGATCTTCTTGAAAAAAAATAGCTGTGGATTGCCTATTTGGGAAGCACGTGTGGCAATAAGCCTAGCTGATTATTGAGTTGTGGCTGTCAGTGAAAAGCATCTAAATATACAGTGCCTTCAGAAAGTATTCACACCCCTTGACTTTTTTCAAAATTTTTTGTGTTACAACCTGCATTTAAAATGGATAAAATGTAGATATTTTTGTCACTGGTAAACACACTACCCCATAATGTGTTTTTAGACATGTTTGGGGCTGGGGAGTTTGGGACTGGGGAGGTTTGAAGGATAAATAAGAAACGGATTGGAGCTAAACACAGACAAAATCCTAGAGGAAAACCTGGTTCAGTCTGCTTTATACAAGACACTGGGAGATGAATTCACCTTTCAGCTGGGCAATAACCTAAAACACAAGTCCAAATCTACACTGGCATTGCTTAGCAAGAAGAGAGTGAATGTTCCTGAGTGGCTGAGTTACAGTTATGACTTAAATCTACTTGAAAATATATGGTAAGACCTGAAAAAGTATGTCTAGCAATGATTAACAAACAATTTGACAGTTTGAAAAGAATAATGGGCAAATGTTGCACATCCAGGTATAGAGTTCTTAAAGACTTACCCAGAAAGACTCAGCTGTAATTGCTGCCAAAGGTGCTTCTACAAAGTATTGACTCAGGGGTGTGAATACTTATGTAAATGAGACATTTCTGCATTTCATTTTCAAGAAATTTGCAAAAATGTCTAAAAACATGTTTTCACTTTGTCATTGTGTGAGATTGTGTGTACTTTTTTTAATCCATTTTGAATTCTGTCTGTAACAATACAAAATGTGGAATAAGTCAAGAGGTATGAATACTTTCTGAAGGCACTGTATGTGTGACGATAATGTCTTGAATATAATTTTAAATGTTTTGACAAGAAGAAGGGGAGAGTTGTGTGGCAACGATACAGTGTGTCTCTCTCCAGAACTCAACTATCCACAATGTGCTCAGCTGTCTCCCTCCAATTATAATATATATTTTTTACCCCTATTTCTCCCCAATTTCGTGGTATCCAATTGGTAGTCATCGCTGCAACTCCCGTACGGACTCGGAAGAGGCGAAGGTCAAGAGCCGTGCGTCCTCCGAAACACAACCCAACCAAGCCGCACTGTTTCTTGACACAATGCCCACTTAACCCAGAAGCCAGCAGCACCAATGTGTCGGAGGAAGCAGCTGGGGACCGTGTCAGCGTACACTGCGCCCGGCCCGCCACAGGAGTTGCTAGTGCACGATGGGACAAGGACATCCCTGCCAGCCGGGATCGATTTGGAGGTGGCGGGTCCGTCAGGGTCTGGGGCGGTGTATCACAGCATCATCGGACTGAGCTTGTTGTCTTTGCAGGCGATCTCAACGCTGTGCGTTACAGGGAAGACATCCTCCCTCATGTGGTACCCTTCCTGCAGGCTCATCCTGACATGACCCTCCAGCATGACAATGCCACCAGCCATACTGCTCGTTCTGTGCGTAATTTCCTGCAAGACAGGAATGTCAGTGTTCTGCCATGGCCAGCGAAGAGCCTGGATCTCAATCCCATTGAGCGGGTCTGGGACCTGTTGGATCGGAGAGTGAGGGCTAGGGCCATTCCCCCCAGAAATGTCCGGGAACTTGCAGGTGCCTCGGTGGAAGAGTGGGGTAACATCTCACAGCAAGAACTGGCAAATCTGGTGCAGCCCATGAGGAGGAGATGCACTGCAGTACTTAATGCAGCTGGTGGCCACACCAGATACTGACTGTTACTTTTGATTTTGACCCCCCCCCCCCCCCCCCCCCCCCTTTGTTCAGGGACACATTATTCAATTTATTTGAGTCACATGTCTGTGGAACTTGTTCAGTTTATGTCTCAGTTGTTGAATCTTATGTTCATACAAATATTTACACATGTTAAGTTTGCTGAAAATAAACGCAGTTTACAGTGAGAGGACGTTTCTTTTTTTGCTGAGTTTACATAGACTTGGAATCACTGGCCACTTTAATAATGGAACACTAGTCACTTTAATAATGTTTAAATAATGTTTACATACTGCTTTACTCATCTCATATGTATATACTGTATTCTATTCTACTGTATTTTAGTCAATGCCACTCCGACATTGCTTGATCTAATATTTATATATTTCTTAATTCCATTCTTTTACTTTTAGAATTGTGTGTATTGTTGTGAATTGTTTTTAGATACTACTGCACTGTTAGATACTACTGCACTGTTAGATATTACTGCACTGTTAGATACTACTGCACTGTTGGAGCTAGGAACACAAGCATTTCGCTACACCCACAACAACATCTGCTAAATATGTGTATGTGACCAATCAAATTTGATTTGATGTAAAGTTGCGAGTTCGCTAGCGACAGCTTCAGGCCAGACCCAACTGATTGATTTGATATGATGTTGCACTTCACTAGCGATGTCTCAAGTACAGACAGATAGAAATTTGACGATGGAAGTTATAGGCCTACTACTACATTGGCCTATAGGCTATCTGAGTTCTATGCTCTCATTTCTTTAGCCGCCAATGGATCGTGGTGTATCCATGTGTCCATATGGCAGAGGCATATGCTCTCACATTAGTTTACATTTAACTTTGAGATTTTTTTTTTGCATTTTAATTCAGATTTATGATTAACCACGTGACAATGATTTTGATAAACAAAAACTTTATTATTGAAATGACACCCATTAAAAGAATCTGAACATATAAGCATAGGATGTCCCGTGAAAAGAAAATGCCGCCTATGGAAATCAAATGCCCGTCCAACTGATTTGTTCTGGCGCCGGCCATGGAAATATGCTGTATAACTTGTTATAATTAAGCAATACGGCACAAGGGGGTGTGGTATATGGCCAATATAACGCGGCTAAGGGCTGTTCTTAAGCATAACGTATCAAGGAGTGCCTGGATACAGCCATTAGTTGTGGTATATTGGACATGTACCACAAACCCCAGAGGTGTCTTATTGCTATTATAAACTAGTTACCAACATAATTAGAACAGTAAAAAGTCATTTTTGGTCACACCTGTGGTATACAGTCTGATATACTACAGCTTTCAGCCAATCAGCATTCAGGCCTTGAACCACCCAGTTTCTAATACAGAATTAATAACCTTGTCAGTACATTTTTTTTTTTTTACATCTTTTATCAAGGACATTGCCATTTACAATGTGAAATCATTCAATTGACTGACATTCCAAAGGATAAAACCCTTCATTCTTGCCTGTAATTTTCTTTCCATTTGAAGGAATTTCATGATGCCAGTGATCAATTCTTTGACTTCTACCTTGGGGAAGATGAGGACACATCTCAGAGAGTACAAGCTAATGATCTAGAACCAGAGCCAGCTAAACAGATGGATGCTGCTGTAGCAGGTACTTCAATAATATTAGAGGAAATTATATAATTTACAATATACTATATCTCAGAGTTATTGTCAAGCTTGGAGTATATTTTATCACTTGCTTTTTCCAATCACATGAAAACACTGCATGTATGCTTATTTGGGTAGTTGTAATTGTATTGTTGTAACCAGTGGCTTAATGGAAGGTAAGCTCACGTTAATGCTGGTTTCGCACCTTTTTTATTTGCATGAGCGTTTACCCAACTATTGCTGAAAAATGCTATGAAAATATAGGGAGCATTACTTTATTCACTGCGAACGGCGAACAGCATTTACCCACCTATTTTTTTCACCACATCACTGACTGTGACTGTCAAGTAAGTACAATGATTCAAACATGTCCTCTTGCATTACAGGGAGAATGATATTTCATTTGTGTTTTCATTATTCCAGTTATAATTGATTGGGTCCTTTTTTGTTTTTTTTGCAGAACCTGTGCCACCGGAAAAGATAAAGATAGATTATGTCAGCAGTGAATCAGTGTCTCTGAGTTGGGACAAACGTGTTGGTGTTCCTGAGGCATGTCTTGTGACCTGTTCCTGTGACGGAGAGGAAGTCCAGAAGATAACAACTGTATCCAACACCCTGACGTTCTCCAGTCTGAGTCCAGGTGTCAAGTACTCCTTCCACGTCTCTACGGTGCTGAAGAACGGGACCAAAAGCAAGTCTGCTGTGACATATGCACGCACAAGTGAGTACTCAAAACATCTTTCACTCGTTTTAGATTGTCTATGCCCAGGGTGCCAAAGGTTTTAACTCACTACTAGCACAACAACAGTAGGGATGATGCAGTATAATAGCATTTATTTATAACCTTTTCATGCCTGAAAAGAGAGTTGTGTTGAAAACTCTTCAATATGTATAGTCACTTCACTTGACCAATATTTTCAGGATTGTGAATGGCTGCTATAACTATTTTCCATTGCCCATAGACTCATAACTTTTTGCTTTCTTCCACAGAGCTGTCCTCCCCCGGAGAGATAACAGTTCACTATGTTGAGAAGCTCACCCTGAGCACTGTGCTGCAGATTGATGAGAAGACCGTCGACGATGAACCAGCTCAGACTCACTCAGCCCTGCCATGGACTTTCCTAAAGAGGTTAATGATGGTTAATGTAACAGCTAGAAGTGTGAAATGTACCTCATCAGGAGGTGAGGAAAGTTGTGATGCAGACCTAGATGTGGAGAGTCTGTTTAATAACTTGGACTCTAGTAATGTTGTGAACCCTTTAGACGTTGTTACTGCTCTCTTTCTTTGCTCTAATGGTTTTCTGCAGCAAGAGATGACCTTGAAAATGTCAATGTGTCAGTTTTCAGTACCCCTTCTTCTCCCCAATTGTGACACAGAAAAGTGCACGCTCATGCTTTGGGCAATGCGAGACATTGTCAAGAAGTTCAGACCTCATTCATTGGCAGACCCAAGAGGATTTGTTGAAGACAGGATTGTTCTGTCTGACCTCCCCATGGTCTCTTTCGTCAGATTGGGCAAATGCTCCTTGTCCAAGTCGCAGATTCTGAACAAGCTTCTGAGTAATCCCCAACAGTATCATGATACATTTGTCCACCACGATATGGAATGCGGTGATAGCCCAAGGAGGATATCCAATGGATTGGTTGAGATAAGCTGGTACCTCCCAAGTGGGAAAAAAAATATTGACATTTTTGGTGAAGCTGTTGCTGTAACCAATCTGAGAGGGGACATCAGTTCCTTTGAGACCCAGTACTCCTTTCTTTGTCAGACCTCTGCAGCAGTCTTTGTGTTCTTTGACAACCTGGACAACAAGTACAAGCTACTGACCAGCCAACACACCAAGGCACAGCTGTTTCTGGTGGGTAACCCACAGAGCAAGAGTTTCAGCATTGATGCTTTAAAGAAAACAGCAGCAGAGTTGAACTTGAAGAAAAGCAACATCATCCTGAAAACCAAACAGATGAATGATGCAGACTTTGTGAAGAACCTGCGAAACACAGTTGGTCAGGTGATCAAGAATTCAAAGTCCAGAATGCCATTGGAGCAGATCGCTGAAGTGGCACACGAGCTTGGGATTTTGGTTGATGAGGACTGCCAAGAATGTCAGAGTGCCAAGCAAAAAGCTGATGGAATTACCTCAAACATACATGACACCCCACAGTATAAGGAACGTCAGCTTCCCTTGCAAGGACAGATCTGGAAGGAGCTGGCACGTCTAGAGAAGAGGAATGCAGACTGCGGAAAGCTGGGAACCAGAACCTAGAGATGTACAAAAGTGAACTGCAAACAGAGAAGAGACAACTTAGGGAACAGCAAAGATTGTATGACATGTCAGAGGCAATGACCTGCTTCATACATGGAATATCAGGCACAGGGCTAGAAAGGTCCTACTTCTTGAAATGGATGAGAATGAACCTGGACAATATGGCTCGTAAAAACCTTTCTGGCCTTAGGGACCTGTACAAAGAAAAGTCTCAGAATTGGTCTGAAAACCAAGATGAAATTGCATACCTTGATAGACAGATTTCAAACAGTTCTTTGGGAACCGAACATTTCCTACGTGAAATGGGTCAACTGTACGAATCTGCAGTCTTACTGGGAGAAACTGAAGAGTCACGGCAACAACTGCAGCACCTGCCCAAACTATGTGCTGAGCTGCTTCTGGATGGGTTTCCTCTGGAGCTGGTGGACGGAGACGCGTCCAACATACCTCTGAGATGGGTGAGTGATGTGCTGCATCAGCTCAATGTCTTGGTGAAACCGAAGAACAAGATCCTGGTGGTAACCGTTCTAGGTGTTCAGAGCACAGGAAAGTCCACTCTACTGAATACAATGTTTGGAGTGCAGTTCGCAGTCAGTAGTGGCAGATGCACAAGAGGGGCCTTCATGCTTCTCATCAAAGTCAAAGAGGACTTCAAGAAAGAGCTGAACTGCGATTTCCTTGTGATCATCGACACAGAAGGACTGAAGTCTCCAGAGTTGGCACAGCTGGATGACAGCTATGAGCATGACAACGAGCTAGCCACATTCGTTGTTGGGCTAAGTGATGTCACAATAATCAATATTGCCATGGAGAACTCGATTGAGATGAAGGACATCCTGCAGATCGTCGTCCACGCTTTTCTCCGAATGAAAGAGGTGGGAAAGAAACCCAGGTGCCAATTTGTCCACCAGAACGTGGCAGATGTCTCGGCACATGACAAGAACATGAGAGACTGGAAAATGCTCTTGGAGCAATTGAATGAGATGACCCAGGCAGCAGCCAGAATGGAAAACAAGGAGGAGAACATGAGCTTCACAGATGTGATGGAGTACAACCCAGAGACTGGTAACTGGTACATCCCTGGACTTTGGCATGGAAACCCTCCAATGGCACCTGTCAATGCCGGATACAGCGAGTCCGTCTACGAGTTCAAAAAGAACATGATCAAGGTCTTCCAGAACTGTGAAGCCTCTGGGAACAACATCATGGACTTTCTGGAGTGGACAAAAAGCCTTTGGAATGCTGTGAAGTATGAAAACTTCATCTTCAGCTTCAGAAACAGCCTGGTGGCTGATGCCTACATGAAGTTGTGCATTGAGTTCAACAAGTGGGAATGGTCTGTCAGAAAACACATGCACACATGGATGACAAGTGCTGAAACAAGGATTTCCAACTTTGGAACAATAGCAATGAAATCTCAAACAGGAGATGTGAGGGATTTTCTCTGTCAATTGAAAAGTGCAGCCTCAACGGAACTTATCAAATGGGAGAAGACCATTCTTGACAACCTGACCAAGTACTACGAACAGACAGAGGGCCATGTCTATCTTGTGGAGAGATACAGAGAGGATTTTGTAAACAGCACCAAAAGTATGAAAAGGGAGATGGAAAACTCTATAATGAGTAAACTGGAAGCTGCTGTTGAGATTCGACAAGGAATGAATAAGCTTGACGGAATCAAGAAAAAACATACAGCCGTGATGGAGGAGAAGGTGCTGAAGTTGCTTGAGGACTGCAGAAAGAGCCATTCTGAGCGGTCAGAGAAGGACCTTGATAGAGAATTTGAAAAGGTATGGGAGGAAACCGTGCAGGAGCTCTCTTTTACAGGATTAAAGAAACGAGACATTGTGAGCGATGTTTTCAACCAGCTCCGGTCTAACATGAAGCAGAAGGGAGGTTCAGTGAATGAAAAGCTGAACAAAGAGAAACTTGAAGATCATGGAAAAGAACCCTTCATAGTCACTCCAGAGGGGTTTTTCAAGAGATTAATTACGGGGATTTATATGGATGAGCACACAAGAAAAACCCAGGCCATGGCAGACAACCTTATAGAGATATGCAAACAATTTGTGAATGAGAAGATCCAAAATAAAACAGATTACAATGACACATACATTCAAGAGATCATACACATGATTGAAGAGAAGTTGAACGCCAACAGAAATCTTGGAACAAGCGATAAATTTGAAGTCTCCATTAAATTGTACATTTGTGGGTTTGCATCCAGGGCTTTCCAATCAATGCATGAACAGTTCATATGTGACAATAATCCTCGTTTGTGCCTTGAACAGTTCAAAGGTAAATACTTGGCGAACTTCAAAGACTTGTTCAATGGACAAGATCAGTGTCGGAAGAAATCTGTGGAGTTCACCAACCTGTGTCTTAAACCTGCAGTAGAAGTCTATGTTGCCAGTTCCCTGGGTCCGGAAATTGTTGACGAAATGCTGACAGGACAGAATGCCTTTCAATTCAGCTCTCGGACATTTTTCCAGTACTCTATCCTGAAGCAACTACTGTCAGAATTCAACTTTGCCAACTACGTGAGCTACACTTGTCACTATGAAGCCTTTGTCAAGAATTGGATTTTGGGTGAAATGTTGAAACGATTTTCACAAGGGAAAAAAATGTTTGAGTTGGAAGACTGTCAACTCAAAGGGATCATCAGAGTCATCACTGAGGCAATCACAAAAGTACAGACGAATAAGAATGGCAACATAAAGGAATTAATTCAGGACATATGCAGGGAACTTGGAGAGAAGCTGGTCATCCCACAAGATGCATTGGAAGCCACCATGATCCTCAACAATTCCAACCAGGAACAGTTTTCCTACTGGCTCAAAACATCTGTGGTGGAGATGGAACAGTCTCTGAGAGAAGAATTCAGAAATGCAACAGATGTAAGTAAGAAATTGGAACAAATGAGGATTAAACCACAGAATATCCTGTTCACAAGAGTGTTTGGCTGCGGGAAGCAGTGTCCATTCTGCAAGTCACCATGCGAGGCAGGAGGGGAGGCCCACAATGATCACTGTGCTTCAATACACAGACCACAGGGACTTGGTCGATACAGGTTTGATGGTTCAAAGGAACTCGTGACTGATATCTGCTCCTCCTCTGTGTTCAGTGAGAGTTCTTTCAGATGCTATGAGACAAATGGAAAATACCACCCTTTCAAAAAGTACAGAGACATTTTTCCCAATTGGCATATTCCAGCAGATCCCAGCATACAAGCCTCAGACTACTGGAAATATGTGATGGCAAAATTCAACAAGGAATTTTCCAAAGAGTATGATGCATGCCCAGGAGATATCCCCCCTGCCTGGAAATTGATCACAAAGGAACAGGCAGAAAAGAGCCTTAGAGAGTCTTTTAGCATTACTAATGCTTTGAGTCCCACGGTATCGCCAGCGCATTTTAGTGCTTCTAACCCCTTTTAAACATTGTGTGTTTTAGCTACAGACTGGTGTTTCTTTTGCATTCTTCTACATAGAAGATCATTGTACATCCCAGGACATAGTGGCTCAGCGGTCTAAGGCACTGCATCTCAGTGCAAAAGGTGTCACTAAGGTGTCACCCTGGTTCGAATCCAGGTTGTATCACATCTGTCTGTGATTGGGAGGCTCATATGGCGGCGCACAATTGGCCCAGCGTCGTCCAGGTTTGGCATGGGTAGGCCGTCATTGTAAATAATAATTTGTTCGTAACTGACTTGCCTAGTTAAATAAAACATTTGGTCTATAATACTGTAATAAGCTCACAAAATTGTTGTCACAAACTCCCCATAGTTGTCACTGGAATAATATGGTATAACATTTTAATGTGAGGCTAAATATGAGGGCAGAGTAAGCAGAAGAATGAAAGTAGTGAATTTCAGGTATATCGTCCAGGGATCCCTGCGTCTGAAAAAGTTTATAATTGAGAGCCCATTCATCCTCTCGATGAGGAATAGCATCTTGAAGAGTAATAATGTGTCGGACCATAGTAAAAAAAAAAAAAAGAAGCCGTTGCCGGTAAGAGAAATTGACAGATTTAACACTAAACAAAGAAGATACATTTATAATAAAGATGCTTAAATATGCTTAAATCTGATTCTGTTTCAGGTTTTAGTTTACAGAATCAAGACAAGGCATCTGTTTCATCACTAAGCAGAATAGTCTAATCGAAGAGCCACCAAATGGTGGTTGGAATGATAATCTGTTATACACTGTGCCTCAGCTTCTTTGCTTGAAAGCAATTCGCAAAAGATACATCAGTCCTTGAACTTGATATGTAACTATCAGTCTACTTTGGCAGGCACTGACAACAATCAACAAGGAATCTGTTTTCTGATGCGAACTGCAGAATATTGCCTCTTGAAGTCAACCCTTTTTTGAGAATCTTCTACATTTAAGTAATGGTAGTATTTACAGAGAATAATTTTCTAATTATGTTTTGTATTTGTGCTAGTATTAATTTACAGTTTGGGGTTTTTATGTGTTTTTTATCTTTCATTTTTCTGTAACATTGGGTTTGGTAAAATCAAGCATGGTCTGATATTTAACTTACACTTCTGTGATTCAGGAAAGTGTTGAGAAACCATTGAATTGGAAAATTGTGGTGTTCTCTGAGAATATAATACTTTTCTTAACGTTTCACTTTTCTAAGAGACTTTGAGATTATATTGTCTCTGTGAAATATCACTGCTTAGCTATTTGTAGTAGCTGAATAGTAAGATTAAATTGTGTACTTACAATACTATACCCTGAAGTACACACATAATCATCCTGATGCCTCCTACTGTCAGGGTTGGGTTCAATTCAATTTCAAGTCTGGTCAATTCAAAAAGTGAACCAAACGCCAATTCAAATTCTAATTTTTCCTAATAGAAGTGATCTGGAATTTTAGTGTGCTGTACATCCTGATCTGACGGGAGTTGAAATGCAATTGACCCCAACCCAGCTTAATGTATTAGTATTTCCCACCAAATATATTCCATAATAAACGAATCACTTTCTTGTATAATATATCAATGGAAAATAATCTTAACAGTGAGTCCTTGAACTGGTCCAGTTGGTCAATGAGGAGGTGCAGTCAACAACAGCTATGATTGTCTTTTAACAAAGTAGGCTACACCAACTGTAGTAAACTTTCCTTTTTAAAATGTATTCAATGATTATATACTTAGAGAAAAATAGCTTCCATTGAATACAACACAAAAGCAGCACATTGATTTTCAAGTGAGGGTCAATGAATTGATATACTGGACTACCAGCTGAATATTTCAAATCAAGTAGCTTTTTATTGCTGTGGTAGCACAAACAACATGGCACAGTCATGAGAGAATGAAAATACAAAAGTTTAATGCATTACATTTCATGTTGTAATTGTACATGGCCTCTATCAAGTAAACATACTAAAATTCAAATAAACCATTACCTTCAGAAATACATATACTTTGGATGTTTTTGTTGATGATTTCTGGTTCAGAACAATAGTTTAGAAATTGTATGCATTAAGGTTAGACATGCCAGGCTGTTTATAATGCATAGCATAGCGGTTTTGAGAGCAGGGAGACATGATGTGAGATTCATGTGGTTTTTCCGTAAAGGTGACCATTAGCCTTCTGCTTAACCACGAAAGCCAGGGGGTCTCCTAGGGGACGGCCCATCCGGATGTGAGCCAGCAGATCCTGGGTCATGTTGAGGGCATTGCGGGAGGTGTAGAGGTCAGAGAGGTCAGAGTTCATCCCAGATGGGACATACTCCCCACAGTTGGAGCCCCCAAGTCCTGGGGCACAGTCGACCTTGTAGGAAAAGTACAGGGTTCCATGATTCATGGGACACATGCTGTTGTGAGAACCCACTAAGATGGGCCGGACGCTGCACTCCCCCAGAAGGTCGTTCCACCACTTGAACCAGTGTTTGTCTTCATCGTACACAGCAAACTTCAGCTCGCTCGCCAGGGAGAGCTTGACGTTTTCGAAGTATAAGGCTTTGTTCCAGGCAGGGTTGTCATTGTTGTAGATCACATTAGTCTGCATAGCTTTGTCATCCATGAACACCTTGACGGATCAAACCAAATCAAACTTTATTTAAAGCTACAGTATGTGATTCGAAAAATGACAAAACCGGGCCCCCGCCACTTGTTTTGGTACATACTGTACACTACGTGGCTAAAAGTATGTGGACACCTGCTCACTGAACATCTCATTCCAAAATCATAGCAATTAATATGGAGTTGGTCCTCCCTTTGCTGCTATAACAGCCTCTACTCTTGGGCTTTCCACTAGTTGTTGGAACATTGTTGCGGGGACTTGCGTCCATTCAACCACAAGAGCATTAGTGATGTCAGGCACTGATGTCGGTGTTCCAAATCATCCCAAAGGTGTTTGATGGGGTTGAGGTCAGGGCTCTGTGTAGGCCAGTCAAGATCTTCCACACCGATCTTGACAAACAATTTCTGTATGGACCTCACTTTGTGCATGGTGCCATTCTACTGCCAATGTTTGTCTATGGAGATCTCATGGCTCTGTGCTCAATTGTGTAAACCTGTCAGCAACGGGTGTAGCTGTAATAGCAGAATCCACAAATTTGAAGGTGTATCCACATACCTTTGGCCATGTAGTGTAGCTGAGGGATGGGGCAACGGAAATGTAAATCACATCAAATCCTAGTTTTTAGCATTAAAGTGCACTTCATAGTAAGTTAAAATAATAAAATAAAATAGATAATACCTTGACGAAGCCGTCGGTCTGGGAGGTGGTGTCCCCCCAGAGGCCCCTGGCGTACTTCACGGTGACGGTAAGGTGGGCCAGGCCCTTCTCCTGCGGGCAGCACTGGCTGGTCATCTCCTTGCTGGCCTTGCACACACACTGGCAGGAGTCGTGGGCACTGGAGCTGGAGCCTCCCTTGCACTTCCCAGAGCAGCGCTTGACCAGAGCGTGTTCCAGGATGTAGTCCTCCACAGCCTTCTTCAGCCCAGCCCTCTTCTTGGCCTGCTTCACCAATAGGTGGAGGGGGTGGAGGGAGTAGTTGATGACGTCAGGGATAGTCTTCAGGCTGCTCGCCCAATCAGCGAAGGCCTTGGAGTTTCCACCCGTTTGGGAGAAGAGCAGGTCGGGCGTCCCGTCCGTCTCTCCCCCCACCACCTCGGTAAACCTGTTTGTTTATCATTAGTCATGTTTTGTCTTGAACGAGGACCACAATGGAAATATGTGTTTTATAAGTCTTGTATAATGCCCATTAACCCCCAAACTCTTTCAAATCAAAATCAATCGAACCTCTCTTGGAAGGTGCTGCTGAAGCGGTCCTTGGTGTCACGTTTCTTAAGGTCCTTCTTGCAGAACTTGGTCTCTGTCTTGAATTCGGCTGATCCGGTACTGGTGGCGACGGAGGCCTCAGCCTCAAGACAGTCCTTGACCTGGATTATTATTGTTTTTAACGTAATGTACATTTTCTTTAAATAAATAAAAATACATAGATAAATACATTTACTAATATATTTTGATTAAAAAGTACTTGACCTCGTTCTCGTTGTAGCCACTCAGGGCCGCCTGGCACACTCGCAGGGAGGTCACACTCTTCACCCGCCCCCCCAGGAGAACCTTCTTGATGAAGTGGGTGCCAAAGTTGTCAAGAAAACGTCTGTAGTCAACCTTGGTCTTGTCAGTGTAGAGGGGGGGCAGGAGGCCCAGGGAGCGAGAGAACTCAGGGTGCAGGGGAGGGTCATTTAGCAGGCGGTAACTGAGAGAGAAACACACAAGATGGAGAGTTTATAGCCTGTAGAGAGCAGTGTTGGTTCTATAAAGTTAAACTTCTATAATACAAGTGATGTTATATTTATAAGGTATATCACCTGTAATAAGAGCAGTGTATATCCTGTTTGATGAAGCTGTACTTGTCCTTCTTCGACTGGCTCATCACCGTTTTGGCAGCTCTGGAGTGGGTGCCCCCCACCATGACCGACCCCTTAGCCTGGGGGGTCATAATGTCCAGACCAATCTTCCAACTGACATCTACCTACACATTGGTGGTGGATAAGGTGAGTTTACCCACATAAAGCACTTTGAGCATTGGGAAAAGAGCTATACATCAAATCAAATTTTATTGGTCACATACGCGAGTGTAGCGAAATGCTTGTGCTTCTAATTCCGACAGTGCAGTGATATCTAACAATTCCCAACAGCTACGTAATACACACAAATCTAACAAGTAACCTAACAATTCCCCACCAACAACTCACAAATTTAAAGGGGTGAATGACAATATGTACATATAAATATATGGATGAGCGATTGCCGAGCGGCATAGGCAAGATGCAGTAGATGGTATATACACTGCTCAAAAAAATAAAGGGAACACTTAAACAACACAATGTAACTCCAAGTCAATCACACTTCTGTGAAATCAAACTGTCTACTTAGGATCAACACTGATTGACAATAAATTTCACATGCTGTTGTGCAAATGGAATAGACAACAGGTGGAAATTATAGGCAATTAGCAAGACACCCCCAATAAAGGAGTGGTTCTGCAGGTGGTGACCACAGACCACTTCTCAGTTCCTATGCTTCCTGGCTGATGTTTTGGTCACTTTTGAATGCTGGCGGTGCTTTCACTCTAGTGGTAGCATGAGACGGAGTCTACAACCCACACAAGTGGCTCAGGTAGTGCAGCTCATCCAGGATGGCACATCAATGCGAGCTGTGGCAAGAAGGTTTGCTGTGTCTGTCAGTGTAGTGTCCAGAGCATGGAGGCGCTACCAGGAGACAGGCCAGTACATCAGGAGACGTGGTGGAGGCCGTAGGAGGGCAACAACCCAGCAGCAGGACCGCTACCCCCGCCTTTGTGCAAGGAGGAGCAGGAGGAGCACTGCCAGAGCCCTGCAAAATGACCTCCAGCAGGCCACAAATGTGCACGTGTCTGCTCAAACGGTCAGAAACAGACTCCATGAGGGTGGTATGAGGGCCCGACGTCCACAGGTGGGGGTTGTGCTTACAGCCCAACACCGTGCAGGACGTTTGGCATTTGCCAGAGAACACCAAGATTGGCAAATTCGCCACTGGCGCCCTGTGCTCTTCACAGATGAAAGCAGGTTCACACTGAGCACATGTGACAGACATGACAGAGTATGGAGACGCCGTGGAGAACGTTCTGCTGCCTGCAACATCCTCCAGCATGACCGGTTTGGCGGTGGGTCAGTCATGGTGTGGGGTGGCATTTCTTTGGGGGGCCGCACAGCCCTCCATGTGCTCGCCAGAGGTAGCCTGACTGCCATTAGGTACCGAGATGAGATCCTCAGACCCCTCGTGAGACCATATGCTGGTGCGGTTGGCCCTGGGTTCCTCCTAATGCAAGACAATGCTAGACCTCATGTGGCTGGAGTGTGTCAGCAGTTCCTGCAAGAGGAAGGCATTGATGCTATGGACTGGCCCGCCCGTTCCCCAGACCTGAATCCAATTGAGCACATCTGGGACATCATGTCTCGCTCCATCCACCAACGCCACGTTGCACCACAGACTGTCCAGGAGTTGGCGGATGCTTTAGTCCAGGTCTGGGAGGAGATCCCTCAGGAGACCATCCGTCACCTCATCAGGAGCATGCGCAGGCGTTGTAGGGAGGTCATACAGGCACGTGTAGGCCACACACACTACTGAGCCTCATTTTGACTTGTTTTAAGGACATTACATCAAAGTTGGATCAGCCTGTCGTGTGGTTTTCCACTTTAATTTTGAGTGTGACTCCAAATCCAGACCTCCATGGGTTGATAAATTGGATTTCCATTGATTATTTTT
Source organism: Salmo salar (assembly GCF_965601325.2). NCBI lineage: Eukaryota > Metazoa > Chordata > Actinopteri > Salmoniformes > Salmonidae > Salmo > Salmo salar. Next base: position 79,672,855 of record NC_138308.1, read on the forward strand.
GTGGGATTTTGTTGTCAGCACATTCAACTATGCAAAGAAAAAAGTATTTAATAAGATTATTTCATTCATTCAGATCTAGGATGTGTTATTTTAGTGTTCCCTTTATTTTTTTGAGCAGTGTATTTTTATTTTACCTTTTATTTAACTAGGCAAATCACTTATTTTCAATGATGGCCTAGGAACAGTGGGTTAACTGCCTTGCTCAGGGGCAGAACGACAGCTCAGGGGCAGAATGTCAGCTCGGGGATTCAATCTTGCAACCTTTCAGATACAAGTCCAACACTCTAACCACTAGGCTACCTGCCACCCCAAATACAGTACATACATGTGATATGAGTAATGTAAGATATGTAAACATTATTAAAGTGACATTATTTAAAGTGGCATTATTAAAAGTGACTAGTGATCCATTTTTTCAACTGTCCAGTGATTTGGCCTCAGTGTAGGCAGCAGCCTCTCTGAGTTAGTGATGGATATTTAACAGTCTGATGGCCTTGAGATAAAAGCTGTTTTTCAATCTCTCAGTCCCAGCTTTGATGCACCTGTGCTGACCTCGCCTTCTGGATGATAACGGTGTGAACAGGCAGTTGTTGTTGTTGTCCTTGATGATCATTTTGGCCTTCCTGTGACATTTTGGCCTTCCTGTGACATCGGGTGAAATTGGTGTCATGGAGAGCAGGTAGTTTGCCCCCGGTGATGCGTTGTGCAGACCGCACCACCCTCTGGAGAGCCTTGCAGTTGAGGGCGGTGCAGTTGCCGTACCAGCCTGACAGGATGCTCTCGATTGTGCATCTGTAAAAGTTTGTCAGGGTTTTGGGTGACAAATTTCTTCAGCCTCCTGAGGTTGAAGAGGCGCTGTTGCGCCTTCTTCGCCACAGTGTCTGTGTGGGTGGACCATTTCAGTTTGTCTGTGATGTGTACACCCAGTAACTTAAAACTAATGTCTTTGTCCTGAAGCAAAAACCAACTAGCCTGGAGCTAGCCTTTGCTAAGCCCATCTCCCGACTAGCCGAAGAGGTCCATCAGCCACTCCTTGGGCTACAATACCTATTTTGCTAATTGGCCTGGACCCTCGCCGACCCAATACGACTGGACTACCGACGTAATTCGACCAAGGTTTTTTTTTCAACTGGCTCCTCCGTCGCGACATACCCTGAATGCCCATCTGCTAGCCGCGGCCCGCTAGCTGTCTCGGGCATATTGGACTGTTAGCTTAAGAGGCCCATCGGACAAATTCTTTGGCCACTATACCTATTTTGCCAATTGGCCTGGACCCTTTCACCACACGGGGCCCTGCTGATCCACGACGACTGGTCTGCCGACGTTACAGCACGACTTACAACTGACTTCTTCCATTGCGATGTCCCTCTAAGCCCCTTCTGCTAGCTTGCTAGCCCCAGCCCGCAATGCTGCCTGAATCGCCGGGTTTCCGGCCCACCTGAGCCACTCACTAGACCCCTATGATCACTCGGCTATGCATGCCTCTCCCTAATGTCAATATGCCTTGTCCATTGCTGTTTTGGTTAGTAATTATTGCCTTATTTCACTGTAGAGCCTCTAGCCCTGCTCAGTATGCCTTAGTTAACCCTTTAGTTCCACCTCCCACACATGCGGTGACCTCACCTGGTTCAATTTTTTTTTACCAGGAACAGATATAACCATTGGTTCACTCCAGACCTGACTGCCCGTGACCAGCACAAAAACATCCTGTGGCGTTCTGCATTAGCACCGAATAGCCCCCGCGATATGCAACTTTTCAGGGAAGTTAGGAACCAATATACACAGGCAGTTAGGAAAGCAAAGGCTAGCTTTTTCAAACAGAAATATGCATCCTGTAGCACAAATTCCCAAAAAGTTCTGGGACACTGTAAAGTCCATAGAGAATAAGAGCACCTCCTCTCAGCTGCCCACTGCACTGAGGCTAGGAAAAACTGTCACCACTGATAAATCCACGATAATTGAGAATTCAATAAGCATTTTTCTATGGCTGGCCATGCTTTCCACCTGGCTACCCCTACCCCGGTCAACAGCCCTGCGCCCCCCACAGCAACTTTCCCAAGCCTCCCACATTTCTCCTTCACCCAAATCCAGATAGCTGATGTTCTGAAAGAGCTGCCAAATCTGAACCCCTACAAATCAGCCGGGCTATACAATCTGGACCCTCTCTTTCTAAAATGATCCGTCGAAATTGTTGCAACACCTATTACTAGCCTGTTCAACCTCTCTTTTGTATCGTCTGAGATCCCAAAAGATTGGAAAGCTGTCATCCCCCTCTTCAAAGGGGGAGACACTATAGACCCAAACTGCTACAGACCTATATCTATCCTACCCTGCCTTTCTAAGTTCTTCGAAAGCCAAGTTAACAAACAGATCACCGACCATTTTGAATCCCATACCTTCTCTGCTATGCAATCTGGTTTCCAAGCTGGTCATGGGTGCACATCAGCCATGCTCAAGGTCCTAAACGATATCATAACCGCCATCGATAAGAGACAATACTGTGCAACTGTATTCATCGACCTGGCCAAGGCTTTCGACTCTGTCAATCACCACATTCTTATCGGCAGACTCAACAGCCTTGGTTTCTCAAATGACTGCCTCGCCTAGTTCACCAACTACTTCTTAGACAGAGTTCAGTGTGTCAAATCGGAGGGCCTGTGGTCCGGACCTCTGGCAGTCTCTATGGGGTGCCACAGGGTTCAATCCTCGGGCCGACTCTTTTCTCTGTATATATCAATGATGTCGCTCTTGCTGCTGGTGATTCTCTGATCCACCTCTACGCAGACGACACCATTCTGTATACTTCTGGCCCTTCTTTGGACACTGTGTTAACCTATCTGGGCTAGGGGGCAGTATTTTCACAGCCGGATGAAAAATGTACCCAATTTAAACAGGTTACTACTCTGGCCCAGAAACTAGAATATGCATATTATTAGTAGATTTGGATAGAAAACACTCTGAAGTTTCTAAAACTGTTTGAATGGCGTCTGTGAGTATAACAGAACTCATATGGCAGGCAAAAACCTGAGAATATTCCAAGCAGGAAGTGGAAAGTCTGAGAATTGTAGTTCTTCTTTTGATTCTCTATCGAAACTACAGTGTCTGTGGGGGACGTTGCACTTCCTAAGGCTTCCATTGGCTGTCTAAAGCCTTCAGAAAGTGGTTTGAGCATTTTCCTGTCACTGGGCAGATAATAGGAGCTCAGTTACTGAGTGGTCTGCCTGGCAACAAAGGGATTGGATATGCTCGGTCCCGCTCCCCTCCTTCTTTTTCTTCTTGAATGAATATGCTATTGTCCGGTTGGAATATTATCGCAATTTCACGTTAAAAATACCATAAAGATTGATTTTAAACAGCGTTTGACATGTTTCTAAGTACGGTAATGGAACATTTGGACTTTTCGTCTCTCGTTCCGCACTCGCGAGTTATGCCTTTGGATAAGTGATCTGTACGCACGAACAAAACGGAGGTATTTGTACATAAATATGGATTATTTCGAACAAAAACAACATTTCTTGTGGAAGTAGCAGTCCTGGGAGTGCATTCTGACGAAGATCAGCAAAGGTAAGAGAATATTTCTAATACTAATTCTAAGTTTAGGTTGCCCCGAACTTGGTGGGTGTCTGAATAGCTCGCCGTGATGGCTGAGCTATGTACTCAGAATATTGAAAAATGTGCTTTCTCCGTAAATCTATTTTAAAATCTGACACAGCGGTTGCATCCAGGGGTAGTCTATCTATAATTCTTAAAATAATTGTTATATATTTTGTCAACGTTTATGATGAGTATTTTTGTAAATTGATGTGCACATTCACCGGACGTTTTGGTGGGAATATATTTTCTGAACATTACGCGCCAATGTAAAATGCTGTTTTTGGATATAAATATGAACTTTATCGAACAAAACATACATGTATTGTGTAACATAATGTCCTAGGAGTGTCATCTGATGAAGATCGTCAAAGGTTAGTGCTTCATTTAGCTGTGTTTTGGGTTTTATTGACACATGTCCTTGCTTGGAAAATGGTTGTGTGATTATTTTTGTCTATGTACTCTCCTAACATAATCTAATGTTTTGCTTTCGCTGTAAAGCCTTTTTGAAATTAGACAATGGGGTTATATTAAAGAGAAGTTTATCTTTAAAATGGTGTAAAATAGTTGTATGTTTGAGAAAGTTGAATTATGACATTTTGTTGTTTTTGAATTTTCCGCCCTGATATTTCACTGGCTGTGTCCCGCAGGTGGTAGCCCATGGAAGTTAACTAACCTCCAGACGAGCTTCAATGCCATACAACTCTCCTTCCGTGGCCTCCAACTGCTCTTAAATGCAAGTAAAACTAAATGCATGCTCTTCAACCGATCGCTGCCCACACCTGCCCGCCTGTCCAGCATCACTACTCTGGACGGGTCTGACTTAGAATATGTGGACAACGACAAATACCTAGGTGTCTGGTTAGACTGTAAACTCTCCTTCCAGACTCACATTAAGCATCTCCAATCTAAAATTAAATCTAGAATAGGCTTCCTATTTTGCAACAAAGCATCCTTCACTCATGCTGCCAAACATATCCTCGTAAAACTGACCATCCTACGGATCCTTGACTTTGCAGATGTCATTTTCAAAATAGCCTCCAACCCTCTACTCAGCAATTTGGATGCAGTCTATCATAGTGCCATCTGTTTTGTCACCAAAGCCCCATATACCACCCACCACTGCGACCTGTATGCTCTCGCTGGCTGGCCCTCACTTCATATTCGTCGCCAAACCCACTGGCTCCAGGTCATCTATAAGTCTTTGCTAGGTAAAGCCCCGCCTTATCTCAGCTCACTGGTCACCATAGCAGCACCCACCCGTAGCACGCGCTCCAGCAGATATATTTCACTGGTCACCCCCAAAGCCAATTCCTCCTTTGGCCGCCTTTCCTTCCTCTGCTGCCAATGACTGGAACGAACTGCAAAAATCACTGAAGCTGGAGACTCATATCACCCTCACTAGCTTTAAGCACCAACTGTCAGAGCAGCTCACAGATCACTGCACCTGTACATAGCTCATCTGTAAACAGCCCATTCAACTACCTCATCCCCATACTGTTATTTATTTTATTTATTTATTTTGCTCCTTTGCACCCCAGTATCTCTACTTGCACACTCATCTTCTGCTTTGCTTTATCTTGGCCCTAATCTATGCATTTCACATGACTGGGGATACAGATATGCATCTGTTGGTCACCGACACCTTCAAATAAATGGGCCTCATAATGAGCTTCAGGATCTCATCACGGTATTTCTGTGTATTCAAATTGCCATTGTTTAATGCAATTGCGTTCGTTGTCTGTAGCTTATTCCTGCCCATACCATAACCCCACCATGGGGCGCTCTGTTCACAATGATGACATCAGCAAACCGCTCATCCACATGATGCCATATATGTGTTCTATGGTTGTGAGGCCGGTTGGACGTACTGACAAATTCTCTAAAACGACAAAGGCGACTTATGGTAGAGAAATTAACATTACATTCTCTGGCAACAGCTCTGGTGGACATTCCTGTAGTCAGCATGCCAATTGCACGCTCTCTCAAACCTTGAGACATCTGTGGCATTGTGTTTTGTGACAAAACTGCACATTTTAGAGTGACCTTTTATTGTCCCATGCACAAGGTGCACCTGTGTAATGATCATGCTGTTTAATCAGCTTCTTGGTATGCCACACCTGTCAGGCGGATGGATTATCTTGGCTAAAGAGAAATTACCACTAACAGGGATGTAAACAAATTTGTTCACAACATTTCAGAGAAATAAGGTCTGAGTTTAGTAGTAGTAGTAGTTGTAGCAGCAGTAGTAGCAGTGGTAGTAGTAGTAGTAGTATTACCTCTGTCTGGCTGCTGCTCACAAACGCCTCGCTGGAGTCGTACACCATGCTGGCTAACTTCATGTTGCACTTCTGCGAGGGACGCCAGTCCACCACAGCCGCAGGCAGCCTCTGAGCCTGTCTATCCATGAAAGGGTTAACACAGAGGGTACAGGTCCCGTTACCAGTCTTCCTCCAGGTGTCCACGTCGATGACATAGGCCTGCTTACGTTCCATGGTGACAACGTCGAAACCCTCGCCCGCCAGGTTGGTACCGGGAGCTGACAGCGCAGCCTTGCACTCCGCTGGCCGGCCCGTGGTGCACGAGGACAGGACAGGGGACAGCCACGCTCCCCACAGCCACAGCAGGGCAACCAGAGAAGTCTGTGTGCCTGGAGAGGAGAAGGTAGATATTACATTACATTTAATTCAAGGTCAATTCCAGTGGTAAACTTATTACAAATATCAATGTTTCCAGTCCTCAAAATGTGGCGCTATTTGATTTGACTAGCGGAAACAGTGTTAATTCCAGGGTACATATGCTCCCGTGGGAGACCATGGTTCGATCCCTGAGTCAACTTCTTCAACTGCTCACCTTTCATCTTTCTCCTTACTCACTTCACCTCTGTAACTAATTTATCTCCTTTAAACTATACAATGTGTAGGGTGAGCAGACTCCTGTTCCCCTACAAAAAGAAAGGGGAGGAAAAAAAGAAGTGTTGCTCTCTTTTGGAGACATACTTAGAGAGTAAGTATAGCTATATTACCTCTTACCTGACATAATATCAATCACAATCTCTTGGTGATGATGATGGGTTTGATGAAGATGATCCTGGAACAATGGAGCATTCTGTGTCTGTCTGTCTGATGTCTGACTGACTGACTAACTGACTACAGGGAAACAAACAGCAAGATGTTAACTGTGGGTTCCATCCTGGAGGCTGCGTTTTTAGTTGTGGTCAAGGCTTTGTTTATATAGATGGGGCCTGCAGTTTCCTTTGGTTATGAACCACCACCTGCTGTTGCTATGTGTGTTTTGGTGTGGGGGTGGAGGTGGGTGTTCACTTATAAGAAAGCCTTTGCAAACATACAGATAATGAATATCTGTGCATGGGTGAATGTTTCATGGCACCAGAAAAACAAGACTAGACCCAGCAATTTCCTAACTCTAATTGCACACACTTTCACCTGTCTGCTACTGCTCTCCATAAATAGTCAACCAGGCACCCAATCAAACCGGTCCCTGGCACTGCCACTTTACATACAGAGCCATTTGACTGCGTAGGCAGTCATTGTCCCTCTGAGCTCTGTGGATAGGGCTGGGCGATATGGTCAAATCAAACTGAAGAAGACATAATCACATTTTACTTGTCACATGAGCTGAATACAACATGTGTAGACCTTAGTGTGAAATGCTGAATGCAACATGTGTAGACCTTACTGTGAAATGCTTACAAGCCCTTAACCAACAATGCAGTTTGAAGAAAGATAAGAGTTAAGAAAATATTTACTAAATAAACTAAAGTAAAAAATACATAAATAAAATAACAATAACGAGGCTATATACAGGGGGACCGGTACCGAGTCAATGTTCGGGGGTACAGGTTAGTCTTGGTAATTGAGGTAATGTGTACATGTAGGTAGGGGTAAAGTGACTATGCATAGATAATAAACAGCCAGTAGCAGCAGTGTAAAAAAAAAGGGGGGGGGGGGGGGGGGGTCCAATGCAAATAGTCTGGGTAGCCATTTGATGAACTGTTCAGCAGTCTTATGGCTTTGGGGTAGAAGCTGATAAGGAGCCTTTTGGACCTGAATGATGAGTCATTCAAAGAATAGACCGTCTGCTACAGTGGTGAGAAGAGGGCTTTATGGTGGCGGTGAGCACAGTTGAAACCCTTCCTCTGGTATTCTGACATGGTGGTTCGAAGTCTTGATAAGCACAGCACCAAATGACACTTCCCTCACAATGAACAGGTTTCACTGTGAACAAAGTGCAGGTAAATGGTACACATTGTTACATAGTACTATTGATATTCCTGTTTGCAATTTCTATAATAACTCATTTTTATACGCATTCATCTGTTGCACTCTACTCCTCACTCTCTCTCTCTCTCTCTCCTCTCCAGCTATCCAGTGGTGCCTATACTGTGTAGCATCTATGTACTGTCTGTGTAATCACACATTGCTCTACCCCTCTCCATCTACTCCAGCTGTCTAGTGGCTCTAGGACAGGTAATGAAGGAGAGCCAGGCATGGCCAGCTGAACCCCGACCAGCACCAGGCCCGGGGACAAGGCCTCCACCTACAGCCTGACCAACGTGGTGCCCCAGGCCAAGGAGTTCCTCCAACACAACTGGCTCTCCACCACGCCGCAACAACTACTGCCATGGAACGGTCTATGTTATCACCGGCCTCACCACCGGTCTATGTTATCACCGGAGGTACATGACACTTATTTCCCCTCTAAAAGGAAGATAAGGGTTTGCTGGAAGGGCTCTCATTGATTTCCCATCAAGTCATGCCTGAGTACACATGACACCAACACAACCTTACATGGTCATGCAGCATAACCATATACAAGACCATCTACAGTGGCTTGCAAAAGTATTCACCCCCATTGGCATTTTTCTTCTTTTTTTTATTAAAATTGATGTTTGGTGGGTTTGTATCATTTGATTTACACAACGTGCCTACCACTTTGAAGATGCAAGATATTATTTTTTGTGAAACAAACAAGAAATAAGACAAAACTGAAATATTGAGCGTGCATAACTATTCACCCCCCCAAAGTGAATACTTTTTAAAGCCACATTTTGCAGCAATTACAACTGCAAGTCTCTTGGGGTATGTCTCAATAAGCTTGGCACATCTAGCCACTGGGATTTTTTGCCCATTCTTCAAGGCAAAACTGCTCCAGCTCCACAGATTCTCAATTGGATTGAGGTCTGGGCTTTGACTAGGCCATTTCAAGACATTTTAAACCACTCAAGTGTTGCTTTAGCAGTATGCTTAGGGTCATTGTCCTGCTGGAAGCTGAACCTCCGTCCCAGTCTCAAATCTCTGGAAGACTGAAACAGGTTTCCCTCAAGAATTTCCCTGTATTTAGCGCCATCCATCATTCCTTCAATTCTGACCAGTATCCGAGTCCCTGCCGATGAAAAACATCCCCACAGCATGATGCTACCACTGCCATGCTTCACTGTGGGGATGATGTTCTCGGGGTGATGGGAGGTGTTGGGTTTGCGCCAGACATAGCGTTTTCCTTGATGGCTAAAAAGCTACATTTTAGTCTCATCTGACCGGAGTACCTTCTTCCATATGTTTGGGGAGTCTCGCACATGCCTTTTGGCGAATACCAAATGTGTTTTCTTCTTATTTTCTTAATTTTTTTCTGGCCACACTTCCTTAAAGCCCAGGTCTGTGGAGTGTATGGCTTAAAGTGGTCCTATGGACAGATACTCCAATCTCTGCTGTGGAGCTTTGCAGCTCCTTCAGGGTTATCTTTGGTCTCTTTGTTGCCTCTCTGATTAATGCCTTCCTTGCCTGGTCCATGAGTTTTGCTGGGCGGCTCTCTCTTGGCAGGTTTGTTGTGGTGCCATATTCTTTCCATTTTCTAATAGTGTTCCGTGGGATGTTCAAAGTTTCGGATATTTTCTTATAACCCAACCCTGATCTGTACTTCTCCACAACTTTGTCCCTGACCTGTTTGGAGAGCTCCTTGGTCTTCATGGTGCCGCTTGCTTGGTGGTGCCCTTTGCTTTGTGGTGTTGCAGCCTCTGGGGCCTTTCAGAACAGGTGTATATATACTGAGATCATGGGGCAGATCATGTGAAAAATAAAACATTTGCAGTAAACAGTAGCCTACCAAGAAAGTCATTGCTCCAGACCAAGCTCCCGTGCAGCAGCTCTATTTCCTTTTCCAACAGCCAGATCAATCGCCTTCAACTTGAAAGCTGCATCATATGCATTTCTCCTTGTCTTTGCCATGATGAGGGTGACAAAATGACTACCGTAATCAGAATGATGGAAAGTTTGAGTGCGCTCGATTTAATCTAAACAGTAAACAAAAAAGTTGTTTGACCTTAACCCGTTTGGCAATTTCATTGGTCTAATGAAAGCTTCATGCCGCCAAAAAACTGAGCATGTCACAGAATGTGTTTTTATTTTTTCATTTTTTTATTGGAAAGTGGGAAAAATCCATATATTAGCCGCGTCATTGTTTAAGCCGCGAGGTTCAAAGCGTGGGAAAAAAGTAGCGGCTTATAGTCCGGAAATTACGGTATGTGGTGCTAACTTGACTCTTTAAATCGGGCAAATGCACCTAATTTCATGGGCTGATATTTGACTGATCATAAACTGCATGTCATAAAGTCTCCTTTTTACAGCAAACGTGTTTGAAGAAGAATCATATTCATTCATCTCCATATCAATATCCATAACAATCCCACTTTATGTATAACATTCATTATCTCATATTGCCTGTCTGTTTGTTTCCCACCCAGCTGTCCACAGTCTCTGACACTGGCGAGATGCAGGCGTTCCCGCGTGGCTACATGCACAGGTACTTTGAGGACGCCCAGGCCGTGCTGGAAAACTACACCAATGCCAAACTTTACAAACATGGCCACCTCAACCCTGACGACCACCAGGCTGACCCAGACGACAAGGAGTCGACCTAAACACTGACTAACGTGGTGCCTCAGGTCTGCCATTTTGTTTTACTTGAAGACAACGTCACATTTGTATCGAACAAAATAAGATTTCCCAAAAGTGGGATAATGTACTGAGATACTTTACTAATTAAAAAAATATGTTTTAAAGCAATAAAATACAACGTCCAGTCATAAAACATTTTATATCAAATAAGTAAATTAGCAACACCAGTGGTTAGCTTAGAATGACTTCCTAAACCCCAACAACCAATAAACATGCACACGTATGATGTGGCACTGTCTTTCAGGTCTGAGAATTCAGCGCCGGCTCCTGGAAGGAACAGGAGCACATCATCCGCAAGCGCCTCAACAACTACTGCCACTGCACCGCCTACGTTATCACCGGAATCACCACCTCGGGGAACATGATCTGGCGCCATAACATAACAAAAGGGACAATAAACTGGGGGGAAAGTTTGCGGGACTTCACCCGGAGGAGCAGATCCCGGGTGGACAGCCATACCCTCTGCCTGAGATGATACCGGGGAGCAGGGGTCCGGTGGCGGTTCGCTTGTCGTTGATACCTGGAGGTGGTCTTGAGAAGAGCCGACCGGCCTCTCTTCCAGGTACGACGACAGCGGCGGACAAACATCTGGGCCGAAGGTATGCCGACCTCTTCCTCTTGTTCAGGGAAGAGCGGCGGCTGATAACCCAGAGAACACTCAAAGGGCGAGAGCCCCGTGGCAGAGCAAGGAAGGGTGTTGCAGGCGTATTTGACCAACACTAGCTGCTGGCTCCAGGTGGTGGGGTTGGCGGAGACTGGCCGTTAGACTGGGGGTGGACCTCGGAGGACAGGCTGGCCGACGAACCAATGAGTGTGTAGATCGCCTTCCAGAACCGGGACGAGAACTGAGGACCCCGGTCGGAGACCATGTCCACTTGGAGTCCATGGATTCGGAAGATGAGCCGCACCATGAGCTGGGCCGTCTCTTTGGCAGAGGGTAGCTTGGGGAGAGGAATGAAGTGGTCGGCTTTGGGAAACCGGTTCGGATCTGCGCACAGATCTTGCATGCGGTGACGAACGCGGAGATGTCAGGAACCATGGTAGACTCCAAAAGCGTTGTCGCACAAAGGCCAGGGTCTGACGGGAGCCCGGGTGGCAGGCAAGCCTGGATGGAACAAACATCTGGTTTTCTGCCCCCCCCCCCCACCCCCGGGGTTCAGCTGGGAACGCTGCACCTCACAAACCTGCTTCCCTATTCCCCAGCTGAGTGCCGTTGCCAAGCACGAGGTGGGAAGGATGGTCTCGGGATCCGGGGTTGTAGCCATGGGGCTATAGTGACATGACAGTGCATCCGCCTTGACATTCTTGGATCCCGGTCAGTGTGAGAGGGAGAAGTTGATCCGGGTGAAAAGCAGAGCCCATCTAGCTTGCCTGGAATTGAGATGCTTGGGGGTGTGGAGATATTCCAGGTTCGACAGGTGAATGTGAATGTCTTTAAACAAAGTAGGCTACACCATCTGTTGTAAATATTCATATTTAATGTATTTAATGATTATATACTTAGAGAAAAATTGCTTCCATTTAATACAACACAAAAGCAGCACATTGATTTTCAAGTGAGGGTCAATGAATTGATGTACTGGACTACCAGCTGAATATTTCAAATCAAGTAGCTTTTTATTGCAGTGGTAGCACAAACAACATGGCACAGTCATGAGAGAATGAAAACATAAAAGTCAAGTTTAATGCATTACATTTCATGTTGTAATTGTACATGGCCCCTGTCAAATAAACATATAAACATGTGTATAAACCATTACCTTCAGAAATACATAGGATATACAGTACTTTGGATGTTTTTGTTGATGATTTTCAATTTCTTTTACCAAAGTAAAATGATTTATGGTTCAGAACAATAGGTTAGAAATGGTATGGCTTAAAGTTAGATAGGCCAGCATAAGGTTTATAATGCATAGCATAGCGGTTTTGATCACAGCTCACTGAGAGCAAGGATACAAGGGTAACCATTATCCCTCACATGCGATGTGAGATTCATGTGGTTTTTTCGTGACCATTAGCCTTCTGCTTAACCATGAAAGCCAGGGGGTCTCCTAGGGGACGGCCCATCCGGATGTGAGCCAGCAGATCCTGGGTCATGTTGAGGGCGTTGCGGGAGGTGTAGAGGTCAGAGAGGTCAGAGTTCATCCCAGAGGGGACATACTCCCCACAGGTGGAACCCCCAAGTCCTGGGGCACAGTCAACCGTGTAGGAGTAGTACATGTTGCCATGATTCAAGGCACACAGTTGCTTGTCAGACCCCGGTACGATGGGCCGGGTACTGCAATTCCCCAGAAGGTCGTTCCACCACTTGTACCAGTTTTTGTCTTCATCGTACACTTCAAACTTCAGCTCGCTGGCCAGGGAGAGCTTGACGAATCCGAAGTCATAGAATGAGTTCCAGACAGGGTTGTTCTTGTTGTGGATCACCTTGGTCTGCCTGGCTTCGTTGTCCATGATGACCTTGACGGATCAAACCAAATCAAATTTTATTTAAGGCTACTGTATGTTATTAGAAAAAACAACAAAACGGGACCCCTACCACTTGTTTTGGTATACACACTACATGGTCAAAAGTATGTGGACACCTGCTCATTGAACATCTCATTCCAAAATCATGGACATTAATATGCTGCTATAACAGCCTCTGGTCTTCTGGGGAGGCTTTCCACTAGATGTTATTGCTGTTCCTGGCTCGCAGTTGGCGTTCCTATTCATCCCAAAGGTATTCGATTGGGTTGAGGTCAGGGCTCTGTGCAGCCCAGTCAAGTTCTTCCACACCGATCTCGACAAACCCTTTCTGTGTGGACCTTGCTCTACTGCCAATGTTTGTCTATGGAGATTGCATGGCTCTGTGTTCTATTTTATACACCTGTCAGCAAGGGGTGTGGATGAAATGACCAAATCCATTCATTTGAAAGGGTGTCCACATAATTTTGTGTAGCTGAGGGATGGGGCTACGGAAATGTAAAATCCTAGACTTTAACATTAAAGTCCACTGAAGAACAAATTTCATAGTAATTTAAAATAGTAAAATAAAATAGATAATACCTTGACTAAGCCGTCGGTCTCAGAGGTGGTGTCCCCCCAGAGGTCCCTGGCGTACTTCACGGTGACGGTAAGGTGGGCCAGGCCCTTCTCCTGCGGGCAGCACTGGCTGGTCATCTCCTTGCTGGCCTTGCACACACACTGGCAGGAGTCGTGGGCACTGGAGCTGGAGCCTCCCTTGCACTTCCCAGAGCAGCGCTTGACCAGAGCGTGTCCCAGGATGTAGTCCTCCACAGCCTTCTTCAGCCCAGCCCTCTTACTACCCTGCTTCACCAATAGGTGGAGGGGGTGGAGGGAGTAGTTGATGACGTCAGGGATAGTCTTCAGGCTGCTCGCCCAATCAGCGAAGGCCTTGGAGTTTCCACCCGTTTGGGAGAAGAGCAGGTCGGGCGTCCCGTCCGTCTCTCCCCCCACCACCTCGGTAAACCTGTTTGTTTATCATTAGTCATGTTTTGTCTTGAACGAGGACCACAATGGAAATATGTGTTTTATAAGTCTTGTATAATGCCCATTAACCCCCAAACTCTTTCAAATCAAAATCAATCGAACCTCTCTTGGAAGGTGCTGCTGAAGCGGTCCTTGGTGTCACGTTTCTTAAGGTCCTTCTTGCAGAACTTGGTCTCTGTCTTGAATTCGGCTGATCCGGTACTGGTGGCGACGGAGGCCTCAGCCTCAAGACAGTCCTTGACCTGGATTATTATTGTTTTTAACGTAATGTACATTTTCTTTAAATAAATAAAAATACATAGATAAATACATTTACTAATATATTTTGATTAAAAAGTACTTGACCTCGTTCTCGTTGTAGCCACTCAGGGCCGCCTGGCACACTCGCAGGGAGGTCACACTCTTCACCCGCCCCCCCAGGAGAACCTTCTTGATGAAGTGGGTGCCAAAGTTGTCAAGAAAACGTCTGTAGTCAACCTTGGTCTTGTCAGTGTAGAGGGGGGGCAGGAGGCCCAGGGAGCGAGAGAACTCAGGGTGCAGGGGAGGGTCATCTAGCAGGCGGTAACTGAGAGAGAAACACACAAGATGGAGAGTTTATAGCCTGTAGAGAGCAGTGTTGGTTCTATAAAGTTAAACTTCTATAATACAAGTGATGTTATATTTATAAGGTATATCACCTGTAATAAGAGCAGTGTATATCCTGTTTGATGAAGCTGTACTTGTCCTTCTTCGACTGGCTCATCACCGTTTTGGCAGCTCTGGAGTGGGTGCCCCCCACCATGACCGACCCCTTAGCCTGGGGGGTCATAATGTCCAGACCAATCTTCCAACTGACATCTACCTACACATTGGTGGTGGATAAGGTGAGTTTACCCACATAAAGCACTTTGAGCATTGGGAAAATATCTATATTTAAATATATATTGAATCAATTATTCTTATTTATATTATACTTATGATTATTATTATAATGCTCTCTCTCTCGCTCTCTCTCTATATATATTATATACTAAACAAAAATATGAATGGAACATGTAACACTTTCAAAAAAATTTACTGAGTTATGTGAGGAAATCTGTCAATTTAAATCAATTCATTAGGCCCTAATCTATTGATTTCACATGACTGGGAATACAGATATGCATCTCTTGGTCACAGAAACCTTTAAGAAAAAATGGGCTTCACAATGGGCTTCATTGTGCATTTTTCAGTACATATGTGGCAATAATTTATTTCAGAAGGAGCCAGCAAAACTAGTGCACTCCATGTGTGCTCTGGGTCATTAGACGCCATTAGACATGCACCTATCTGGGGAGTGGACATGTGTTAGGGCCAACTATGTACTGTTGTTAGGGCCAACTATGTACTGTTGCTATGGTTAAACCTCTTGGGTCTTTTCCAGAACAGGGGTGTCGCTTTCAGAAGAGTTAGCAGGATGACATGCATGGTTATTCCTGTAGAGTGCCAAGGTCTGTTACTATGCTCCTACATGCATGAACCTGACTTAAGGCGAATGCAGGTCTATTTTTGTCTATTTCTGTTGCTCTACGGGTTCCATGCCCTAATTTGAAACCAATAAGATAACGGTGGCTAAATGCCAGAGGGAATGAGCCATTAAGAGGAGTTACTGTGAGTGTGACGTGAGGAGGACAAATATATAAACGTGTGTGCCAAGACTGGAAGGCAGTTGTATTCATGAACCAGCTCGGCTTTTGTTAAGTGGTAATGAAAGTCTATTTGAACTCACATGCTCCGGTATTTGTGAAATATGATTGACCTAATTTTTCCACGACAGCTTCAGGATCTCGGCACGGTATTTCTGTGTTTTCAAATTTCCATCGATAAAATGCAATTGTGTTCGTTGTCTGTAGCTTATGCCTGCCCAAACCATAACCCCACCATGGGGCACTCTGTTCACAAAGTTGACATTAGCAAACCGCTCACCCACATGATGTCATACATTTGTTCTGTGGTTGGAAGGCTGGTTGGACGTACAGACAAATTCTCTAAAATGACAGAGGCCGCGTATGGTAGAGAAATTAACATTAAATTCTCTGGCAACAGCTCTGGTGGACATTCCTGCAGTCAGCATACCAATTGCACGCTCTCTCAAACCTTGAGACATCTGCGGCATTGTGTTGTGTGACAAAACTGCACATTTTAGAGTGGCCTTTTACTGTCCGCAGCACAATCAGCTCATTGAAATGACACGCCTGTCAAGTGGATGGATTATCTTGGCAAATGAGAAAGGCTCACTAACAGGGATGTAAACAACTTTGTTTGCAAAATATTGAGAAATACGCTTTTTATGCGTATGGAACATTTCTGGTATCTTTTATTTCAGCTCATGAAACCAACACCTGACATGTTGAGTTTAGTAGTATTACCTCTGTCTGGCTGCTGCTCACAAACGCCTCGCTGGAGTCGTACACCATGCTGGCTAACTTCATGTTGCACTTCTGCGAGGGACGCCAGTCCACCACAGCCGCAGGCAGCCTCTGAGCCTGTCTATCCATGAAAGGGTTAACACAGAGGGTACAGGTCCCGTTACCGGTCTTCCTCCAGGTGTCCACGTCGATGACATAGGCCTGCTTACGTTCCATGGTGACAACGTCGAAACCCTCGCCCGCCAGGTTGGTACCGGGAGCTGACAGCGCAGCCTTGCACTCCGCTGGCCGGCCCGTGGTGCACGAGGACAGGACAGGGGACAGCCACGCTCCCCACAGCCACAGCAGGGCAACCAGAGAAGTCTGTGTGCCTGGAGAGGAGAAGGTAGATATTACATTACATTTAATTCAAGGTCAATTCAAATGGTAAACTTAACGGGATATTACATTCCAATATCAACGTTTGTCAGATGTTTTCAGAACTCAAAATGTGTCTAATGTTAAGATATTGTGGCGTAATTTGATTTGTATAGCAGAAAAACACTGTTAATTCCAGGGTACATATGCCCGCGTGGGAGACAAGGGTTCGATCCCTGAGTCAACTGCACAACTCTCATCTTTCTCCTTACTCACTTCACCTCTTTAACTATCTCCATTAAACTATACAATGTGTAGGGTGAGCAGACTCCTGTTCCCCTACAAAAAGAAAGGGGAGGAAAAAAGAAGTGTTGCTCTCTTTTGGAGACATACTTAGAGAGTAAGTATAGCTATATTACCTCTTACCTGACATAATATCAATCACAATCTCTTGGTGATGATGATGGGTTTGATGAAGATGATCATGGAACAATGGAGCATTCTGTGTCTGTCTGTCTGATGTCTGACTGACTGACTAACTGACTACAGGGAAACAAACAGCAAGATGTTAACTGTGGGTTCCATCCTGGAGGCTGCGTTTTTAGTTGTGGTCAAGGCTTTGTTTATATAGATGGGGCCTGCAGTTTCCTTTGGTTATGAACCACCACCTGCTGTTGCTATGTGTGTTTTGGTGTGGGGGTGGGTGTTCACTTATAAGAAAGTTAATATCTGTGCATTAATGAATGTCTCATGGCACCAGACAAACAAGACTTGATCCAGAAGTTTCCTAACTCTAATTGCACACACTTATACCTGTCTGCTACTGCTCTCCATAAATAGTCAACCAGGCACCCAATCAAACCGGTCCCTGGCACTGCCACTTTACATACAGAGCCATTTGACTGCTTAGGCAGTCGTTCTCCCTCTGAGATCTGTGGATAGGGCTGGGCGATATGGTCAAAATCTCATATCACAATATTTTGAACTCTGTGGTCAAATCAACCTGAAGAAGAGATAATCAAATCACATTTTATTTGTCACATGCGTCGAATACAGCAGGTGTAGACCTTACCGTGAAATGCTTACAAGCCCTTAACCAACTAGTTTTAAGAAAGACAAGAGTTAAGAAAATATTTACTAAATAAACTAAAGTAAAAAAAATACATAAATAAAATAACAATAACGAGGGTATATACAGGGGGACCGGTACCGAGTCAATGTTCGGGGGTACAGGTTAGTCGAGGTAATTGAGGTAATATGTACATGTAGGTAGGGGTAAAGTGACTATGCATAGATAATAAACAGCCAGTAGCAGCACCATGAAAAGAGGGGGGTCAATGCAAATAGTCTGGGTAGCCATTTGATGAACTGTTCAGCAGTCTTATGGCTTTGGGGTAGAAGCTGATAAGGAGCCTTTTGGACCTGAATGATGAGTCATTCAAAGAATAGACCGTCTGCTACAGTGGTGAGAAGAGGGCTTTATGGTGGCGGTGAGCACAGTTGAAACCCTTCCTCTGGTATTCTGACATGGTGGTTCGAAGTCTTGATACAGCACCAAATGACACTTCCCTCACAATGAACAGGTTTCACTGTGAACAAAGTGCAGGAAAAAGGTACACATTGTTACATAGTACTATTGATATTCCTGTTTGCAATTTCTATAATAACTCATTTTTATACGCATTCATCTGTTGCACTCTACTCCTCACTCTCTCTCTCTCTCTCCTCTCCAGCTATCCAGTGGTGCCTATACTGTGTAGCATCTATGTACTGTCTGTGTAATCACACATTGCTCTACCCCTCTCCATCTACTCCAGCTGTCCAGTGGCTCTAGGACAGGTAATGAAGGAGAGCCAGGCATGGCCAGCTGAACCCCGACCAGCACCAGGCCCGGGGACAAGGCCTCCACCTACAGCCTGACCAACGTGGTGCCCCAGGCCAAGGAGTTCCTCCAACACAACTGGCTCTCCACCACGCCGCAACAACTACTGCCATGGAACGGTCTATGTTATCACCGGCCTCACCACCGCCAGTAACACCATTCGGAGAGGTATCGTTAACCGGGTGGGGGTACAATTTTCATTCACCAATAATTTGTTGCTATGCCCAATAAACACGTACAGAAACATAAACTGTAATGGCCTTGACAAGGAAATGGATCAACTGATATACAAATTCAAAGTGAATCACTCATGTCATTGAGGTACATGACACTTATTTCCCCTCTAAAGGAAGATAAGGGTTTGCTGGAAGGGCTCTCATTGATTTCCCATCAAGTCATGCCTGAGTACACATGACACCAACACAACCTTACATGGTCATGCAGCAAAACCATATACAAGGCCGTCTATGAGTCTAGCCACCACAGCCTTCCAGGAAGAGACTGAAACCTATCACATATGATATGACATATGAACCACCAACACATCTAAAAAAAAAACGTTTTACACATTAAGTGACAGGAACTGGTCCCTCAGAGCGAGCTGAGTTTGGTTTTCCATGCACTATGGTCCAACCTCTAGTGCTCAGGGGAAAAAGCTTTTGGCAAGTGACAGGAACCGCTCGTTCTAAAGTGACCAAATAGTCACCTGTCAATCAGAGTCTGTTTTCAGTCTTTAGAGGTTTCAGTCCAGCTGAGTTAATTCACTTCCTCCAACCACAAATGGAACCAATGGAAAAACCCATCAGGGTTTGGGAATAGTCTACCCTGGTCCCAGATCTTGTGCTGTATTGCCAACTTCTATAGTTGTTGTCATGACAAAAACCATAGCCATTGCCTGTACAGCACAAATACATCTGGGACCAGGCTAGCAGTGACCTCTTTATTCCTCTATATAGCCAATGATGGGCGAGTCAGCTGGGCTAAAAGGTGCATGGCTTTGCATACTGGGCCCAGATTAGGGAGAGCTAACGCTGAGACACAGGTGTACCTCTCCTTCAGAGCTGCCGACACAAAGAGCTCTGGGACACATATAGGTACTAAGAGGGACGGACGGACGGACGGTAACAGAGAGAGAGAGACATGCAGACAGATAGTAACAGAGAGAGACATGCACAGGAACGCAAAGGACATATCACCTCATTGAAGCTCCTCAGACTCACACACAGACTTCTCCTTTCCTTCCATTGGGACAGCTTTACTCCATTTCTACATCGTGACCTTGTAGCTGAAGTCATCATGGCCCTACTCTGGGCACAGGCCTTACTACTGGTCACCATGGCAATGACGGATGGTGTTCAGGGGACGGTGGAGAAGAAGTTTCTGTACATGGAGACGCCCTCCATGGGCCTAGAGGACCACTCACTCCAGAAGATCTGCCAACACTACAACAACAAGCCACACTATGTCACACTGTACGACACGGCCGACCACGTCCCCATTTACTCAGCCTACACCTTCAAGCGCTCTGACGGAGAGAAGAGGGTGGACGTGCCCTGGATGTACGAGCCACAGGTTACCTGGTGACATTTCAAGTCAATGGTTACATCCCAAATGGCACCCTATTGCCTATTTAGTGCACTACTTTTGACCAGGGCCCATCAGTCTGTGTTTTTCCATACTGATTGGCTTTCACTGCTAGACTGTTTATTTATTTGTATTTCTTTCTTAATGAATGTTTTTTTTCTATAGCTTTTGAATTTGAATGTATGTGGTGCTAACTCAATAAAAGTACATTTAATTTCATGGGCAAATGCACCTAATTTCATGGGCTTATATTTGACTGATCATAAATTCTCCTTTTCACAGCAAACATGTGTTTGAAGAAGTAGCACATTCATTCATCTCCATATCAATATCCATAACAATCACACTTTATATCCAACATTCATTATCTCATATTGCCTGTCTGTTTGTTTCCCACCCAGCTGTCCACAGTCTCTGACACTGGCGAGATGCAGGCGTTCCCGCGTGGCTACAGGCACAGGAACTTTGAGGACGCCCAGGCCGTGCTGGAAAACTACACCAACGCCAAACTTTACAAACATGGCCACCTCAACCCTGACGATCACCGGGCTGACCCAGACGACAAGGCCTCCACCTAAACACTGACCAATGTGGTGCCTCAGGTCCGCCATTTTGTTTTCAAATGATTTACTTAACATTTTACTTGAAGACAATGTCACATTTGTATTGAACAAAATATAATTTCTCAACAGTGGGATAATGTACTGAAATACTTTACAAATTTAAAAAATGTTTTTAACAAAAAAATACAACATCCAGTCATAAAACATTTTATATCAAATAAGTAAATTAGCAACACCAGTGGTTAGCTTAGAATGACTTCCTAAACCCCAACAACCAATAAACATCCACACGTATGATGTGGCACTGTCTTTCAGGTCTGAGAATTCAGCGCCGGCTCCTGGAAGGAACAGGAGCACATCATCCGCAAGCGCCTCAACAACTACTGCCACTGCACCGCCTACGTTATCACCGGAATCACCACCTCGGGGAACATGATCCGGTGCCATAACATCAACCATACAGCCATCTAGGCCAGATTGTTCTTCAAGACATTTACATTTTAGTAGACACTGTTATCCAGAGTAATTAGGGTTAAGTGCTTTGCTCAATTGCACATCGACAGATTTTTCATCTTGTCAGCTCAGGGATTCAAACCAGCAACCTTTCAGTTACTGGCCCGATGCTCTTAACCGCCAGACTATCTGCCATCCATTAACTATTGCTTGCTCACTTTAGTTGTTACATTCAACAGCTCAGGGTACCTGGGCACCAGGAACAGGCAAGTGCTAACGTCAACACTGCAGTGGTCCCTAACAGTAAGCCAGGCCTGGAGTGCCACCAGTATCCCCCTCTCTGGCCAGGCAGAGCCCGGCCGTTGTGTCTGAAGGGCTGGGTGGGTCTGCCTTCGGGTATGAAGCCACAGTGAGGAGGACGTGGAGGGCCATAATATCCTTTACCGGACCGTTTAAATGTTAATATATGATACATTTTAATAGATGATCTCCCTCACTAGCTTGAAGCACCAGCTGTCAGAGCAGCTCACAGATCACTGCACCTGTACATAGCCCATCTGTAAACAGCCCATCTATCTACCTACCTCATCCCCATACTGTATTTATTTATTTATCTTGCTCCTTTGCACCCCAGTATCTCTACTTGCACATTCATCTTCTGCACATCTACCATTCCAGTGTTTAATTGCTATATTGTAATTACTTCGCCACCATGGCCTATTTATTACCTTAACTTACCTCATTTGCACTCCCTGTATATAGACTTTTTGTTTTCTTTTGTTATTTTTATTTTTATTTCACCTTTATTTAACCAGGTAGGCTAGTTGAGAACAAGTTCTCATTTGCAACTGCGATCTGGCCAAGATAAAGCGTAGCAATTCGACACATACAACAACACAGTGTTACACATGGAATAAACAAAACATACAGTCAATAATACAGTAGAACAAAAGAAAACAAAAAGTCTATATCAGCCGAATACGGCTCTGACGTATTCTAAGTCAGAGCCGTCCAGAGTAGTGATGCTGGACGGGCGAGCGGGTGCGGGCAGTGATCGATTGAATAGTATGCATTTAATTTTACCTGCGTTTAAGAGCAGTTGGAGGCCACTGAAGGAGAGTTGTATGTCATTGAAGCTCGTCTGGAGGTTAGTTAACACAGTGTCCAAAGAGGGGCCAGAAGTATACAGAATGGTGTCGTCTGCATAGAGGTGGATCAGAGAATCACCAGCAGCAAGAGCAACATCATTGATGTATTCAGAGAAAAGAGTCAGCCCCCTACTGTATTATTGACTGTATGTTTTGTTTATTCCATGTGTAACTCTGTGTTGTTGTATGTGTCGAATTGCTATGCTTTATCTTGGCCAGGTTGCAGTTGCAAATGAGAACTTGTTCTCAACTAGCCTACCTGGTTAAATAAAGGTGAAATAAATAAAATAAATAAAAATAGATGATCAACCTGGAACTGAGTGAGAGTAGTGTTTGGTCTGATGCTATTTGAAAGCCAAGAAAAAAATGAAACATTTTAGAACTGTAAAAGTAATTACAATGATATATTTTACTTTATGGGGACTGAATGCTGAGTTAAGGCTGCCAGGCTTGCTAGGACAGACCAGATACAACTTCAATTAGCACTGAGGTGTGAAGTGAAAGGTGTCAAGGCCTTTGAGTCTTTGAAGCCCCCTTTGAAGCCCCCTCCTGCTGTTCAAAGACCATCCACTGGCATTTTCTACAATAAATCTGCCTCCAGAAATAAAAGCTTCTCCCAAGTGGGTGTGACACACACCTACTCCCGTTTCCTGCTGCACTGCTGCTTGGATTCCACCTGGCGATCTGTTCACCGTCTGCCCTGGCCTGTCTGGTACAGGTACCCCCACCACACTCACCCCTCTCTCCCGAGCTTTTGCTCGCCTCCAGCACACACAAACTGTTGGGGCGAGTGACTCTGAGCTTACAATGGCTAGCCCCAAGTCGTTATATATTTTACTTTTTTCTTGCGCATTTTGCTGTTTTGCTATTTGTCTCATGACTCCTGCATGCTTTGTTGATTATTAACTTTCTTTGGTGTTTGTTTAGGGACAGTGTTTGTTCCCACACTCGGGACTCTGACTCTCTATTGGTTACACAGACTTTTGGCCATCCTATTCTAACCACCTCTTGCTGGCTTTGTATTCATGTTACCTGATGAAAATGCTGTACAATATGATCTTGTTGCCATCTGATGTACGTTCAGATGTCATCAATCAACACTGCAGAGCTATCCCTGTCCTCTGGCGTGCCTTGATTGTATTACTGTTGATGATATCTGGAAATGTGCATGTACACCCTGGCCCATCTACAGTTGCTAGCCCCAATTCTGACTTGTGCTCTGATATCTGCTTCACTGATTTCTACTCTCGTAAAAGCCTGGGTTTTCTGCACGTTAACACTAGAAGCTTATTACCTAAAATGGATATTTTGAAAGTGTGGGTTCACAGCTCCAATCCAGATGTGTTGGTCATTACTGAGACATGGTTAAGGAAGAGTGTTTTGAATACTGATGTTAACCTTTCTGGTTATAACCTTTTTCAGCAAGACAGATCTTCCAAAGATGGGGGAGTGGCAATCACCTTCAGTGATCGGTTGTCTCACCAAGTCTGTCCACAAACAATTTGATTTGCTGGTTTCAAGCATTAAACTTTCAAATTGCTCTTTGTTGACTGTTGCTGGGTGCTATCGTCCTCCATCAGCACCGGCCTGTACCCTACCTGCCTTAAGCTCTCTCCTGGCCCCTTACACCAAGTCTGAATTTGTCCTGCTAGGTGACCTAAACTGGGACATGCTTAAACCACCTGACCATGTCCTAAAGCAATGGGACTCCCTAAATCTTTCTAAGATTGTTACCAATCCCACAAGGTACGACTCCAAACACCCAGAAAAGGCTACTTTCCTTGATGTTATCCTCACAAATAATCCTGATAGGTATCAGTCTGGTGTTTTCTGTAATGACCTTAGTGATCACTGTTTTACAGCCTGTGTTTGTAATGGCTGCTCAGAGAAACAACCTGTCCTGATTTGTTATAGACGCTTGCTAAAAAACTTTAAAACTTGTTAGGGATGGGGTCTAGTTTCCTGAATTTCCGCCTGACTGACGTGCCCAAAGTAAACTGCCTGTTACTCAGGCCCAGAAGCCAGGAAATGCGTATAATTGGTAGCATTGGATAGAAAACACTTTGAAGTTTCTAAAACGGTTAAAATAATACTAGAACAGAATTGATATGGCAGGCAAAATCCGAAGAAAAAACAACAATACATTTTTTTTAGGTCCCAGGCTCTTACAATGTAAAGCTACGCATCCTATGTACTTCCGTCTCCCAGATTGCAATTCCTATGGCTTCCACTAGATGTTTTTTGAAAAACAAGCAAGAAATTGGAGTTTTGGTGAAGAGAGCACCGGAACAATATCAGCCTTTTGGCGCATGAGGGAGAGGGTGCGCGCCAAGTAATTTTGCTTCCTATTGAACATACTACTTTCTGTATGAAATATTATAGTGTATTTACATTTGAGAGTATGTGAGGATTAAATAGAAACATTGTTTGACTTGTTTGGACAAAGTTTAGCGGTAGCTTTTTGGACTCCTTTGTCTGCAAGTTGAACGAGTGGATTACTGAAATGAATGGCGCCTCTAAACAGACTTTTTGGGATTTAAAGAAGGATTTTATCTAAAAAAAAAATACCATTCATATTGTAGCTGGGACCCTTGGGATTGCAAACAGAGGAAGGTTGCTGCCGCCCCGAGGTTGCTGCCGCCACGAGGTTGCTGCCGCCTCGAGGTTGCTGCCGCTATCATCGCCAAGCCTATCTCTGACCTTTTTAACCTGTCTTTCCTTTCCGGGGAGGTTCCCATTGCTTGGAAGACAGCCATGGTTCGTCCTTTATTTAAAGGGGGAGATCAAGCTCATCTTAACTGTTATAGGTCTATTTCTATTTTGCCCTGTTTATCAAAAGTGTTGGAAAAACTTGTCAATAATCAACTGACTGGCTTTCTTGATGTCTATAGTATTCTACCTGGTATGCAATCTGGTTTCTGATCAGGTTATGGATGTGTCACTGCAACCTTAAAGGTCCAAAATGACGTCACTATTGCCCTTGATTCTAAGCAATGTTGTGCTGCTATTTTTATTGGCTTGGCTAAAGCTTTTGATACGGTAGACCATTCCATTCTTGTGAGCTGGCTAAGGAGTATGGGTGTCTGAGGGGTCTTTGGCCTGGTTTGCTAACTACCTCTATCAAAGAGTGCAGTGTATAAAGTCAGAAAATCTGGGGTTTCAGTAACTGCCTGACACCAAGGGTGTACCCCAAGGCTCAATCCTAGGCCCCACGCTCTTCTCAATTTACATCAACAACATAGCTCATGCAGTAGAAGGCTCTCTCATTCATTTATTTGCAGATGATAGAGTCTTATACTCAGCTGGCCCCTCCCCGGATTTTGTGTTAAATGCTCTACAACAAAGCTTTCTAAGTGTCCAGCTTTCTCTACACTTAACCTTGTTCTAAACACCTCCAAAATAAAGGTCATGTGGTTTGGTAAAAAGAATGCCCCTCTCCCCACAGGTGTGATTACTACCTCTGAGGGTTTAGAGCTTGAGGTAGTCATCTCATACAAGTACTTGGGAGTATGGTTACATGGTACACGGTCCTTCTCTCAGCACATATCAAAGCTGCAGGCTAAAGTTAAATCTAGACTTGGTTTCCTCTAACCTTCCTGCCATGCTAGATTACGGAGACATAATTTATAGATCGGCAGGTAAGGGTGCTCTCGAGCGGCTAGATATTCTTTACCATTCGGCCATCAGATTTGCCACCAATGCTCCTTATAGGCCACATCACAGTACTCTATACTCCTCTGTAAACTGGTCATCTCTGTATACCCGTCGCAAGACCCACTGGTTGATGCTTATTTATAAAACCGACTTAGGCCTCACTCCCCCCTATCTGAGATATCTATTGCAGCCCTCATCCTCCACATATAACACCCGTTCTGCAAGTCACATTCTGATAAAGGTCCCCAAAGCAAACACATCAGTTCGCTGCAGCTAGCGACTGGGACGAGCTGCAACAAACACTCAAACTGGACAGTTTTATCTCAATCTCTTCATTCAAAGGCTCAATCATGGACACTCTTACAGACAGTTGTGGCTGCTTCGCATGATGTATTGTTGTCTCTACCTTCTTGCCCTTTGAGCTCTTGTCTGTACCCAATAACGTTTGTACCATGCTTTGTGCTGCTACCATGTTGTGTTCCTACCATGTTGTGTTGTCATGTGTTGCTGCCTTGCTATGTTGTTGTCTTAGGTCTCTCTTTATGTAGTGTTGTCTCTTGTCGTGATGTGTGTTTTACATATATATATATATATAAACTCATCAAAACTCGTCCCTTTTCAGGACCCTGTCTTTCAAAGATGATTCGTAAAAATCCAAATAACTTCACAGATCTTCATTGTAAAATGTTAAACACTGTTTCCCATGCTTGTTCAATGAACCATAAACAATTAATGACCATGCACCTGTGGAACGACGGTAGGCAATTAAGGTCACAGTTATGAAAACTTAGGATACTAAAAAGAGGCCTTTCTACTGACTCTGAAAACCACCAAAAGAAAGATGCCCAGGGTCCCTGCTCATCTGCGTGAACGTGCCCTAGGCATGCTGCAAGGAGGCATGAGGACTGCAGATGTGGCAAGGGCAATAAATTGCAATGTCCGTACTGTGAAACGCCTAAGATAGCACTGCAGGGAGACAGGACGGACAGCTGGTCATCCTCGCACTGGCAGACAATGTGTAACAACAACTGCACAGGATCGGTACATCCGAAAATCTCACCTGCGGGACAGGTACAGGATTGCAACAACAACTTCCCGAGTTACACCAGGAATGCACAATCCCTCCATTGGTGCTCAGACTGTCCGCAATAGGCTGAGAGAGGCTGGACTGAGGGCTTGTAGGCCTGTTGTAAGGCAGGTCCGCAACAGACATCACCGGCAACAACGTCGCCTATGGGCACAAACCCACCATCAATGGACCAGCTTGGACTGGCAAAAAGTGCTCTTCACTGACGAGTCGCTTTTTTGTCTCACCAGGGGTGATGGTCGGATTCGCGTTTATTTTCGAAGGAATGAGCGTTACACCGAGGCCTGTATTCTGGAGCAGGATTGATTTGGAGGTGGAGGGTCCGTCATGGTCTGGGGCGGTGTGTCACAGCATCATCGGACTGATCCTTGTTGTCATTGCAGGCAATCTCAACGCTGTGCGTTACAGGGAAGACATCCTCCTCCCTCATGTGGTACCCTTCCTGCAGGTTCATCCTGCATATTACCCTCCAGCATGACAATGCCACCAGCCATACTGCTCGTTCTGTGCATGATTTTCTGCAAGACAGGAATGTCAGTGTTCTGCCATGGCCAGTGAAGAGCCCGGATCTCAATCCCACTGAACACGTCTGGGACCTGTTGGATTGGAGGGTGAGGGCTAGGTCCATTCCCCCCCAGAAATGTCCGGAAACTTGCAGGTGCCTTGGTGGAAGAGTGGGGTAACATCTCACAGCAAGAACTGGCAAATCTGGTGCAGTCCATGAGGAGGAGATGCAATGCAGTACTTAATGCAGCTGGTGGCCACACCAGATACTGACTGTAACTTTTGATTTTGACCCCCCCTTTATCCAGGGACACATTACTCCATTTCTGTTAGTCACATGTCTGTGGAACTTGTTCAGTTTATGTCTCAGTTGTTGAATCTTGTTATGTTCATACAAATATTTACACGTTAAGTTTGCTGAAAGTAAACGCAGTTGACAGTGCGAGGACGTTTCTTTTTTTGCATAGTTTATATACAGTTGAAGTCGTAAGTTTACATACACCTTAGCCAAATACATTTAAACTCATTTTTTTCTCACAATTCCTTACATTTAATCCTAGTAGAAATTCCATGTCTTAGGTCAGTTAGGATCACCACTTTATTTTCACAATGTGAAATGTCAGAATAATAGTAGAGGGAATGATTTATTTCTGCTTTTATTTCTTTCATCACATTCCCAGTGGGTCAGAAGTTTAAATACACTCAATTAGTATTTGGTAGCATTGCCTTTAAATTGTTTAACTTGGGTCAAACGTTTCAGGGAGCCTTCCACAACCTTCCCACAATAAGTTGGGGGTATTTTGGCCCATTCCTCTTGACAAAGCTGGTGTAACTGAGTCAGGTTTGTAGGCCTCCTTGCTCACACACGCTTTTTCAGTTCTGCCCACAAATGTTCTATAGGATTGAGGTTAAGGCTTTGTGATGGTCACTCCAATACATTGACTTTGTTGTCCTTAAGCCATTTTGCCACAACTTTGGAAGTATGCTTGGGGTCATTGTCCATTTGGAAGACCCATTTGCGACCAAGCTTTACCTTCCTGGCTGATGTCTTGAGATGTTGCATCAATATATCCACATAATTGTCCATCCTCATGATGCCATCTATTTTGTGAATTGCACCAGTTCCTCCTGCAGCAAAGCCCCACCACAACATCATGCTGCCACCCCTGTGCTTCACGGTTGGGATGGTGTTCTTCAGCTTGCAAGCCTCCCCCTTTTTCCTCCAAACATAACAATGGTCATTATGGCCAAACAGTTCTATTTTTGTTTCATCAGACAAGACGACTTTTCTCCAAAAAGTACAATCTTTGTCCCTGTGTGCAGTTGAAAACCGTAATCTGTCTTTTGTTATGCCGATTTTGGAGCAGTGGCTTCTTCCTTACTGAGCGGCCTTTCAGGTTATGTTGATACAGGACTCATTTTACTGTGGATATAGATACTTTTGTACCTGTTTCCTCCAGCATCACAATGTCCTTTGCTGTTGTTCTGGGATTGATTTGCACTTTTCACACCAAAGTACATTCATCTCTAGGAGACAGAATGCATCTCCTTCCTGAGCGGTATGACGACCTGCGTGGTCTCATGGTGTGTATACTTGAGTACTATCGTTTGTAAAAATGAACGTGGTACCTTCAGGCGTATGGAAATTGCTCCCAAGGATGAACCAGACATGTGGAGGTCTACATTTTTTCTGAGGTCTTGGCTGATTTCTTTTGATTTCCCCATGATGTCAAGCAAATAGGCACTGAGTTTGAAGGTAGGCCTTGAAATACATCCACAGGTACACCTCCAATTGACTCAAATTATGTCGATTAGCCTGTCAGAAGCTTCTAAAGCCATGACATCATTTTCTGGAATTGTCCAAGCTGTTTAAAGGCACAGTCAACTTAGTGTATGTAAACTTCTGACCCACTGGAATTGTGATACAGTGAATTATAAGTGAAATAATCTGTCTGTTAACAATTGTTGGACAAATTTGTGTCATGCACAAAGTAGATGTCGTAACTGACTTGCCAAAACTATAGTTTGTTAACAAGAAATTTGTGGAGTTGTTGAAAAACAAGTTTTAATGACTCTAACCTAAGTGTATGTAAACTTCCGACTTCAAATGTATAAATATATGAAAACATGAAAACACACATTCTCTCCTCTCTCACATATCTATGCCTACAACTGGAGAGTGCAGTTAAAAAAGGTTATGATTCAAATCAAATTGTATTGGTCACATTCACATGGTTAGCAGATGTTAATGTGAGTGTAGTGAAATGCTTATGCTTCTAGTTCCAACAGTCAGCAATATCTAACATGTAATCTAACAATTTCACAACTACCTAATACATACATCTAAGTAAAGGAATGGATGAGCAATTATTTCTACTCATTGTTATTTGTACCAAAAACTGTTGTTTTACAAATTTTCTGTTTCCACACCACATGAGGGGAGCAAGATTTTTCATTTCCCCCTGAGGGGTTGTAAACCACATTTTCTCATATCTTCTGTGTGTGGGTACAACAACAGTGCTAGACTACATCCTCTATTTCCTGTAATGCTTCCTGTAACCTCTATTTCCATTATTACGATCATTAATAACTGACACAATTCTATAATGAATACATATTAGAATTATAATACATAGTAGTGACCAATAGTTACTGTATTGTGATTGTTTAGTGTTTTATTTACTCAACAAGTAGTGCCCCAAGGTGGGGTTGAACCATGTCTCAAAAGCAGCAGATACTTATGCCCATCCTCCATCCCTGTCCACAACACTAAAACTTGCTTGAAGGTAACAGCGCTCACTGATGCCCCTAGCGGCCGGTTTCCACGTCATTAGACGTGGATGGACGTTGAATACTGACTTGTATCACGGGTGACATGCCTGCTTATTCAGAGCAACATTCAGCTGGTGTGTGGGAGGGGGTGTCATGCAACTTGTGAACAGCTCACCAACTAAAACATACAACAGGAAATAGAGGTTGTAGTCTAGTCCTGTTGCTGTACATACACACAGAAGATATGAGAATGTGGTTTACAACCCCTCAGGGGGAAATTAAAAACCTTCCTCTCCCCTCATGTGATTTGGAAACAGAAAATATGTAAAACAGCAACAGTTATTGGTACAAATAACAATGAGTAGAAATAAAAACTCAGTCATTGCTACTGATTTAACTGACGACCCTGGATGGAATGTTGTTTTTCTATACATCTACAAGCTTATTCACTAGAAGCCCATCATACTAATTCCAGTGACAATCAATGAATCCACAACATGTCTGTGATTTGAAATAATCATAGCACAGCTAGGTCTCCATTTTGTTTCAGAGCCTTCCTCACGTCTCCCTCCCAATCTACCACTGCACAAAGCCTTGTTCGGCTCACACCTCAGTCTTTACATGAGAAGAGCTGAGAAGGCTAGCCACAGATCTACACACACACGCGCTCAGACAGACTCAAGCACACACACACACGCGCACACACACACTTTGCATATCTCCACTTCAGAGATTGAGAGGCAGCGTGGAAGAATGACCGTCAGCTCGGACCACGTTCTGCATCGATGGACACCAACACACAAGGGACCTTGAGTTCCTCTCTACTGAGCAGAAAGCATGAGATTGATAACAAAAAACACAGCCTTTCAGGGCCTAACAGAGGCTGCAGAGCATGAAAGAGAGGACACGATAGTGTCAGCCAGTAAAATACGTCTATCTGATGATGATGCTCTATCTGGGCAATTTAGAAATGCGGGAGGGAGAGACATACGACTCAAGCATAGAATACTGTGTGAAGGTCATAGGGAGAGAGGGGAACACATGCTGAGACAGTGTTAACTGAGAGAGGCAGACAAGACCACTAAAGAAGATAGGTGCAAGGACAATGAGAGAGAGAGAGAGAGAGAGAGAGAGAGAGAGAGAGCGAGAAAAGAGAGAGAGACATGGTCATCATGAGACACCTATCCATCTACTCTTCTCTGTCCCTGGCTGTGGTGCTGATCCTGCTGGGCTGTATGCGGGAGACCCAAGCTGGGGTGGTGGAGGACTTTAACCACATGGAGCGCTGTAAGGACTCCCTGTACTTGGGAACCCCACGCAGGGCAACCTCCTCAGTAACTCCCTGAAAAAGATCTGCCAGCGCTACGAGGACAAGCTGCGCTTCGTCACCCTCTGCGACCTCCACAAACACACCCCCATTTACTCGGCCTATACCTTCAAGAAGTTTGACGGCGGGAAGAGGGTGGACTTTCCCTGGATGTTTGAGCCACAGGTATGTGTGTGTGTGTGTGTGTGTGTGTGTGTGTGTGTGTGTGTGTGTGTGTGTGCGTGCGTGCGTGCGTGCGTGCGTGCGTGCGTGCGTGCGTGCATGTGTGTGTGTGTTGGATTTTGAATGAACATAGGCCAAGATGTTTGCATGCTCTAGATAGTGAGTTAGAAACCCTATGTAATTTCAAACATGTTCTCTCATGGATGCAGATGACTGATACCCATACACTAGTTGGTAAGGCTTGCTGAGCTGTGAGGACAATACTGCTGCTCTACGTAAAATGAGACACTGGAGATAAGCAGCTTCATAGGTTGTGTGAATGGGTGTTACAATAGGATATTGTTGTGATAGCCATTCATGTAGGAAGCAGGTGTTGTGCATATGCAAAATGAATTGATCCTCCCCTCATTTTCCATCTTCAACTCTTCATCAAAATCCCCTCCTTTTCTTCCTCTGTCTCGATCTCTCCCCACCTCCCTCTATCTATCTGTATGTGTCTCTACCCCCTCTCTCCCTCCATCCCTTCCTCTCTCTCCCTCCTTCCCTTCCACTCTCTCTCCCTCCCTTCCTCTCTCACCCTCCTTCCCTTCCACTCTCTCTCCATCCCTTCCTCTTGCCCTCCTTCCCTTCCACTCTCTCTCCATCCCTTCCTCTCTCTCCCTCTCTAGTTGACGTCAGAGAACGGCAGCAGCAACATGGAGCCGTTCCATCAGTCCTCCCACATGCACATGAACTTCGAGGACAGCCGTGCTGGAAGACTATGCTGACGTGGCCCAGTACGAGAGAGGCCTCCTCAACCCTGACAAGCACCAGTCCGACCCCCTGGACATGGCCTTCACCTACACAATGACCAACGTGGTGCCCCAGGTACGTTGGTTCAGTCTGCACATTTTAAAGAAGGTTTGGTGTGTCTACCTTAAACCGTTTTAGTGCTGGAGAGGGTGGAAGATGAATAATAATCAGAAGACGTATGGGGAATATAAGTAATGTTCTTGCCGCAGATCCGCAAGTCCAAGATCGGGCCCTGGGCCGAGCACGAGGACCTCATCCGCAAACGTCTCAACAACTACTGCCGTGGCAAAGCCTTCATGGTCACCGGGGTCACGACTTCCGGGAACATGATCCGCTGGGACCGTGTGGCCGTCCCCGAGTACATGTGGTTGGCGTACTGCTGCACCGACTATGAACAGAACGAGCCCTACATCGCACTGTACAAGTTCCCAGTGTTCGGGGCCTACGGTCAGAACAACCGTGTCAACAACCACCTGGTGGAGGTTCCAGTGAAAAACCTGGAGAATTTACTCAGAGGAAGGATAGATGTGGACAAGAACTTTCAGATCATAAGAATTACTGTTGGAGAATTACTGTATTCACAGGTGATATTCACCAGGCTTGTAGACGGTCATCTTTAAAAGGCCCAATGCAGCCATTTTTATATCAATATCTGGAATAGTGTTCCATTAAAATAGTAAAAAAGAAACAAAAATAGCTTTTTTATTGCAAAAACCTATTTCTCAAGCAATAATGTAGCTAGGACTGTCTGGGAGTGGTCTGAGTGGGGAGGGGAAAACGGAAAAGTAGCTGTTATTGGCTGAGAAATTTGGAACACACTCTCACTTTGTTATTGGTCTATTATACCTATTACATATATTGATCATGTCACCAGGAAAGCTGAAACAACACCCATGCAAAACCTGCTGATTAGAAGGTCCTGTGTAGATTGTATTTTCAACAAGCAACTATCAGGAAATAACCCTGAACCATTTTTTTTCAGCTGTTGTACAATACAATACAAAACACAGGGACTGCAATGGGCCTTTAAAGGTTTAGTTATTGCCTCACACTGTATGAAGAGTCTGCAACTGCAGTCATCCACAAGAGGGCAATAGCATCCTACTCATGAATTACTCCCTACTGCTGCACAGGACAATACAAGTAGGCTATATTTAACAGACATTTGCGAATATGTTTACAACAGTCATATAATGAAGCGATTATCCAATTAAGACCTTACAAGAATTATCTCTCTGTCAACGAGTTCACAACACAATGAGTCTTCATTTCCGGGCTGATCTGTCCTTCTCCCTTTCATTTCCTAGGAGTCTGAGGCAGACAAGTTATAGAATAAGCTGTCATCCAGTGACCCCACTTTTTCCACGACACCCACCCTGCACTGATGCCCTGTCCAGTGGAGGCCTCACCCTAACCTTAACCACACTGATAACCTTACGCCTAACCATAAACTTAAATTAAGACCAAAAAGCTCATTTTTGTTTTTTAGAATTTTTACAAAATAGGCCAAAAATATATAGACAACGGCAAAATTGCAACTCAGTTCATCACTTATCAGTTCCCCTCAGTTCCCCTTATCAGCAAAAGCTGATGATTGTGTTCCTATCTGGGCTTGCTTTAGCGGGAATAGCATGCGTGTGCGCAATTTCACAAAGAGGACGCTTGGCTTGTCGTTGGAAAATGGGAAACCTTTAAAGGATTACAGATTCTCTATATTATTATATTATATATTAAGTTTCCTTCTTCTCTAACACCCTCCCCCTCATTTTGCATCAAGCGCACACCTGTAGCCTACATTATTGATTGACACCTGGCTGTCATTGATGATCAGTCTGCATGTATGCGTTCTATTTAAAACCTGTCGGTCTTACCGTTTTAATAGTCGAGTAGATCTGTTTTTCTTACTAAATTGGACATTGTTCTCAGATGATCTCCCTCGGTGCTTGACTTGGACTGAAATAGGTGCTGGTACTCATTTTGGGTGCTGGCACAGTTTATATTTAGGTGCAGGAGCTCCACAATAGTTTTGAGTTCATATTCTATAACAGGAACAGGAGCTCAAGTAGTAGAATGGT
The DNA here is from genome assembly GCF_965601325.2 of Salmo salar. Taxonomy (NCBI): domain Eukaryota; kingdom Metazoa; phylum Chordata; class Actinopteri; order Salmoniformes; family Salmonidae; genus Salmo; species Salmo salar. The sequence continues at coordinate 79,707,659 of NC_138308.1, forward strand.
GAGCTCCTGCCCAAGTCAAGCACTGCCCATAGCCGTGGGAAGTATGTTGGGGGGGGCTGGAATCAGCTATATCAGGACTATTAAAAGGCTCAGTGCAATACTTTTATTTTATTTTTATTATATATATATTTATTAACATTTTATTTGTGTCAGATTCTTCAGGGGGTGCTGTAGCACCTTCAGCACCCCTACTTCCCGCGGCTATGGCACTGCCAACAATCTTATGTTTTACAATTTAAAAAGTGTTTTCTCCATTTAATTGTAAACATGGTAGCTAGGCCTACACACAGACACAGGCCCTTTTTTGTCATTGACCATGAAATACTGCCAGCCAAAATAATATTGAGAAAGACCATTTACTCTGGACTCACTCCCATAGTACTGTAATCCTGAATATAGGACCATTTCAGATGTAGCCCAGAGACACCATGTTCTGAAAAAGGTGTGCAGGAATTCAGTGGATCGTCACCGTTGGATCGTCACCAAGACGAAAATGTGATGGTTAGAAAAGGATGCCTCTGCTTTCGATTAATTACCTCCACTGCAATTCCCACGTTTATTTATTCACATTTTACCTGTAGTTCGTCTTTATCCCAATGTTGTTCTGATTTTAGGGTACTTGGAGACACATTTGAGACAGGTTTTTGGCTTGAATGAGAAGCGGTGGATCAAACTGGCAGAGCTGGAGGCATCTCGAGATGACCGTTGGAATTCAAAAATCTGCAGTCATCATCGGCACGCGGGCACAAGGTAGGGAGAGTTACAGGATAATTACTTTAGGCCTGTTAATGGTTCTTCTCCTCACCCTTGCAGCTGAATGGATAATGGCTGATCTACTCCAACAAGCTGGTGTTATCTCCTGGAATGTTCCCCACCCTCAGTGGAAGCCTGATAGTCAGAGGGGTTCAAATGGTCTTACCTGTTGAGTGCCACCAGAGAGGAAGAGGCAAAATGACACAACTGTTACCCCTTGGGGCAGCAGGTAGCTTAGTGGTTATAGTATTGGGCCAGTAACCAAAAGGTTGCTGTATTGAATCCCGAGCTGACAAGGTAAAAATCTGTCGTTCTGCTCCTGAACAAGGCAGTTTCAGTTCCCTGGTAAGCCGTCATTGTAAAAAATAATTTGTTCTTAACTGACTTGCCTAGTTAAATAAAATAAACTGAGACAAAAATGTATTCTCCAGCAGGTGGTGTTGTTTTGTTTCTTTCGCTCACCAAGCGAGGAGTTTTTGTATGGAGGTCAATGAGAGGAGTGTACTGATATAAGTAGGACACATGACATCTCGGCAACTTTCAGAAAAAACACTTTTTTATCGGAGTTGTCTCGAGATGGCTATGCATATTCATGATATGAGGCTAGTAGCATAGCATCTGTGTCCATTGAATACAAACGGTTGACATCAACGCCCCTCATCCAATATTCAAAAATGTATTAAAATAATGAGATGTATATATCAATCCAAAGAGAGGAATAGGCGGGAGCTTAAAGCCTAGGACCAATAGGCATGGAGAGGCAGCCTTTAGTTACTATGCCCCCAGCCTCTGGAATAGCCTGCCAGAGAACCAGAGGGCCGAAACTGTGGACATATTTAAAATGGATCTTAAAACACACCTTTTAAGCTTTGCTTTTCCTCAGGGTGCTTTTTAGTCATTCAGTTTTTATTATTCTTTAGTTTTGTATCTCCTTATGTTTGTTGTGTAGTAAATTTCAGTATTTATTTTCATTGTTTTAAATTAGTTTTTTCCCCAGTGATGCACATTGCATTGCATTCCATGTCTGAAATGTGCTGTATAAATAAAGCTTGATTTGATATGATAGTGGAGGTCATAGGTAGCCATGTTGGGGTCAATGGCTTCTCACTCTTTTTCTCCTACAAATCAAACAAGTTCAGAGATATAATATCCATCCAACTGGGATCAAGATGTAAAATAGCGGGTTAAATATAGCCTACATCAGGATGGGAATGCATGTGTTTTTTGTGATATGTACCATTTTCTCTAAATAGGCCAAATATTATGTACCTACCCCCATCATGGCACTCACGACTGACCTCTTATAGTGGCACCAGAGATTATATAATGACAAGCTACCTATGTCTCCACCCTAACATTGGGATTCATTGTCCACCGAGCAGAATGTCCGGCTTTGGTATAGTTAAAAGGCCAGTGTCAGAGGACCTGAGGGACCTACTGGGTTTGTAACTTAAAAGCATGTCTGACATGTATTGGGGTGCACAATCATGGGTTGATTTAAAAACCAATAGAAGAATCTTAAAATTAATTCTAAAACTCACAGGTAGCCAGCGCAGAGTCTTTAAAACCGGTGTAATGTGTGCTCTCCTTCTGGACTTGGTCAGTACCCGTGCTGCAGCATTCTGTATGTTTTGCAGTTGACCAATGGCTTTCTTGACTAGACCAGACAGTCAATCACATTTATTTATAAAGCCCTTTTTACATCAGCAGATGTCACAAAAAGCTTATACAGAAACCCAGCTTAAAACCCCAAACAGCAACCAACGCAGAAGCATGGCAGCAAGGACAAACTCCTTAGAAAGGAAGGAACCTAGGAAGAAACCTAGAGAGGAACCAGGCTCTGAGAGGTGGCCAGTCCTCTTCCGGCTGTGCCGGGTGAAGATAAGATTACATGGCCATTAAGGCAAGATCGTTCTTCAAGATGGTCAAACGTTCATAGATGACCAGAAGGGTCAAATAATAATCACAGTGGTTGTAGAGAGTGCAACAGGCCAGCACCTCAGGAGTAAATGTCAGTTGGCTTTTCATAGCCGAGCATTCAGAGGTCGAGACAGCAGGTGCGGTCGAGAGAGAGAGACAAAAACAGCAGGTCCGGAACAAGGTAGCACGTCCAGTGAACAGGTCAGGGTTCCATAGGCAGAACAGTTTAAATTGGAGCAGCAGCACGACCAGATGGACTGGGGACAGCCAGGAGTCATCAGGCCATGTAGTCCTGAGGTATAGTCCTGAGGCATAGTCCTAGGGGGGAAGGGGGCGGGACAGAGTGGGGGACAGAGCGGGGGACAGAGTTCTGAGCCAGTGGGACACTGAAGAATGCTCCACAGTCATCAATCAAGAAGACTGATAGTGAGTATAGGTCTAGCACATGTGAAATGCATGTGATAACAGAGGAAATATTCAGGCGGACCTAAATATTGACTGGCTTTCATCAAGCTGCCCAATCAAGAAAAAGCTTCAAACTGTAATCAGTACCTGCCACCTGGTGCAGGTTATCAGTCAACCTACCAGGGTGTTTACAAATAGCACTGGTGAAATCATCCACATGTATTGATCACATCTTTACTAATGCTGCAGAAATCTGCTTTAAAGCAGTCTCCAAATCCATTGAATGTAGTGATCATAATATAATAGCCATATCTAAGAAGTTCCAAAGGCTAGGCCTAATATAGTGTATAAAAGGTAATCAAATCAAATCAAAGTTTATTTGTCACGTGCGCCGAATACAACAGATGTAGACCTTACAGTGAAATGCTTACTTACAGGCTCTAACCAATAGTGCAAAAAAGGTATTAGGTGAACAATAGGTAAGTAAAGAAATAAAAACAACAGTAAAAAGACAGTGAAAAACAGTAGCGAGGCTATATACAGTAGTGAGGCTATAAAAGTAGCGAGGCTGCATACAGACACCGGTTAGTCAGGCTGATTGAGGTAGTATGTACATGTAGATATGGTTAAAGTGACTATGCATATATGATGAACAGAGAGTAGCAGTAGTGTAAAAGAGGGGTGGGGGGGCACACAATGCAAATAGTCCGGGTAGCCATTTGATTACCTGTTCAGGAGTCTTATGGCTTGTGGGTAAAAACTGTTGAGAAGCCTTTTTGTCTTAGACTTGGCACTCCGGTACCGCTTGCCATGCGGTAGTAGAGAGAACAGTCTATGACTGGGGTGGCTGGGGTCTTTGACCATTTTTAGGGCCATCCTCTGACACCGTCTGGTGTAGAGGTCCTGGATGGCAGGCAGCTTAGCTCCAGTGATGTACTGGGCCGTACGCACTACCCTCTGTAGTGCCTTGCGGTCGGAGGGCGAGCAATTGCCGTTCCAGGCAGTGATGCAACCAGTCAGGATGCTCTCGATGTTGCAGCTGTAGAACCTTTTGAGGATCTCAGGACCCATGCCAAATCCTTTTAGTTTCCTGAGGAGGAATAGGCTTGTCGTGCCCTATTCACGACTGTCTTGGTGTGTTTGGACCATTGTAGTTTGTTGGTGATGTGGACACCAAGGAACTTGAAGCTCCACTACAGCCCCATTGATGAGAATGGGTGCGTACTCAGTCCTCCTTTTCCTGTAGTCCACAATCATCTCCTTAGTCTTGGTTACGTTGAGGGATAGGTTGTTATTCTGGCACCACCCGGCCAGGTCTCTGACCTCCTCCCTATAGGCTGTCTCGTCATTGTCGGTGATCAGGCCTACCACTGTTGTGTCATCTGCAAACTTAATGAAGGTGTTGGAGTCGTGCCTTGCCATGCAGTCGTGGGCGAACAGGGAGTACAGGAGGGGACTGAGCACGCACCCCTGGAGGGCTTCAGTGTTGAGGATCAGCGTGGCAGATGTGTTGCTAGCTACCCTCACCACCTGGGGGCGGCCCGTCAGGAAGTCCAGGATCCAGTTGCAGGGGGAGGTGTTTAGTCCAAGGATTCTTAGCTTAGTGATGAGCTTTGAGGGTACTATGGTGTTGAACGCTGAGCTGTAGTCAATGAATAGCATTCTCACATAAGTGTTCCTTTTGTCCAGGTGGGAAAGGGCAGTGTGGAGTGCAATAGAGATTGCATCATCTGTGGATCTGTTTGGGCGGTATGCAAATTGGAGTGGGTCTAGGGTTTCTGGGATAATGGTGTTTATGTGAGCCATTACCAGCCTTTCAAAGCACTTCATGGCTACGGACGTGAGTGTTACGGGTCTGTAGTCATTTAGGCAGGTTGCCTTTGTGTTCTTGGGCACAGGGACTATGGTGGTCTGCTTGAAACATGTTGGTATTACAGACTCAATCAGGGACATGTTGAAAATGTCAGTGAAGACACCTGCCAGTTGGTCAACACATGCCCGGAGCACACGTCCTGGTAATCCGTCTGGCCCCGCAGCCTTGTGTATGTTGACCTGTTTAAAAGTCTTACTCACGTCAGCTACGGAGAGCGTGATCACACAGTCGACCGGAACAGCTGATGCTCTCATGCATGCCTCAGTGTTGCTTGCCTCGAAGCAAGCACAGAAGTGATTTAGCTCGTCTGGTAGGCTCGTGTCACTGGGCAGCTCGCGGCTGTGCTTCCCTTTGTAGTCTGTAATGGTTTGCAAGCCCTGCCACATAAGACGAGCGTCGGAGCCGGTGTAGTATGATTCAATATTAGCCCTGTATTGATGCTTTGCCTGTTTGATGGTTTGTCGCAGGGAATAGCAGGATTTCTTGTAAGCTTCCGGGTTAGAGTCCTGCACCTTGAAAGCGGCAGCTCTGCCCTTTAGCTCAGTGCGAATGTTGCCTGTAATCCATGGCTTCTGGTTGGGGTATGTACATACAGTCACTGTGGGGACAACGTCCTCGATGCACTTATTGATAAAGCCAGTGACTGATGTGGTGTACTCCTCAATGCCATTAGAAGAATCCCGGAACATGTTCCAGTCTGTGATAGCAAAACAGTCCTGTAGTTTAGCATCTGCTTCATCTGACCACTTTTTTATAGACCCTTGTCACTGGTGCCTCTTGCTTTTTGCTTGTAAGAAGGAATCAGGAGGATAGAGTTGTGGTCGGATTTACCAAATGGAGGGCGAGGGAGAGCTTTGTACGCGTCTCTGTGTGTGGAGTACAGGTGATCTAGAATTTTTTTCCCTCTGGTTGCACATTTAACATGTTGATAGAGATTTGGTAGAACTGATTTAAGTTTCCCTGCATTAAAGTCTGGCCACTAGGAGCGCCACCTCTGGGTGAGTGGTTCCCTGTTTGCTTATTTCCTTATACAGCTGACTGTTTTAATGCCAGCATCTGTCTGTGGTGGTAAATAAACAGCCACGAAAAGTATAGCTGAAAACTCTCTAGGCAAGTAGTGTGGCCTGCAATTTATCACAATATACTCTACTTCAGGCGAGCAAAATCTACAGACTTCCTCAGATTTCGTGCACTAGCTGTTGTTTACAAATATGCACAGACCATACAATAAGTTTTGTAATGATTCCTGTGTTGAGTAATGAGGAGCAACCAGACACTGCCACATTTATGAAATTGCTTATTCCAGTTACTAATAAGCATGCACCCTTTAAGAAAATGACTGGAAAAACAGTTAAATCCCCGTGGGTTGATGAGAAATTGAAAAATTGTATGGTTGAGAGGGCTGAGGCAAAACGAATGGCGAATAAGTCTGGCTGCACAGCCGATTGGCAAACGTACTGTAAATTCAGAAATAATTTAACTAAACTGAACAAACAGAAGATGAAACGGTCCTATGAAGCAAATATAAATTATATAAAGAATGATAGTAATAAGCTTTGCAGCACCTTAAATGACATTGGTCAAAAAGGCAAACTCGGCTCCATCATTTATTGAAACAGATGGTTCATTCATCACAAAACCCACTGATATTGCAAACTACTTTAATGTTATTTTTTTCATTGGCAAGATTAGCAAATTTAGGCATGACATGCCAACAACAAATTCTGAACCTACACACCCATGCATAACTGACAAAATTAAGAAAGACAAGCATTGTAATTTTGAATTCCATAAAGTGAGTGTTGAAGGGGTGAAAACATTATGGTTGTCCGACCAATCAGCCTGTGCCCAACCCTTAGTAAACTTTTGGAAAAAATGGTGTTTGACCAGATACAATGCTATTTCAAAGTAAACAAATTAACAACAGCTTTTCAGCACGCTTATAGGGAAGGGCATTCAACATTATCAATCTAATCTGCTGCTGGAAAAACTTGTGTTATGGCTTTATATCCCCTGCTGTAATGTGGATCTAGAGTTACCTGTCTAACAGAACACAAACAGTGTTCTTTAATGGAAGCCTATCCATCATAATCCAGGTTGAGTCAAGCATTCCCCAGGGCAGTTACTTTTTAAAATCTTTACTAATGACCTGCCACTGGCTCTGAGTAAAGCCTGTGTGTCTATGTATGCTGATGACTCAACATTGTATACATCAGCTACCAGAGCAAGTGAAATCTCTGCAACACTTGACAAAGAGCTGCAGTCAGTTTCAGAATGGGTGGCAAGAAATAAGTTAGTCCTAAATATTTCAAAAATTAATAGCATTGTACATGTGTTTGGGACAAATCATTCACTATACCATAATTACAATTGGCCCAGAACAAAGCACCTGGGCTGGTCCTTAAATGTAAATTGAGAGGTAACATTAATCATATGCATGTCAATCTCTCCTGGCTCAAAGTAGAAGAGAGATTGACTTCATCACTACTTGTTTTTGTGAGAAGTATTGACATGTTGAGCTGTCTGTTTAAACTACGAGCACACAGCTCAGGCACCCACGCATACCCCACAAGACGTGCCACCAGAGGCCTCTTCACAGTCCCCAAGTCCAGAACAAACTATGGGAGATGCAGAGTAATACATAGAGCCATGACAACATGGTACTCTATTCCACATCAAGTAAATCATGAAATCAATAAAAACAGATAACCCCCCCATAAAAATCACCTTATGGAACAGCAGGGACTGTGAAGAGACACACACAGGCACAGACACACGCATACACACACACGATAACGTACGCACTGATGGCGCTGACAGAGATGGCCGCCTCACTTCTAGTCCTTAGGAAACTATGCAGTATTTTTTTATAGAATTATTTCTTACATTGTTAGCCCAGAAAATCTTAAGTGTTATTACATACAGCCGGGAAGAATTATTGGATATCAGAGCGACGTCAACTTACCAATATTAAAACCAGGAATACGACTTTCCCGAAGCGGATCCTTTGTTCGCACCACCAACCAGGACATTGGATATGATTCCAGAGGCCAACCCAAAACAACGTCGCTGCAGATGAGGTAGACGAAGCGGCCTCCTGGTCAGACTTCGAAGACATGCACACCACCCACCGCTTCCGAGTATATTACTCACAAATGTCCAGTCTCTAGATAACAATGTAGACAAAATTAGGGCAAAGGTTGCTTTCCAGAGATACATCTGGGATTGTAATATTCTCTATTTCACGGAAACATGGCTCTCTCGGGATATGTACAGCCACCGGGATTCTTTATGCGTCGCACCAACAGAAATAAACATCTCTGGGAAGAAGGGCAGGGGTGTATGCTTCATGATTAACGACTTATGGTGTAATCGTAACAACATACAGGAACTGAAGTCTTTTTGTTCACCTGACCTAGAATTCCAAATGCCGACCAAATTATCTCCCAGGAGAATTCTCGTCGGTCATTATCACAGCCTTGTATATCCCTCCTCAAGCCACCGGGATTCTTTATAACCTAACCAGAAGCCGATACCACGACGGCCCTCATGGAACTTCACGGGACTCTATGCAAACTGGAAACCATATATCCTGAGGCTGCATTTACTGTAGCTGGAGATTTTAACAAAGTAAATTTGAGAACAAGGCTACCTAAATTCTATCAGAATGTTGATTGTAGCACTCGTACAGGCAAAACACTGGATCACTGCTACTCTAACTATCGCGATGCATACAAGGCCCTCCCCCACCCTCCCTTCGGCAAATCCAACCACAACTCCATTTTGCTGGATATACCCATGACTAGAACTATCCAACGCTGGTCTGACCAATCGGAATCCATGCTTCAAGATTGTTTTGATCACGCGGACTGGGAAATGCTCCGGGCAGCCTCAGAGAATACCATCGATTTACATGCAGATTCAGTGAGGAAGTGCATTGAAGATGTTGTACCCACTGTGACTATTATAACCTAACCAGAAGCTGTGGATAGATGGTGGCATTCGTACAAAACTGAAAGCGTGAACCATCGCATTTAACCATGGAAAGATGACTGGGAAAAAGGCAGAATATAAACAGTGTAGTTATTCCCTCTGCAAGGCAATCAAACAAGCGAAATGTCAGTATAGGGATAGAGGGGAGTCACAATTCAGCGGTCTGCCCAACGCATCACCGGGGGCAAACTAGCCACCCTCCAGGACACCTACAGCACCCGATGTCAGGAAGGCCAAAAAGATCATCAAGGACATCAACCACCTGAGCCACTGCCTGTTCACACCGTTATCATCAAGAGGGCGAGGTCAGTACAGGTGTATCAAAGCTGGGACCGAGAGACTGAAAAACAGCTTCTATCTCATGGCCATCAGACTGTTAAACAGCCATCACTAGCACATTAGAGGCTGCTGCCTAGAGGCATAGACTAGGAATCACTGGCCACTTTAAGGAATGGAACACTAGTCTGTTTAATAATGTTTACATATCTGGCATTACTCATCTCATATGTATATACTCTATTCTATACTATTCTACGGTGTCTTAGTCATTTAATGTTTACACATCTGACATTACTCATCTCATGTGTATATACTGTTTTCTATACTATTTTATGGTATCTCATTCACTTAATAATGTTTACATATCTGGCATTACTCATCTCATATGTATATACGGTTTTCTATACTATTCTACTATATCTTAGTCTGTTCCCGCTCTGATATCGCTCGTCCATATGTATATAGTCTTAATTCATTCATACTTAGATTTGTGTATTGGGTATACGTTGTGTAATTTGTTAGATATTACTTGTTAGATATTACTGCACTGTCGGAGCTAGAAGCACAAGCATTTCACTACACCCGCAATAACATCTGCTAATCACGTGTATGTGACCAATAAAATGTGATTTGATTTGATTTAGCACTGTGCCACCATTGCGACTACCAGATGCTCTCGGACTATGAGAGAACACACAGTCAGGTGACGAGAGAACAGCTGGAGTAGTTGTGTTCTCTGGGGAAATCCATGTAGGCTGTCTCGTCATTGTTGGTGATCAAGCCCACTACTGTTGTGTCGTCTGCAAACTTGATGATTGAGTTGGAGGCGTGCATGGCCACGCAGTAGTAGGTGAACAGGGAGTATAGGAGAGGGCAGAGCACACACCCTTGTGGGGACCCAGTGTTGAGGGTCAGCGAAGAGGAGATGTTGTTTCCTACCTTCACCACCTGGGGTCGGCCCATCAGAAAGTCCAGGACCCAGTTGCACAGGGAGGGGTTGAGACCCTGGTCCTCCAGCTTGATGATGAGCTTGGAGGGTACTATGGTGTTGAATGCTGAGCTGTAGACAATGAACAGCATTCTTACATAGGTATTCCTCTTGTCCAGATGGGATATGGCATTGTGCAGTGTGATGGCGATTGCGTCGTCTGTGGACCTGTTGGGGTGGTATCCAAACTGAAGTGGGTCTAGGGTGGTCGGTAAGGTGGCGGTGATATGATCCTTGACTAGCCTCTCAAAGCACTTCATGATGATAGAAGTGAGTGCTATGGGGCGGCAGTCATTTAGTTCAGTTATCTTTGCCTTCTTGGGTACAGGAACAATGGTAGCCATCTTGAAGCATGTAGGGACAACAGACTGGGATAGGGAGCAATTAAATATGTCTGTAAACACACCAGCCAGCTGGTCTGCGCATGCTTTGAGGACGCTGCTAGGGATGTCATCTGGGCCAGCAGCCTTGCGAGGGTTAACAAATTTAAATGTTTGACTCATGTTAGCCACTGAGAAGGAGGGGGGTGGGGGGCGCAGTCTTTGTTAGCGATTCGCGACGGTGTCACTGTATTATCCTCAAAGCGGGTAAAGAAGGTGTTTAGTTTGTCTGGAAGCGTGACGTCAGTGTCCGTGATGTGGCTGTTTTTGTCCCTGTACTGGCATTTCACTTGTTTGATTGCCTTGCGGAGTGAATAACTACACTGTTTATATTCAGCCATAGCTCCCAACCTCTTTCCATGGTTAAATGCGGTGGATTGCGCTTTCAGTTTTACGCGAATGCAGCCATCCATCGATGGTTTCTGGTTAGGGTAGGTTTTAATGGTCACAGTGGGTACGATGCCTCCAATGCACTTATTTATAAATGCACTCACCAAGTCAGCGTATAGGTCAATATTGTCCTCTGAGGCTGATCAGAACATATTCCAGTCCGTGTGATCAAAACAATCTTGGAGCGTGGCTTCCGATTAGTCAGACCAGCGTTGAATGGTTCTCATCACTGGTACATCCTGTTTGAGTTTCTGCCTATAAGCCGGGACGAGCAAGATGGCGTCGTGGTCGGATTTGCCGAAGGGAGGGCGGGCTTTGTATGCATCGCAGAAGTTAGAGTAGCAGTGGTCGAGAGTATTAGCCTTACGTGTCGTGCAATCAATATGCTGATAAAATTTAGGTAGCACTGTTCTCAAATTTGCATTGTTATAAGAGAGGATCTGCTTCTACCTACAATACAACATGCCCTCAAATGAGCAAGACTGTTACACAAATAGGCCTGAAACTAATCTAAATCCACAATGACAGTCACAAGTACTGAGCAATCAGACAGTTCAAACAGCCATGACTAACTAGGCTACTAAATAAAAGACAGCACTTAAATGAAATGACCCTAGCAAGACAATGTCAATCAAAAATGATCCTTGCAGCTCTTGTAAGAGTTGATCCCCTTCCAAACTATAGATGTAGACTAGACGAGAAGCTTGTTCACGTTGACATAATATACACCGATTATATTGACTAATTGGATGGGCTACTGATGGTTCATCAGTGCTTCTCATCCTTGCAGTGATTAGTGAATGACATGACTATAACTTTCCTCCTATCTCCTCTGTCCTTACAGCAGAAGAGTCAGACACCACAGTGGGCCCACTCCGGACTTGACCGTACTCCCATTGAAGAGGCCAACTTTCTATTGCTGGACAACCTTCTCCACTTCCAAACACTCCATCCTGAGTTTACTTCAGGTGGGTACAGAGGATTTTAAGCGAAGAGAATACAATGAAAATACACTGATAAAAATAAACATTGTGAAAATAATATGTTGATTTTGTTTGCATGAATAATGTCTCTGAAAGCATGTGGTGTTGAGATGAAAATGGGTAGAACCCACAGGTAGTGAACTATACTGGGGTCCAGATGGATCAGGTAGTTTGAGTATCACCATGAGTGTGGTGGGGAAACTCCCTCATAGGTAGGGCCCTGTGTTTTGGTTGATCATGGCCAGGATTTTAACCTTTATTTAAAGCTTTTTCATCCCACTGTCTTTTTATGTCAGATGGTCCTGCACCATCCTCAAACAATTGCTTACATTTTTGGTTTAATTCTCATTTCTGGAAAAGGCTTAAAATAAAAGTTCAAATCCAGGTCATGTGACATGATAAACCAAAACACAGGTCATACTCACAGGTCATACTTCTATTTTCTTCTGCACAGAGGATGTTTTTTTCTGAAACAAGGACATTCAAGTAGTATGTCTAAATACTGCCTGTAAAAGCTGTGCAAAAAAATCCAGAGTTACACTTGAACATAATGGATGTTATGTATCTACCTACGATTAACTGAACATACCCATAAAATCCCAATCTGTGCTTTCCAGAAAAAGCCTGCCATTTCAACGAGCACCAACATATCCCCATTGTGAAAAGAAAGGAAAACAATCATGTTAACATAGACAACTGAGAGGCTTAACATTTCTTCTCCTCTATAGCTCGTATGTGCTCTGCATCCCTATCTGCTGGAGAAAGTCACTGTTAAAAAAAAAATCTCGTATTTTTCTTAAAACTGCATTGTTGGTTAAGGGCTTGTAAGTAAGCATTTCACTGTAAGGTTGTATTTGGCGCATGTGACAAATAAAATGTGGTTTGATTTGATTTTCCCATCACAGGAAACGAGGCAGTTCGTATTGGCGACTGTGGTCTTGCTTACAAGAAATCTCTTATGGTCAAGACCTGACTGTTTAGTCCGGCTCTGGATCTAGGACCTGACTGTTGCATCTGAATCAATAACATTCATAGGGGGGAAAAAATTACAAAGAATTATACCACATTATATAATCACATGGCCTTATCTGTTGCTTTTCCTTACAGCATGAACTTTTCCCATGATAGAGCCAACTTTAGACATTAGGAAGCTCAGTCAATGAACAGGGGCCTCAATGATTTTATAGATTACAGATTATTCAAATAGGGAACTCTGTGGCCCAATAGCTAAGGAGAGCATCAAGCGTGTTCAACCACGGAACCACAGCACCTGCGAGAAAAAATCCATGCATTTTTATTCGTTTGTTACGCTTGTTGGATTTGCGCCTTGCCTGCTATTATGCAATGTTACACAATGGGATTGGGGCTTCTGAGAATGTAATTGGCTTCTGCTCCCTAAGTTTGAACAGCTGTGTGAGCCCTCAGCCCTCCACTGCTTATAGTCATAGGGATCTCTCTTTTGGCACAGTTCAGGAGCATAATAGATGTTACAATGTTTTGTTTTTGTTTGATGAGGTTGTAGCATTTAAATAGGGCCATAGTGTTTTGATTGCTCACCTGCCACAAGTTAAAATGTCAATGGACCAACCAGAGTAGGGCCCGCCAATGTACTGGTAGACAGCTTTCTAAACAACCTGACAGGATAAACCATAAACGGAATCCTCCAGTAGAACTACCGCAAATTAGTCCAATTATCATTTGTCAGGGGTCTTACATAGGCTAAAACTTGGATCATTTCCCACCCTAAGAAGAATCTAAAAGTAGGCTGACCTTTCCCCGTACAGAAGTATACGGTAATATAAGTGTTTATTATTCATTCAAATGATTACAGAAAAGATCTATGGAGGAGTGACAAGGTTAAATACCGAACATATCTCTGCTCTTTCCTGCCAGTGTAAAAAGGTTATTCTAGCAACGTGGAACCTGTCCCAGACCAAGTTGTTGTTTATCAGTAGAGGAGGCTCTTCTCAGTCTATTAAAATCTTCCTGCTGAAGAGTCGCCTGGTCTTCCTAAAACAATCAGCAGGGGTGACTCGGGGTCGGCGGGTGGGTGGGTGGGGGGGGGGGGGGGATGGGGGGGGGGGGGGGGGATGGGGGGGGGGGGATGGGGGGGGGGGGGGGGGGGGGCGGCTAGGCCACAGGGACAGGCGGTGTGTGGAGCCTGCCAAAAGTGAGATTGTCATATACAATGCAGTTCAAGTGTGTCTGGCATCCAGATAATGACGTAGAGTGGGGAGGTAGTTGTGATGGTTATCATAAGCATTGTTTACATCCATAAGGCCAGGAAGTTCATAAAATGTATTAGCCTAAGTGGCTACTTGCTACTGTTATTATGGGCAGGACACAATACAAAAGACTCGGGGGAGGGGCTCCCTAGCCTTGTGGTGACGAGCTTCGGGGCTTCCTGTCCCAGAAAAGCCCTATTGGACGTGAACAGTATCATAAGTGACCAGAGGGCTGTAGAGGTCACGACATTAGTGGAACCTGTCCCAGGCCAGACACGACTGGAAGATTACTCTGCCTCCGCGGACAGACGCCTGTGTTGGTCCAAAACAATAACTTCCGACAGGCTACTGTCCTGGCTCCTGCCTCTCTGGTCTACCCATTCTTTTATGTGAAATTCCTGTCTTGTGTCGCGCCAGTGGACTGACTCGCAGAAAGTAGATCTATCTGGCTCTCTTCCCAGCGGCAGGGAGAAAGACTGTCGCCATGAACTTTCACTGGTGCTGTTTACTATGTTGTGGATTCTCTCTCTCTCTCTCCCCCCCTCCGACTCCTGGCTTTCTTTGTTTATTATCAAAAAGGGCAGGGGGGTGTCCTTGGGTTCATCCCGCTTTCCCTTTTAAATCATCCCTAATTCAACGACAACATTGGTTCTACCCACGGAGTCATTATGACGGGACGCCCCCGCACCCAGCTCCGACACATGGCTTGCAGCACGTACCTTGTCTCTCTGTCCCCTCTCTCATTTTGGCTCAGACATAAGCAAACAGCCCAGGGTTTTATTTGAGCAAACAGTACAGCAAGCCATGGTCCCAGACATTCTGAGAATCATGACGATGTTAAGAGCCAGTGGGACTGGACAGCCAGTCACATGTGGGTTGTCTTTGACGCCTCACTGCGTGTCTTTGTGAAGGTGTCCTTTGTAGTCCACCTGTCCTTTGGAGTCTACCTGTTCAAGGTGCCCACAAGTTATTTGAAATGCAATATTTTACAGCAATAATTGGTTAAAAATCCACACCTTCTGCCTTCCATGGTTTTGAACAAATATTTATAGAAAGTCTGAAATTATGCCATTATTGTTTGAATTTGAATTTGGTCTGTAGTGTTTCACTTCACCATTGAACTTTGTTTCTTAGCAAGTTTAAGATTTTTCTTAAAATTCTATCAGTTTAAATAATGTGTTCCAAACTTATTTAAAGTTGCACTGTGTAGAAATTGCTCTGCCATTTTCTGGTTGCTAAAATTCTAATAGGTCGCCTAATTTCAGTTTATTTGACAAAACAAGCAAGTACAGTGTAGAGAATCACTGTACCATCTAAACCGCTGAGAAATATATTTTCCTTAAACAAAAATATAGTATTTTCAGCTGTTTTGAAGCTGGTGTACAAAACCGAAAGTAAAAGACGCAAAAACGAAACTGTTGGGGCTAGGGGGCAGTATTGAGAATTTTGAAAAAAATATGTGCCCATTTTTAACTGCCTCCTACACCAACTCAGAAGCTAGGATATGCATATTATTAACAGATTTGGATAGAAAACACTCTGAGTTTTCTAAAACTGTTTGAATGGTGTCTGTAAGTATAACAAAACTCATATGGCAGGCAAAAACCTGAGAAAAATACAACCAGGAAATGAGAATTTTGTGGCTGTACTATTTTCGAGTCATTGCTAATAGATCACACAGTGACAAAGGATTCATTTCGCACTTCCTACGGCTTCCACTAGATGTCAACGATCTTTATAAAGTTGTTTGAAGCGTCTATGATGAACAGAGACCGGATGACAACGAAGAGAAGTTGACGTCCCTGGGATGTCGTCACTTCATTATTGTGCGCACCTGCGCATGCATGTGAGGCGAGACATTTTTCAAAAACGGTTTTCAAGACACAGGAGAGGTCGGGTTGAAATATTACTGATGTTTCACGTTAAAAATGGCCCTAAAGATTGATGCTAAACAACGTTTGAGATGTTTGAACGAACGTAAATAGATTTTTTTTTTTTACTTTTCATCGTGACTTCCCCCCCTACATTTTGAGGAGCCTACCGAACGCCTAACAACATGGAACAATTTGGAGATATTTGGACATAAATTATGAATTTTGTCAAAAGAAACCACATTTGTTGTGGACCTGGGATTCCTGGAAGTGCCTTCTGATGAAGATAATCAAAGGTAAGGGATTATTAACAATAGTATTATTGATATTAGATGGTGCTAACCTGTATATCCTAGCCTATTGTTCTTAGCATAGGATCCTGTTTATTGCAAAGTGTGATTTCCCAGTAAAGTTATTTTGAAATCTGGCAATGCGGTAGCATTTACGAGATGTTAATCTATAATTCTTTGAATGACAATATTATAATTTACCAATTTGAGGGAGAAAAAAATTCTGCCACTGTAAAATGCTGTTTTTGGATATAAATATGAACTTGATGGAACAAAAATGCATGTATTGTATAACATAATGTCCTAGGAGTGTAATCTGATGAAGATTGTCAAAGATTAGTGCATAATTTTAGCTTGTTTTCTGCTTTTGGTGACGCCTGTCCTTGAATTGAAAATGGATGTTTGTACTTTTTTGGCTATGTACTGTCCTAACATAATCTAACTTTATGCTCTCGCCGTAAAGCCTCTTTGAAAATCGAACAATGTGGTTAGATTTAGGAGATGTTTATCTTTTAAATGGTGTAAAATAGTTGATTGTTTGAGAAATTGAAATTATTAGATTTTTGATGTTTTGAATTTCCCGCCTTGCTAGCAATCCCAACTGGGGGATTAAGGCTACCCTCGATCCCCAACAGGTTTTAAAGCTGCAATATATAACTTCTTGGGCGACCTGACCAAATTCACATAGAAATGTTATAGAGTTATAGAGTTATAGATCTGTCATTCTCATTGAAAGCAAGTTTAAGAAACGGTAGATTTGTTCTATGTGCATTATTTTTTATAATTCTTGTATTTTCAGCTTCAAATAACTGACAATACAATATTTTTGGTTATGTAAAAGATACTGTATTTCAAAGCGGTTTAGATGGTACAATGATGCTCTACACCAGGTATTCCCGGTATCCCCCAGGAGTACGAGCAATGCCGTCGGGGGTTCACCAAATAAAAATGTAATTCACGTTTATTTTTTTTTAAATCACATTTTCAAACAGTCCATTTAGATTTTCCAACGGGGCAATACATCTGGTTGATAGTTTTTTTTCTTTCCTTAGTAGCCTCGTTTCACTGCCAAAAATAAAATTAAACCATCTAGTGTTCAGCGAAATAACAACACAATGTCAAATACAGGTAGCCTAGTCAAATAATTAACATCCAATCACATTAACCGGGAATTACACTAACGGTCTGTATCTAGCCAAACGTAGCTGCTGCTCATTCTGTTTGCTAAAAAATTGATTCATGTTTTAAAAAAGTAAGGCCTGCATCCATAGAGACACATACCAGCTCTACTGGTAGTACTGCTACTACCATCAGTACTACCCCTGCACCTGTCGACGACACAAGCTGTTCTGTTTCCACGAGCACATCCAATGCAAGCATCAGTAATTCTACATTTGCTGTTAGCCCAGCTAGCATGGACACTGACAGTTGTGAATCTGATGCAGCCGAAGAGCTACTTCCCCCTTTACCCGGGAAATCACTGAACAACAGACAGGGACGTTGGACCATCGAAGAGGCGCAAAGATGATGAGAACTAAATTGATTTGGGATTCACTTATATTGGGAGTAGTGCCTTTCCTCAGCCACAGTGTGTTATATGTGCAAAAGTACTATTTCACAACTCGATGAAACCTTCACTCTTGCGCAGACATTTAGAAACAAAACATACCAATTTTAAAAATAAGCCACAGGAGTTTTTGAGGAAGAATTAAGACGACTTTCGATTAGTAAGACGTATAAAAGCAACAGATACCATTAATAAGAAGGGGCTAGAAGCGTCTTATATGGTGAGCTAGCGAGTGGCTAGGACAGGCAAGCCCATATTATTGTGGAGGACTTAATTCTTCCTGTTGCTGCGGATATGGCTGGGATGCTGGGGGAAAGGCCCAAAAAACTATACAGACAATCACTTCATCAAACAACACCATTTCACAACGCATCAGTGACATGGCAGGAGATGTTTTGAAACAGTTACTGCTTCGCATACAAGCCAGTGAATTCTATGCGTTACAGTTGGATGAGTCAACAGACGTGGCGGGCCTGGCACAGCTCCTGGTATATGTCTGTTACGTTAATGAGGGGACAATTAAGGAAGACATCCGCTACTGGAAACCATTGGAAACCAGGATAACAGAAAAGGATATTTTGTAAGTACTAGACAGTTTTGTGACATCAAATGGACTTTGGTTGTCAAGATGTGTTTATCTGTACTGATGGCGCAAAAGCCATGACAGGGGGACATAGTGGAGTGTTAACGCGCGTGCAAGCAGTTGCTCCTGACACTATTTGGGTACACTGGGTCCCTGAACTGTAGTGTATTTTCTGCATTATGCAATGATATGGGCAGCGACCATGTAACGCTTTTACAACATACAGAAGTGCGCTGGTTATCAAGAGGCAAAGTATTGACACGTTTTTTAAATTGAGAGACGGCTTAAAGTTTTCTTTACTGACCATCATTTTCACTTGTCTGACCGCTTGCATGATGATGAGTTTCTCACACGACTGGCCTATCTGGGTGATGTTTTTTCTCGTCTGAATGATCTGAATCTAGGATTACAGGGACTCTCCGCAACTATACAAAATTGGGGCAAAGGTTAAGAAGTTGGAGCTCTTCTCTGTCTGCATTAACAAGGACAACACACAGGTCTTTCCATCATTGTATGATTTTTTTGTGTTGCAAATGAACTCAAGCTTACTGACAATGTCAAATGTTATATAGCGAAGCATCTGAGTGAGTTGGGTGCGCAATTACGCAGGTACTTTTCCGAAACGGATGACATAGACAACTGAATTCGTTATCCCTTTCATGCCCTGCCTCCAGTCCACTTACTGATATCTGAACAAGAGAGCCTCATCGAAATTGCAACAAACAGTTTTGTGAAAATGTAATTTAATCAGAAGCTACTGCCAGATTTCTGGATTGGGCTGCGCTCAGAGTGTGCTGCCTTGGAAAATCGAGCTGTTAAGACACTGATGCCCTTTGCAACCACGTACCTATGTGAGAGTGGATTCTCGGCCCTCACTAGCATGAAAACTAAATACAGGCACTGACTGTGTGTGGGAACTTATTTAAGACTGAGACTCTCTCCAATACAACCCAACATTGCAGACTTATGTGCATCCTTTCAAGCACACTCTTCACATTAACCTGTGGTGAGTTATTCACAATTTCCGATGAACAAATAAGGTTTTATATGTAAGATGGCTAAATAAAGAGCAAAATTATTGATTATTATTATTATATTATTATTTGTGCCCTGGTCCTATAAGTGTCACATCTGATCCTGCCATGCCCTCTAGTGCTCATCCAGTGTCCCATAGTGTCACTGAGATGGCAATCGAGTTTCGCTCCCTCGCCGCTGAGAGTGGCTGGAATGAGGAGGCCCTTCAAGGAGCATTCCAGAACGCTCTCACCAATACCATCAAGGATGAGTTGGTGTCCAGGGATGAGCCTGGTGGACTCGAGGAGCTCATCTCTCTCGCCATCCTTATCAACAACATCTCCATGAGCGTCAGAGAGAGAGGGCAGAACCCGAAACCACACGGCTCGACCGGGCCCGTCTCTCTCCTGAGGAGAGGCATCGGTGAGTCAGAACTAGGAGCTGCCTATACTGTGGCCAGGTTGGTCAATTTGTCTCCACTTGTTCACTGAGGCCAGTCAAAGGGGGTGGTTCGGCTGTTGTGGGGGATATACTGTTAAGTCAAAGCGCCTGTCCATCTTCCCCCAGACCCTTGCTAGATGGCACTCTTGTATGGCAAAGCTAGGCTTTTTCTCTACCTGCCCTCATCGACTCGGGTGCCGATGAGAGTTTCCTGGACCGAGGTGTTGTTACGCAGTTGGGTCTGGACACTGTTCCACTCGATTCACCCCTCGATGCTAACGCTCTCAATGGACAGCTCAATGGACAGTGTCAGTGAGAGAACCGTGCCGGTCATCCTGTGTCTCTCTGGGAATCACCAGGAAAGGATCAGTCTCCACGTAATCGACTACCCTTGTTCTCCCCTGGTTCTTGGCCATCCTTTGTTAAAGCTGCACAACCCACAGATCGAATGGACTGCTGGAAGGGTCACCACTTGGAGCACATTTTGTCACTCTAATTGTCTACATTCTGCCCTTCCCCCTGCCTTGTCTGTGCCCCAGTCCATTCCAGAACCTCCGGAACTGTCATCAGTTCCTCCAGAGTATCATGATCTAGCTCCTGTGTTCAGCAAGCACCACACCCTGTCTCTGCCACCTCATCGGCCATACGACTGTGCTATTGACCTCTAGCCTGGAGCTCCTCTCCCCTGTAGCCGGTTGTATAACCTCTCTCGCCCTGAGCAAGGGGCTATGGAGGGGTACATCCAGGATTCCCTGGCTGCAGGACATGTCAGGCCTGCTTCCTCTCCGGTAGGGGCTGGATTTTTCTTTGTCAAGAAAACAATGAGTCACTGAGGCCATGCATAGACTTCCGTGGGCTGAATAGTATCACTGTTAAGAACAAGTATCCCTTGCCACTCATCAGTTCTGATTTTGCCCGCCTCCAAGGTGCCATGGTGTACACTAAACTCGGCCTCCAGAATGCCTACCACCTTGTCCGCATCAGAGAGGGGGAAGAGTGGAAAATGGCATTCAACACACCACTTGGACACTTTGAGTATTTGGTCATGCCGTTTGGTCTCAGTAACGCTCCTGCTGTTTTCCAGAGACTGGTTATTGACGTTCTGAGGGATGTGATTGGACGCTTCGTTTTTTGTCTATGTGGATGACATTCAAATTTTTTCTAAGGACCCTGAGGCTCACAAACAACACGTTTGACAAGTTCTCCTACGGCTGTTGGAGAATAAGCTTTTTGTTAAGTCTGAGAAATGTAAGTTTCATGTTTCCTCTGCGTCCTTTCTGGATTACATATTTGCACAAGGACAGTTACAGGTGGACCCTCGCAAGGTCAGGGCAGTCACAGAGTGGCCTGTGCCCTCGAATCTGAAGCAGCTACAGCGTTTCCTGGGGTTTGCCAATTTTTACAGACGTTTCATCCGTGACTACAGTCATTTGGCAGCTCCTCTCACCACTCTCACCTCCACCTCCACTCCGTTCCACTGGTCCCCTGAGGCAGAGGCAGCGTTCCAGGAACTCAAACTCCGCTTCACTTCCGCTCCGATCCTCACCCAGCCAGACCCAGAACTCCAGTTCGTCGTCGAGGTGGACGCATCCGACACCAGAGTAAGTGCTGTTCTGTCTCAACGTTCCCCCTCTGATCAGAAGCTCCACCCATGCGCTTTCTTGTCCCGCAAGCTCTCACCTGCAGAAAGAAATGTCGCATAGGTAACCAGGAACTTCAGGCTGTGAAGCTGGCTCTTGAGGAGTGGCGTCACTGGTTGGAGGGCAAGGTTCTCCCCTTCATTGTGTGGATGGACCACAAAAACCTGTCCTACATCTAGACCGCCAAACATCTGAACTCCCTGCAGGCCAGGTGGGCATTTTTCTTTGGAAGATTCAACTTCACATTCACTTATCGCCCCGGATCTAAGAATACCAAGCCTGACGCCCTCTCCCGTCAGTTCACCGCCGACAACACAGGTTCCGAGCCAGAGATCATTATGCAATCCACGTGCATCGTTACCGCTGTCTCCTGGGAGATCGAGTCCCGTATTTGCCAGGCTCAGCAAAACCAGCCTGACCCAGGTAACTGTCCTAGAAAGGCTCTGTTTGTTCCAGATCCAGTTCACTCTGAAGTTCTTCAGTGGACCCATTCTACTCACCTCATCTGTCACCTTGGCATGAACCGGACTGTCACCTTCCTACGTCAGCACTTTTGTTGGCCCACCATGGAGAGAGACGTCCGGGAGTTCGTCTCAGCCTGCTCGGTCTGTGCCCGGAACAAAACCTCAACCAAACCCACTTCCGGTCTGCTTCACCCTCTTCCCATACCCAGTCGCCCCTGGTCACACATAGCTCTGGACTTTGTCACTGGCCTTCCCCCATCTAACAGTAACTAGGTCATCCATGCCATTATCGACAGATTTTCCAAAGCGGCTCACTTCATTCCCCTCTCCAAGCTTCCATCCTCCAGGGAGACTGCGGACCTGCTGGTATCCCATGTGTTTCGGCTGCATGGAATTCCCACTGACATCATTTCCGACAGAGGGCCCCAGTTTACATCCCAGGTATGGAGATCCTTCTGTTCAGCACTTGGTATTAATGTTAGTCTTTCATCTGGATGTCACCCCCAGACCAACGACCAGACCAAACGGTCCAACCAGGAGCTGGAGACTGCCCTACGTTGTGTGACTTTGGCTAACCCTTCCTCCTGGAGTACTCAGCTACCCTGGGTGGAATATGCCCACAAGACGCTCATCCACGTCTCGTCAGGTATGTCACCCTTTGAGTGTGTTCTGGGCTATCAATCCCCTTGTTCCCTGCCCAAGAGGTTGAGGTAGTGGTGCCCTCAGTCCATGATCACATGCGCCGTTGTCATCACACCTGGAGGAGGGCCTGGGCCGCCCTTCACCGTGCCTCCGCCAGGACCCAATCCGAAGCTAACCGTCACTGTGCCTCAGCTCCAGTCTACACTCCAGGCCAAAGGGGATGGCTTTCGTCGAAGGACTTGCCCTTGAAAGTGGCTTCCAGAAAACTTGCCCCCCAATTCATTGATCCCATTGAGATTGATCATGTCATTAACCCCTCTGCTGTGTACCTGAAACTCCTAGACTCTCTTAAGATCCACCCAACCTTCCATGTGTCCCTGATTAAACCTGTCTGCTCCAGTCTCGTCTCCTCCTGCAGCAGCTCCTCCACCCCTCAGCTCATCGATGACCATCCTGCCTATACCACCCTGCAGCTTTTGGATGTGCGCTGTCGGGTTCGTGGCTGGTAGTACCTGGTGGACTGGGAGGGATACGGGCCTGAGGAGCGCTGCTGGGTGCCCCACCGTCACATGCTGGACCCCTCCCTCTTACGGGATTTCCATTCCTCACACCCAGATAAGCCTGGTCGGGCGCCATCTGGGTACTGTCACATCTGCTCCTTCCACGCCCTCTAGTGCTCATCCGGTGTCTCCTTGACCTGACGCTGTTTTCTTCTCCGCTACAGTTCTGCCCGCTTGGTCCCTGTCTCCAGTCCGACTTGTCGTCAGTCCTGCTACTTTGTCCTGGATTCCCCACTCTACGCTCCCTTGGATTCCCCTCCGGACCTGCTTACCCTGTCCCCACACCTCTCGCTCCAGCCTCAGCCTCCGCACCTGGTTTCCAGCAACCAGCCCGAGCTTGATGGCCTGCACTCAATCTTCTCCCTGTGTTTCAATAAATACTTTGGTTACCTCATCCCAGTCTCCTCGTCTGAGTCTGCTCTTGGGTTCACCTGTTCCGCTCTACATAACAATAAGGACTCTTTGTCACTTCCCCGTGTTGTGACAAAAACTCACACTCATTCTTATGTTTAATAAATGTATCATATAGTGTGTGTGTGGCAAGTTTACAATGATGGCAAAAAAATATATTTGAGAGTGCGCTGACCCTGGTGCTAGAGGGGGTACGCAGCTGGAGGTTGAATGTTTGAAGGGGTACGGGACTATAAAAAGTTTGGGAACCACTGCTGCTTCACTATACTTGCTTGTTTTGTCACATAAATCAATCAAATGTATTTATAAAGCCCTTCTTACATCAGCTGATGTCACAAAGTGCTGTACAGAAACCCAGCCTAAAACCCCAAACAGCAAGCAATGCAGGCATTTAAGCACGGTGGCTAGGAAAAACTCCTTAGAAAGGCCAGAACCTAGGAAGAAACCTAGAGAGGAACCAGGCTATGAGGGGTAGCCAGTCCTCTTCTGGCTGTGCCGGGTGGCGATTATAACAGAACATGGCCAAGATGTTCAAATGTTCATAGATGACCAGCAGGGTCACATAATAATAATCACATATTAAGTTTTAGCTTTAGCCAACACCATCTTCAGATTAGCCTTAACGTCGGTAGCCCTGCCCCCTGGTAAACAGTGTATGATCGCTGGATGATTCGTTTTAAGTCTAATACTGAGGGTAATGGCTAGGGTTTTCAATTTGTCAGAGCTAATGGTGGGAGGCTTCGGCATCTCAGAACCCGTAACGGGAGGAGTAGAGACCTGAGAAGTCTCGGCCTCTGACTCCGACTCGCTGCTTAATGGGGAGAACCGGTTGAAAGTTTCTGTCGGCTGAATGAGCGACACCGGTTAAGCATTCCTACAGCATTTCCTTCCAGAAGCCATGAGAAAGTTGTCCGGCTGAGCGGGGACTGTGCGAGGGGATTTAAACTACTATCTGTACTTACTGGTGGCACAGACGCTGTATCATCCTTTCCTACACTTAAATTACCCTTGCCTGATGATTGCGTCTGAAGCTGGGCTTGCAGCACAGCTATCTCGCCGTAAAGCGATCGCTCTCCTGTACATTATGAGTATAGCGACTGCAATTAGAAGGCATCATGTTAATGTTACTACTTAGCTTCGGCTGGTGGAGGTCCTGACGAACTACGTCCAGATAAAGCGTCCGGAGTGAAAAAGTTGAATGAAAAAAGTCGAGAGAGGGAAAAACAAAAAATGTAAATGGTAATTAAAAAGTAAAAACCATAAAGTTGGCAGTTAGCAAAGTAAGATTAGCAACAAAACGCACAGCAGCACGTAAACAAGTCTACAAGTTGTGACATAAACTGAAATTATGCGAACTATTAGAATTTTAGCAACCAGGAAATGGTGGATTGATTTCTGCATAGTGTATCTTTAAGCATGGGAAGCATAGAAATAGTGCACATAGAACAGATATACTGCTTCTTAGACTTGTGTTTAATGAGAATGGCAGATGTATAACTCAAATTCCTATGTGAATTTGGTCAGGTCGCCCCAAAAAGTTACAAATTTCAGCTTTAAGGGTAAATCTATTTGATTCAATCTATATGATTGGACCTGAATGCCAAGATATTCAGGAGATAAAGGTGCTCAAAGTTGACCCATTTTGCATACCCCACCATACCATCAGACATCCATGTCTTTGTCACTGGAAAAGATGAACGGTTAAGTTTATCATTTACAAACAGGGTTGTCAAACTATTTTATAATATCTTGGGGGAACGTTTTTTAATTAACATTTAAAGTCATATATCTAAAAAAAGTGTAAAGTCTGATTTTTTCATATTCGCAGATGTAGCTTAGACCCTACTTTACATCTTCTAAGGTTTCTGACACAACAAGCTCTTGACTACAGGGTATTATATAGAAAAATAATTAATAGAATGGGTCTATCCCTTCATACCACTGCAATTGAGCTGGTACACCATTGAAATGTAATTAAAATGTTAACTTCTAATTACTACCACAAAGATCGCCACCAGTCCACCTAACGCCGAACGTCAATTTAAATGTGTATTCTATTATTTATATTTATATGATTTCAACAGGTTTCATATTGAGGCTTGATAGTATAATTTAAAAGAGCAGATATTCCCATTCAAATCAACATTCTCTGATGTGTAGATCTCCAACCATCTTTGTGGTAGCATCTGAAAGTTGAAATTTCCATTTGATTCCCATTTTAGTACATTTATTAGCCAAAACACAACACCAACCCTGTATTCAAGAGCATGTTGTCTCAACCGATGGTGGGCACAACACCAAAACATCAGATGATCTAAAATAAGGTCTAAGCTACAATGTATGCAAAAAAGAAAAAAATCAGAATTTACTAGTTTTTAGATAATTGACGTTTAATGGTAAAAAATGACAATTGTTTTTTAAACAAACTTTTTTTTATAAACACATTTTCTAATATTTTGACAACCCTGTCTGTTAGCTTTTAAATTATGTCAATGTCAACCGTTTAGCTTTTCCAGTGATGAAGACATGGATGTCTCATGGTATGGTGGGATAAGCAAAACAGCTCAACTTTGAGCACCTTCATCATTTTAATGTTTTGGCATTCAGTTCCAAAAAGTCCCTTTCTGAACACTTCTACAACGGGCAAATATGAATGGAAGGTTTAGTTCAGATCAAAAGAGGTGCTATCAAAAACTGATTGAATTCAAAGGGATTTACCCTTAAATGACTTGTGTAGTTTGAGTAATTTACCCAGATGTTTCACAGAACACTGGGTGTATTCTTGTAGACCAGCTGGCCCGTGGTGCCACGAGCATAGTCACTGTGTGTGTACGTGCATGTATGCGGGTGGGGGTGCATTTACAGTACGTTTGTACAGTATAGAATGTACATGAACATGTATGTGTCTACAGTATCGGGTTTCCCTGTATTTCTTTAAGTAAGGCAGTATGATCCGCTAAGCATCAGAGACACCTGATAGGGCACATTCAAACATACCACTACTTCCTCTGTGACGTACAAGGATCTCATATTCAGCTAAAAGGGGAACTCTTTTAGACCTTCTATTATTCCAGGAATGAAGAGGAGTAATAAAGTCATCCTACAAAAACTATCTTTAGAGTGTACAGAACTACTAGGGCGGAGTACTTGTTTCATTGTAACTAACACAAGGGAACTATACCAGCAGGAAACGTTTCTAAGAATGCCATCCGCAAACATGCATCAAGTACTATACGTACTATACGTCAAATACTATGCATACTATAGGTCAAACGATTTGGCGGAGTTCTGAGCAACAACCATGTCATTACGGTTTCTTAATGAAACCATATATAATCTTATAAAATGTAGGGCTTATGTACAAGGCTTTATTCGATAACCCAAGTCCAAAACAGAAGGAAACTATTCGGACCTCCTTCTGTGATTGGCTGTATATCAAATCAGGGTCTTAGTCTATATCCAAATGAAAACTATGTTAGCCCATTGAGCTAAAGCTTAGACATTTATCTAGGGGAGCCAACACAGGACCTCGGGTCTTACATCACTTGAGAGAATATTAAATAGTGTTTTACAGTGCACACTACCAAATTAGGTCTTCTTGTTTGGCCATGAATATGTTTTTTTTTGTCCCCCCACCACTCCCCAGTATCTAACATGTTGATGTTAATTGAGGAGGGGATCATCAACTCCTGCATCTGAGAGCAAAGAAATTGACATTGGTCCCCCTATTGTGCTGATGTGTCATCTGTTTCTGTGAACGTGCAGGACAGTGACCAACATACACTACTTGACCAAAAGTATGTGGACACTTGCTCGCCGAACATCTCATTCCAAAATCATGAGCATTAATATGGAGTTGATCTCCCCTCTGCTGCTATAACAGCCTCTACTCTTCCGAGAAGGCTTTCCACTAGTTGTTAGAACATTGCTGCGGGGGCTTGCTTCCATTCAGCCACAAGAACATTAATGAGGTCAGGCGTTCTAATTCATCCCAAAGGTGTTCGATGGGGTTGAGGTCAGGGCTCTGTGCAGGCCAGTCAAGGTCTTCCACACTGATCTCGACAAACCATTTCTGTACGGACCTCGCTTTGTGCACATGCTGAAACAGGAAAGGGCCTTCCCCAAACTGTGCAACAAAGTTGGAAGCACATAATCGTCTAGAATGTATGCTGTAGTGTTAAGATCTCCCTTCACTGGAACTAAGGGGCCTAGCCGGAACCATGAAAAACTGCACCAGACCATTATTCCTCCTCCACCAAACTTTACAGTTGGCACTGTGCACTTGGGCAGGTAGCGTTCTCTTGGCATCCGCCAAACCCAGATTCGTCTGGTGGACTGGCAGATGGTGAAGCGTGATTCGTCACTCCAGAGAACGCGTTTCCACTGCTCCAGAGTCCAATGGTGGGGAGCTTTACACCACTCCAGCCAACCCTTGGCATTGCTCATGGTGATCTTAGGCTCGTGTGCGGCTGCTCGGCCATGGAAACCCATTTCATGAAGCTCCTGACGAACAGTTCTTCTGCTGACTTTACTTCCAGAAGCAGTTTGGAACTCGTAGTGAGTGTTGCAACCGAGGACAGACGATTTTTACGCACTTCATCACTCGCCGGTCCTGTTCTGTGAGCTTGTGTGGCCTACCACTTGGGTGCTGAGCCATTGTTTCTCTTAGACGCTTCCACTTCACAATAACAGCACTTACAGTTGACTGGGGCAGCTCTAGCAGGGCAGAAATGTGAACAACTGACTTGTTGGGAATGTGGCATCCTATGAATGTTCCACGTTGAAAGTCATTTTACTGCCTATGTATGTTTATGAAGATTGCATGGCTGTGTGCTCGATTTTATACACCTGTCAGCAACGGTGTGGCTGAAATAGCCGAATCCACTCATTTGTAGGGGTGTCCACATACTTTTGTATATATAGTGTATTTGGACAGGAACCTCGCAGGGCTCCATGCCTCTCCACCCCCGCCACGCGTGGCTGTGTCTCCTAGACAGCAAGCTACAGGTCAGGGAGACAACCGCTAGAGACTTGCGTCAACAAAACTGGGTGGGGGGTGTTTGCGTCTCAACAAAGCTCTAAGATGTTGACGCTAAAGGCCTCTGAGGAATACCATCAACATGCAAATAACGGCATTATTAAAGTAACAATCTAGGACAAGGCTATTTCATTTGGTAATGTTCTAGGCTGTCAGCGCACCATGGCGCACCGGCACTTCTGGCACACTTGCATTACAGGATTACAAAGAATGTCACTGTGTCCAGTGAATCAAAAGTGAGGAATATTTGATCTATTGTTTACAATGTTATTTCTGTAGAAATTGTAGTCAGCCAAGTGAAAAATGTGTACAGGGATCAGAAGATTTGTGAATGGGAAGTCCCTGCTTGCTTTTTTATAACATGATTTACATTTGGGTACTATTGTTTGAAAACATGGATATTATTTGAATGACAATATAATAAAATAAATGTCCTAAAACAAAGGAAGTCGTTCAGATAGTCATCACAGGACAACGTAACTTTATTTTCATTGTCATCAATTTTAAAAAAATCTCACGAATCAGTTGTAGAAACACCTACCGGATAACCCAGGGACCATAAAAGAGCTTCGGGTTGCAATTAGTGGGCAATAGACGGGCCAATGTGCGAAACGGCGAGGATCCTGTGAGGGACTATGCAGATTCCGATATGGAGTTGCCACCCAGTGAGTAACTAGTAATGCTTTAGTTTTATTCTACTGAAGTTGAATATTTTCATGGTTTGGCAAAGGACGACCTGAGTTGAGGTTTTATAGCTCTTGTCTGTGTTGATGCGTAGGCCTGAAGAGCGTGCGCTCATCCCAATCGGCTGTATGGCCTTATCGCTTTGCTGAGGGGAGGTAAATACGCGTTTTAGTGACTTGCCAAAGCAGTGATGAAAAGCCTGATAGATCGTTGCTCCGGTGAGGAGGCTACTTACTGTAGCCTATATTTGGCTCTGACTGGTAGACGCACCTACCCAGCACTAAGCTCCTCGCATTCAGCACCTGGAGAATACGAACCAGTACACTGGGCATGGTTGGGAATTTTTAATGGACCGATGGCTTTTGCATGTTGAGGAGTGGGTGAACAGATGTTATTATTTCGCGCAATGTGTTTAAACGACACATCACTGCTTTGCGAATGTTCCACAATTCAAGTCGAGGTAAGACCGTTTTCTAATTACTTGGTATGCTATAAACGAAATAGTCTGCTAAAGTCACATTTTCTGGTACGACTAATAAGGAGGCTATACATATTATACAGCCCAAATAATGTGGAGCCTAAATTCTGTCGATGTGCCCTTGGGCAAGGAACGTAACCATAGTCGCTCTGAATAAGAGCGTCTGCTAAATGTACATATCAGCATTTCAACCACGTTTTAATTTTGGCTTTCAAATTATGCTTTCCTAAAGGAACTTTATTACAGTAAATGTAGTTTATTTTCACATCTAGGTTTTGACAGAGAATGGGACAACTACGTGCGTAAAGTCCCCTATATCAATAGTCAAGTGAGGCGAAGCATGGACGCGCAATATCTCCGCCGTTCCAGCTCAAACAGTTTGGGATTTTGTGTAGTTTAAAAAAAATACATTTTATTGATTGATCGATTGATTTAATCAGAAGGTACTCATGGTTGACATATGCACAGTACTTTTTTACCCATGACCTTTCCATGAGTACCAACTCAGTGGCCTTGTGGTTAGTGTCATCCCTGAGATTGGAAGGTTGAACTGATGGATTGGGGGTAAAGCCCTGCCCTGCGATAGAAGGCTCAGTATCCTGTCCAGGGGGTATACTTGTACATCCAGTTGGCTCAAGCTACAGACAGAAACAGGAGAGAGGCTCCTGCCCTATGGGCCGTTCCTGCTCTGACAATGCTACTTCTTACTTATCATGAGTAAGGCTATGGATGTGTTTCCTGTTAGTTAACTGTAGCATGACTGCAATGTCGAGGCAGCAAGGAAGTGACAGGCTTCAAGTTAATGCTGATTAATGTTAGAATGGGATGACTTTACATTTCTCTAAGGATGATTTAACAGACAAGGGATTTCCATAGAGGAAGTCCAGGATTCCACCCTTTGACTTTGCATTACATTGGGATTCCTCACAGGAAATGATGTCACATCAGTGTGACCTGCTTGCTGATTACTCACAACTTTGCACTTTCAGTCTAAGAGACAAGGCTGGCTGTGTAGTAGGTTGTTATACATCCTATATCTGTCACTCTTCCCAATGGGATTGAAGTGTTGAGTTCACCTCTAAGAGAAAAGGCTGGCAGTGTAGTAGGTTGTTATACATCATTTATCTGTCACTCTTCCCAATTGGATTGAAGTGTTGAGTTCACCTTGAGAATGAACCAGTGTCATGTAGAAGTCATTTGATTTATTAAACGTCAAGAGTAGGAATGAAATCGTCTCAAACGAGAGCATCACTGACAGCTAGGTGACCTTTGAGAGATTAATCTGCCACTCTGTGTCTGGTGCTTGCCAAGGTTCACCATCAGTGCACAGCACAGAACTAGACCCTAGAATGGCAAAAAATAGAAGTCAAATCTTGGCATTTGGTGCTGCTGGCACAGGTTCTGTTACCTTTCACTTTGGCCAGCTTCCTGGACTCCAGAGTCCCTGTGCTCAGCACGTGACTGGCAGACAGGCAGGCAGGCAGAGTAGTCTATGGGTCAGCGTTGTCAGTCAGTGAGGGAGTCTGGGAGTGAGTGAGTGTGGGGGCATGGGGGGGCATAGGGAGGACACGCAATCAGTCTCACACATAGGTCGGCAAAGGTCGGGCGGTCACACTAATCAACTTGTTAAACATAGTGATTGAAAAGTGTGGAATTCAGACATTCAACCCTAGAGGAGGTCAGTTATGAGGTTGGCTATGCTGCTCTTTCCAAACCACCTACAACCTCTCAGACTGGAATGGGGTGTAAGGTTATATGAGTGTAATCCATACTTTTGTTTGTCTTGTCATTACATCGTGTCTCTAAGTACCATGCACACACACACACACACGCACACTTAAACACACACACGCTGCTGCTGGCCTAATTTCTTTGTCTCCAAAGAACCAGTGTGGGGTTCCACTATGTGACACAGATAATCAGCATTACTTTAGAAGCATGCGACCATATCACCGCAGCTAGTGCTTATAGCTGACTTAGTTACGACTAGGGTTGCAAAGCTATCGGTAGTTTACCAAAGTTACCAGAACTTTTAGTAGTTTTGGTAATTAACAGAAAGTCTATGGCAATCTATTGTAACTTTGGTAATTTATACGTGATTAACTTTTTTTTAAAGTATTCATATATAGCATAATTTTTTTTATATCAGTCCATATTGTCCATGAGTTTCTAATAGATGGACAATGTGGTTATTCATAAAACATAAAAACACACTTTTATTTATAAAATAAATAAAAGTGTGTTAAAAAAACAATATGCTGAAACCCTCATATTAAACACCAATGGTATTCACTAAGTTGATGGGATAATGTTTTACAGCTTTGTCATTCAAGTTGTTTGAAAATCATCTTATTTCATTATTTAATATACACTGAACAAAAATATAAACACAACTTGTATAGTGTTGGACCCATGTTTAATGAGCTGAAATAAATATTCCAGAAATGTTCCATACGCACAAAAAGCATATTTCTCTAAAATGTTGTGCACATTTGTTTACATCCCTGTTGGTGAGCATTTCTCCTTTGCCAAGATAATCCATTCACCTGACAGGTGTGGCATATCACGAAGCTGATTAAACGGCATGATCATTACACAGGTGCACCTTGTGCTGGGGACAATAAAAGGCCACTCTAAACTGTGCATTTTTGTCACACAACACAAATTTGAGGGAGCACACAATTGGCATGCTGACTGCAGGAATGTCCACCAGAGCTGTTGCCAGAGAATTGAATGTTCATTTATCTACCATAATCCGCCTTCAACATAGTTTTAGAGAATTTGGCACTACGTCCAACCAGCCTCACAACCGCCGACCACGTGTATGGTGTCATGTGGGCGAGCGGCTTGCTGATGTCAACGTTGTGAACAAATGCCCGGCCTAATGCACCGCCCCACGTCGCAAGGATCTATGCACAATTCCTGGAAGCTGAAAATGTCCCAGTTCTTCCATGGCCTGCACACTCACTAGACATGTCACCCATTAAGCATGTATGGGATGCTCTGTATCGACGTGTACGTCAGCATGTTCCAGTTCCCACCAATATCCAGCAACTTCGCACAGCCATTGAAGAGGAGTGGGACAACATTCCACATGCCACAATCAACAGCCTGATCAACTCTATGCGAAGGAGAGGTGTCACGCTGCATGAGGCAAATGGTGGTCACACCAGATACTGACTGGTTTTCTGATCCACGCCACTACCTCATTTTTTAAGGCATCTGTGATCAAGAGATGCATATCTCTATTCCCAGTCATGTGAAATCCATAGATTAGGGCCTAATGCATTTATTTCAATTGACTGATTTCCTGATATGAACTGTAACTCAGTAAAATTGTTGAAATGTTCATGGTGCGTTTATATTTTTGTTCAGTATATTTTACATGTGATGAGACCACACAAAGAGCCAGAGACAATTACAGACATCTGTAAAAAATTGGAAGTACCCAAAAGAGACACTAGATGTCTTGTAATAGATTACATAAATCCTTGAAAGATGCCAAAGTTCTGGTAGTTTACTGGTAAACATAGAAAGTTCCCAGTAATATACCCTCCCTTTCCAACCCTAAGTATGACACAGGGGACAACACAGACAGACAACATAAAGGGGTTTTATGTACACACAGGGTGAAGACCCTGAGAGAGGGTTAGGGTTAGAGGGGGCATTTCCTCTGACCCTTAAAAGGGATCTCTGTGAGTCCTCTTTGTCCTCCCCACAGCCAACATTGTTTTTTAAAAACATCAATGGTCTAAGAAAATCTTTTATTATCTGAGTTTAAAAAAAATCTTGGTTGATAAGCCAACTTTCTATGTTTAGACAACTAAAGGCTAAACCCAAATAATTGGCAAACATTTTACTGAAGAATCTTTTTGGGGAAACAGCTGCGGAGGCTACCAGTGCTCAGCCTGACACGAGGCAGCCTTGGAGAGCTGTCTGTAATCTGTAGCATTTTACTGCGTCAGTGAAAGAGCTCATTCAGCACGATGTCCATATTTGTATTTATTATGGATCCCCATTACTCTTCCTGGGGTCCAGAAAAATGAAGGCAGTTATATGACCTGAACAACTACATTGAACTGTCATGTGTAACACATAGGGTTTACCACAATTATTATGGAACAGTTTGCTCTAGGAGAGGTCCGTGCGAGACTGAACACGTGGAAAGGCCGGGGGTGTATTCATTCCGCCGATTCTGTTGCTAAACGTTTCTTAAACGTAAGCAAACAGAACGAAACAGGGAGGGACTTACCTGATTTGCCCAATACAAACTCTTGTTTTGCTCTGTTTGCTTCCATTTGGTTCTTAAATGGTAAACGATTTCCATAATGCATACATCACTGTTGAGCCCATTTTTACCAGGCTGTCACTAGAAATACCACAAAATGCATACACTCTAAGAGCACACATGAGCCAGTATGCATGAAGTTCAGGAATACATAGACAGCAGATTTCCACAAAAGCACTGTTATGTGCTGTGTACAGCAGCATTGTGCTGGAATACTAGCCACTCTGTGTGTCCAGGACCATGTCTGATCTCATGTTCTGGATGACAGATCACAAGTAACCTTGACCCATTGCATTGCTTGCAGGTCAAGAATACCAAGTAACACCCAATTCAAACAGTTATTCTTCTACAGTGTAAAATAAATAATCTTGGCCTGAATAGAACAACACTAGTTTGTCTTGAGTGAAGAGGCAAGCAGTGGAGAACATAGTTACAGTAGTGTGCTGAGAGACCCAGCCCGTGCTACAGTAGTGTGCTGAGAGGCCCAGCCCGTGCTACAGTAGTGTGCTGAGAGGCCCAGCCCGTGCTACAGCAGTGTGCTGAGAGGCCCAGCCCGTGCTACAGCAGCACGGTCAGAGCAGGAAAGAACAGTTCAGACGTCAGAGTATGGGTTTGACTTAGGGGTAGCTCCTGTGACTGGGTGGTTAGTATGTTGCTCCTAGGTTCACAGGGGGGTTGCAAAGGCCCATGGGATGGGCTCAAAATATGTGGCAAGGAGATGGGGGAGGGGATGCTACAGAGGATGAGAGGCAGGGAAAAGGGATTCAACTTGGGACAGATGGATGTAAACAGAACTGGGAGAGACTAATAGAACCAGAGAGGTCTGGGTAGAGAGGGGATGACACCTACATGCATAGGCTAGCATACATAGCTCCAAGCCAATGGCATGTATTTAATGAGAGTTTAAAAGCCTGAACACAGCTATTCATTCATTGGCATATATATATATGAAGAAAGACATTCTTTGCATCAGTATTAGTAGTGTTGGAGCTCCTTGTGTAGTGATGCAACATGCAATATGACTCCCTGCTAACATACAGGATAAATAACATCCAGAGTCCCTCTTGTGCTCAATACTAGTGCCAGAGCATGATTGCATTTGACTCACCCAAATACAGACACATGTAGTCTATACGTAATTAGTCAGCCTTGCTCAAATCCACCCCTTGCCCCTACCCCTTAGATAACATGTTTTCCATATTGTTTATGGGTTAAGCTACATATTGGTTATGGCTGATAATGGTATGGAGTGTTGATAGTGTGTTTGCTGAAGCCCCTCTCTGTGTGTGTGTGTAGGACTCTTTACGTTCCTGCTGATGCTGTTGGAGTGGACCAGACCAGGCCTACCGTCCCCCCTGCGGCCGATCTGTGACCTGCGGGTTCTAAAACACTTCATTGAAGAGGCCAGAGATGCCCAAGCAGCCATGGTGAGAGACACACCACATCCATGTCTGGTCTGGTCTAGTCTAGTCTAGTCTAGTCTGGTCTGGTCTGGTCTGGTCTAGTCTGGTCTGGTCTGAGCCCTTATTAATAAATCGTCTAAAAGTAGGAGTGCTTATCTGAGATCATGGCCCCCTCCCCCCTTTTCAGTTCTTTATAATCTTATGGCTCAGACACACCAATAGAGTTCGCTGGCTGAGAGTACTCTGAATATCATTTGTGAACTGAGTGTGCACCGATTTCACATGTAGAGTCGCATGAAAAATAACGGAGGTCGGACCTTTACAGCCGGTGGTCCCTAAAACACAGTGCGGACACCACGCAGACGAACGCGAGATCCACATTCGGTGCGATTTGTGCGAGCTTTAAGAGGAAAACTGATCCTTAATCAGCATTCATATTCACCCTTTATGAATACGGGCCCTGGCCATGAACTGGTGCTTTTTACAGTGATAGTGATAGTTACATTTCATCTCACACATCTCTCTTATTTTCTATCAATTTTTTCTTGCCCTGTTTCTTTTCTCCATCCATCTCCCGCTCCCTCCCTCAGCTGACTTGTAAAGAAGGATGTGGTCTTCCAGAGCCCGTCACTGTTCCCCAAACCAAAGTAGACTTCAGCGTCTGGGAGAGAAAAAATGTAAGTAACAACAGTCTCCCTCTCTCTCTCGCTCTCTCTCCAAGAAGAAGAACCAGTCTACCTAAGAATGTGCTCTACTGTTATCAGATCAGCAGTATATCCTGTTATCTCATTGCAGAGCCACATGGAGAGAGTTTGGGCATTGATGTTTCAACCTAAACCACATGGCTCTGGTCAACTGGTGAACTATGTCTGTCTCTGTGTGTTTTTGTAGGCACTGGAGCAAGCTCAGGAGGTACAGTCTGGCCTGTGGCTGTTAAACCAGGCCATTGGCTCGCTACGAGCCTCCGTCACCAACACAGCGTTGCAAAGCCACATAGACAACAGCCTCATAAACATCTTCAGAATAGGAAAGGTGCTGCGCAGCCTCAACATCCAGGTGAGCCAGGTCAGGGAATAAAAGTGCAAGGGCTTGTGGAAGTTGCTATTGCAGACAAGCATAGGAATGCATAGGAATGAATGGTCACTATCTTATGTTCACTTTGGGCCCTGTCCAGATGCATTCCTAGAGACACGCAATGTTTAACCTGAATGACCCAGTTACTGCTATTCCCACACAGTGGTTGGAGCTTGCTGCTGATGGATAGCTGTGTCATGCTGACTGTACGCTCTTTGGGGGAAAAAAGGTGTTATCTAGAACCTAAAAGGGTTCTTCGGCTGTCCCTATAGGAGAATTCTTTGAAGAACCGCTTTTGGTTCCAGGTAGAATTCTTTTGGGTTCCATGTACTGTAGAACCCTTTCCACAGAGGGTTCCACATGGAATCCAAAAGGGTTCCACATGGAATCCAAAAGGGTTCCACATGGCCAGGGCCACGGCAAAAAGGGTTCTTACTGGAACCAAAAAGGGTTCTCCTATGGGGACAGCCAAAGAACCCTTTTGGAACCTGTTTTTCTAAGAGCGTAAGGGACTGTTAGGTAGAGAAATTCAGAGAATCCCCTCGGGGGCGGTGGTTCTTAGATAGTAGCAGAAATGACAACAACCACACTCACATCCACCAGTGAGTTGGGGCACTAACTGGCAGGCAGAGTTTACTGGGTATACACCAAGGCCATGGAAAGACAAAATTAGCTCCAGTCATTCCATCTGTCCTTTCAGGCTTAAGGGTTACTGCAGAGCTTTCATAGTATAGACATCAATCTAACAGCGCCCTAGGCTTGTACCTTGGTGAAATACTGCTGAAATACTGCTGATATTCCTTAATCATGGGGATATTTTTTTTATCTTTATTTTTTAAATCTTTTTTTATTTATTTTTAATCTTTCCATCCAGTCTAGTGTCTAGTGGCATGTGTCATTTTTTAAATATTGATTTCATGGTTGTGTTCATTAGGGTACACTGTAGCGAAATGTTGTACCACGGAAAAAGAAAACAAGCGCTTCTTGGACAAGTTCAGATGGAATCTCCCCGTTTCTCGCCGTTTCGGACAGTTTTCTTCTGGCTTTTGCCAAGTGAACAAAACCCAGTAGGCTACTCCATTTTGTGTATACTGACCAGGCTTGGGCGATATACCATATACTGGGGTATTTAGACATACTGACGGGGGGCTCCGGTAGTGCGTGTTATGCCACTGCTTATAAATAAATTATCTAAGATATGCCAAATAAATGATATCCAACTCAGGGCTCCAGCTATGCATTTGGTTTGCTAACTTGCTAGCTAAGTGGCTAGATGGCAAGATCAAAGTTATTGGTTACAGCAGAGACCATCAATCCCCTCCTGGATTAAGATCCATGTTGCCTAAATACATTTTGTGTGTAAAAAAAAAAGTACATTTTCTAAGAAAGAGCGCCCCTTGTGTGCACATCCGGTAATACCATATACCCCGGTATGGTACAGAAACGATATGATGGTAGGAACATCTAGATACTGTCCAACCCTAATACTGACATATTTCTTCTCCTGTCTTCCTGTCAGGAGTGCACCCCTCCAGCAGGAGGAGTGCCTGGAGGAGAGGAGACATGGCGGGTGTCGTCTGCTTCAGAGCTGCTCCAGGTCCACGTCAACTTCCTGCGAGGCAAGCTGCAGCTCTTGCTGTCCAACGCGCCCGTCTGCCACTAGGGCGGCAGCTTATTGGGGCTCTCCGAGGCGGGGCCGAGTTGATTGGAGCTTCCCGAGGCAAGGGGTGGGATCTGACACTATTGACCCTGCTTGTTGCCAGGTAGAACTCTAAAAGATGAGTGTGGACCAGATCTTCACAGGAGAGAATGAAGCTATATGGACAGAACAGTTCCTATTGGACTTTAAAAGGAAAAGAGCAGGTAGCACCTTGAACATGGAGATGAGGGAAGTATGTGGTTAAGAAATCACACGCCGAAAATGAATGGGGCCTACAGAATACACAGCTCCACAGCTCTTTAATGGGCAGTCTTCAGCACTTTGTGTGTGTCTGTATGTCTTTTAGCATGAGTGTAATTCTGTGGCCCCTACTGCAATGGAATGTGAGTTCTCATCGCCAAGCCCGCGTAATCGACACAGATTGCACATGATGACACCTTGTTGGAGTTCTACTCAACTGTCATTGACTGCCTATCAAATACCAGAATGAGGGGGCCTCCTAGCCTGTACCACAAACTCTTCAAACACCACCTGCCTCGTTCTTAAAACACAACACTTTTCCAACTGCTGTCTATCAGTGTCCTTATATGTATTTTATATTGCTAATGTAATTACTTATTTATAGAGATTTATATTTTTACTTTTAAGCTGCAGTTACTGTCAGGACTATAGTATTATGAGAGATATACTGTAACTAGGAGCTGGAGACCACAGTTGAGCTCTAACGATTGACCATAATTACTGTATACCACCACTGAACATTGTTGTTAAGATATTTGTACAAGTCAATATCCAACTGTTCACTGTCTGTTACCCTTTGTAGAAGAAATGATCTGTGTTTGTATGTACTGTATGTGTGAGAGAGTACCTGTATGAATGAGTTTTATACAACTCCTTATAACCCTATTGAATGGACTAGAGGGGGGGGGGGGGGGGGGGGGGAAGAAACAGAAGCAGAGGTTCTGTCGGTTGAAGGAGGAAAAGATTGAGCGGAAGAGGGAGAGGGGGGCTTACGTGAGAACTCCGAAGCTATGCTGTGATTATCAGTGTCTGGTTTATGCAGACCAGCACTCAAATAGAGCTTCGACGCAGATAGCATGACTGCCAGGAAAAATATTGATTGGTTCTCATGATGAACATCCTGCATGCCTCTCTCTCGCCTTCATTCAAGCAGCAGCCAATCAAGCGCAATCCTGGGAACCTTTGGAGTCGCTGACGTTGGGGATTCTTCCAATTTCTGGATTAGTTTTTTTCCTCCTGTGTTTTGTTTCCCGTATTAAAAGTCTTGCAGGCACGTTGCTGATGTTTGTACATGTTTTTTCCTGTTTGTTTCAGATGTTTTGTCCCTTCTATTACACTGCCATTTGGTATTTAAATACAAAATATTATTCTTAGATTAAAAGGATGGATGAAAACAATGCAAGAGGAAGTTTGTCTGTGTGATAAGTGCCTCTCTTTTGAAGTCCAGATATATCTGGTGTTGAAAGAAAGCCTTGTTTTGGGGTTGCATACTTAGCAACAGTTCAAATTAATTCAGGTAGAAAACATGTGTATTGTCAAATTTCAAACTCAAATCATGGTTCAATAGTTTCGCATACCTGAAACATGCATTGTGCAAATGAAGCATTCTATTGTCACCTAGTGGAAATTCACTGTTACTATACCTGTAAAAATGACCGGATTATAGTTTTGCACTTTAATGTTTTATTAACTTCAGTACTTTTCTAATTTTATTTTATGGCACATAAAAAAATTTGATTGAAAATATACAATAAATACTGTATATACATGTTCAAATACTGAAGCTAAAAAACAAAATGTGGCCAAAAGTCAAATAAAAAATAAACATTTATTGACTCTTCGACAGAGCTAGATTTGAATGTATGGAATCGGTATGTAAAACACATGATTGGCATGTCTCATGCCCAGACTTAGTTTGTAAACTTAAATTTGACCAGAAATGACTGAAATATTACTTATTTCCCATGGTCAAATAATATTCAGTGTTATCACAAGAAACAAAAAACGTGTAACAAATACATTTTATGAAAGATTCAAATCCACAACCTTTTCAGAGATTAAACATATTCCCACATGTGGAACAGGTGTATTGTAGCTTGCATGAGTTGGTGTGTGGTCTGTCCCATTTCCTATGGGAGTTTGTTTCAGGCAGTAAGGGATTGTCTGGAAATGACGATGCAATGAAACAACACACTCTTGATACTGACAAATACACTACTCTGACTGACATCATGCATGACAAAATATGTAACAAAACTGAGAAAGAGATTCCAATAGTTCATAGATAATTCTCCCTGCATCTAAACAACACTGTCAGTTTTAACCACTGCAGGTGGATGGAATAAGTGTACCCCTGATATGACTAGACTCCATCAGTACGATATTACAGACACATCAATGGAGGTAGTTAGCCATATCCAAGCTAGGGACGATAGTTGTGTTTTGGGTCACTGTGGGTCTGGGTAGAACACATTGATATGAATAGCAGAGTTATTCCGGGAGCGCGCCATGGGTTCCCCCACCTCGTCAGGGTCCTCAGGCTCCATATCGTCCACCAGCTCCACTGTAGACGTGTTGGCTGCCAGCTGTAGCGCCCCCTGGCTACTGGCCTGGAGCTGCAGGGCAATGTTGATGGCCCTGTTGATGGCCAGGCCCAGACCGTGGACACAGATCTCTCCGTGGCCTCCTCCTTCCAGCAGCTTTTGGCAGCGGGCCAGCTGGGCCCGGAAGTCTGTCTTCATGTTGACGTACACGTCGTTGCGGCGCTTGGGCAGCTTCCTGGGGAGACGCTTGCGTAGGGTGTACTCTATGGGGTCCATCATCACCGCCGTACCAAATTATTCTTATTTTTCGTCTATCGTGCTGGAGACTTTCAACCTGACTATGAACGTCCGGAAACAGAGGTGCCCCGGAAGTAATCATTTCATAATGACAACGTTCTCCTCCAACAGGGAATTATTAAAAGTAATATTGCGCCACCCTCTGACTGCTCGAGAAATTAAAACAACGTTGCAGTCTGACCAGAGTGACTTTTCAAATCAAATGGTTCGATTGAATCGGTGCGATAGTTATCTGTTACAAATTTGCAGGCGCAGCCCCCCATGTAAACAACACGCGTGCATTATAGCCTAGGCAGCGGATAGTGAAGCAGATATAACGCTCACTTTCGGCTGCCTAATAAGCGATGCACAGTGCGGTGTTTCGTATGTGGATCGATTACGGACCCACTACAACCACTTGCGAGCACTTAAAAAAGGCGTTATTAGCTTCAACCAAATTGACAAGAATTATACATGTTGTGTATGCTAAGTTATACATGCTGTGCAAACGGGGTGATTCATCTTACAATAGTATACCGATATACCTAAACACTGGTCAACAACCACTAGTAACGCAAGTCAATGTAAAGTCACGTGGTGCGAGTAGAACGGCCATCTTTCTCTGAAAACACAAACAACAAGAGTAGCGAGCCGACAAGACATCAACACGCAGTGACCGTAGGAGAGGGGGGAAATAATACATACAATATTTTTAATCATTCACAAAATATTGAATGAATGAAGATTGTACACAAAAATAACGTATTTGAAAAATAAACAACATTGCTTCAGTAAGGTAAGCTATGGTTGTTAGTGTCACATATAGTAGCTAGTTAGTTTGCTAGCCGCTTGATTTAGCTGGCAAATCACTTAAATATGAGAGGGCACACGCAAACACGAGTCGAATGCCTAGCTAAATTATCTTGTTTAAGAAGATAGGGCTGTGAGCGAGCCGTTGTAGAGTGTTTTTTATCGATTACCATTGCTGTTTTATTGGTTTGTTTTGCTCAGGTTGTGGAAGGCCAAAGTAAGCAGCGAGGTAAGGTTAGTTGTAGCTTGGGCGGCGGATTGACGAGGGGGGAGCGCGATTAACACACGGCGGGCACTCCGCCCCTCTTCGCCATATCTCGTGTCATTTGAAC
This sequence comes from Salmo salar, assembly GCF_965601325.2. NCBI lineage: Eukaryota > Metazoa > Chordata > Actinopteri > Salmoniformes > Salmonidae > Salmo > Salmo salar. The sequence continues at coordinate 79,749,938 of NC_138308.1, forward strand.
CTTGGACGTAAACCCAAGGCCTTACACGGCTAAAGATACACAGTGTAAGTGTTATGTAATCTAAATATGATTAGCTGGAGAAATCAGTGTTCAATGATAAGTTACCCAGGTAGTTAACATTTTAGCTAAAAGCGATTGTCCAGTTCATTTTCAAATTGCGTTTTTGACTCGAGCCTTGTTAACGTTCCTACATGGCCCCACAACGCCGGTAATGTTAGCTAACTAGTTGCTACTCGAATTCCAAACAAGCGGGATACTGTAGTAACTCAAATAAGTAATTTCCATAATGGTTAAACTTTAAGGAAACTATTTATAAATTATCTGACATTAAAGGCAGTAACAAGCTGATATTATCACTTTATTTTTCTTAAAATAACACCGGAATCCTGCTAGGTAATTGTCGTTACAGAACCGACCAATCGGACACCGGTTGGCCATGTTGTTTACTGTAGGCTAATATTGGACAGATTCGATTATTCTGAGCCGCGGGGCACTAGTATATGGTCTGTGACTTGAACGGGCAAACACGGTGTGGGAGGAGCGCCCTCTTAACTCAAACAGTGAGGGGGTTCGATTAATCTCACCGGGGTGGCCGCGTAGGCAAGTTTTGCATCGGCTGATTAAATTCGATTTGGAAGCGGGGCTGCCTCCTGGGCGTGAGCCAGGTTCCCGTATCAAAGCCCATGGCGAAATCTGCTCAAAAAGAAACTGACGTAATTACGCGCGTGTAATAAATAATATGATTCTGTGTTTATGTGCAAAAGTCCACCTATGCATAACTGGGCATCTCTAGGAAGAGGAGAAGCCATAGAATTAGAATCACCTGATCAGATTGTGCTAAGCCCCTCAGACTATGGCATTCTATGAATTCTAATTCTATGGGGACAGCACTACAAGCCCATAGCCTAGGTGTCTGACTGTTGGTTGTCTGTTTTTACCGCAAAGCCTGGGGTTGGCATTCTGTTCCTTGGATATTGTTGTTGCCATTGTGTTTTCAGGTTCTGTCTCCAACTGGTGCAGTTTTTTTGTAAGTGTGTGACATCATAATTGTATTAGTCGCTGGGGCTCAATTTCTGTTTAAATTGAAACTTAAGTTAATTATTATTGACGGCAAAGGTCTTGCACTGTTGACTATTAATTTGTGTGAGGAAAAAATACACATAGGAACACAGATGCATGCTCATGGTGGAAGGCTAGAGTACAGTAGCTGTGCATCGTTTTCCATGAGTTTGCCTACAACTCCCGCACCTGCGGAAAGTACCTAGATGTGCGTATGTTCTTCAGCTAGAGTACAGTAGCTGTCATATTATACAGAAAAAGAAATCCTGAAAATGTCAAATGCTTTAAGAAGTTTACCAATCAACACTCACTAAGCATTCCAATCTGCTTTAAAAAAATGTTTTAGGTAGGGATGCACGATATATCGGTGAACATATCGGAATTGTTCCGATGTTGTCCTACCGGAGTTACACATTAATAGCGTCACTGCTATTACCTTCACGACATACGTACTATTGAACGCTGTTTGGGTCTGTGCGTGTCAAAAAAGATACAGTAGCATTGTCAAAGCTCTACAGAAAAGTCAGCAAACAAGCAAACACCAGCCACCAACTATGTGTTTACAATACCGCGTTGGTAATAAAGCATAATTTGTTTGACCGCAACTTCTGGGGTAGCTAGCTTTAGCTTGATACCTAGCTAGCACCAATACAACCAGCCTGAAAACAATGACCAGTAAAAACTGCAGTCATTTTCATTATTCTTTGCAGTGATTTAGGAATCCTTGTGAGTAAGTATTAGCTAGGTTGCCACTTGTTCGCCTATTGAAAATGAACATCAGTTCATGAAAATAAATAGCTAGCCAGCTACTTAACCCTGTTGACAAAAGCTAATGTTATAAGCAGCCAGCTAGCTTCATCTGGCTGGTGAGGCTCGACCGGACCGGGTTATGTGTTGTGAAGCTTGCCACATTAAGGATTAGGCACAATAGTGGAATTTGCAGTTTGCTTTCAAAATAAAAGTGTGTCATTGACAGTGATGCGAATGAATACAAATTGTATAATTATGGAATACTTTTATTTTGCAGGCTAACCGCAAAGTCCACTATTGTGGCCAGCTTCACATAGATGGGTCCGACCACCATTATTCAAATAAGATGATGACACCTAGCTATATAGCTAACTATAGCTACTGAATCAGATTTTCGTTTAGCTATGTTTTTGGGGAAGAACATTGTTTGCATCCATGAGCTAGCTAGCTTTTTTTTAATGACCAGCACTGTAGGTGTGCGAGACAACTTTACCAGCATCATAGCATACGTATCGATGAATCGTTTTGACATATGAAATACAAGTGATGGTATAATCAATGTGTAATAACTAGGTAAAAAATGTATGAACATGTTTCAATTATTGTGACTTGCAGTCATGCAGGTCCTGATTGGTCAACAAGCTTATTTGACACGTCAAATAGTGTTAAATAGTATTTTTTTTGACATGCAAAGAACCAAACGGCGTTCCACAGAAATCCTGGTTGAGAATGAAACGACTGAACAAATGAACAACTAAACAGCACAGCAAGTAAGTGAAAGAAATAGGTTTTGATTATGTTTTACTGGTAATGGGGACATACGTAAATGCTGACAAAATAACTTTTTGGTCAGTGTGTGTAACCTTTTATTTAACTAGGCAAGTCATTTAAGAACAAATTCTTATTTAAAATGGCGGCCAAACCTGGGCGACGCTGGGCCAATTGTGTGCCTCACTATGGGACTCCCAATCATGGCCGGATGTGATACAGCCTGGATTCGAACCAGGGACTGTAGTGACGCCTCTTGCACTGAGATGCAGTGCCTTAGACCGCTGCGTCCGTGTGTGTGTTAACTATTTAACTTTACTAGAATGCTTAAAAGGCCGCAAAAACTTTAAATATCGGTTATCGCTATCAGGTTTTTTGGCAAGGAAAATATCGGATATCGGACAAAAATGTCATATTGGTGCATCACTAGTTTTAAGGCAAAACAAGAATCCAATTAGAAGGCTGTCTGCCAAACAGTGACTGGGTGTGTGTTTCTTACTCTTCTGTCCCTGTGTCTATTTGTGTGGGTTAATTTATTTTCAAATCAAATTATATTCGGCACATGCGACAAATACAACAGGTTTCACCTTACAGTGAAAGGCTTACTTACGAGCGCTTAACCAACAATGCAGTTTCAAGAAAATACCCCCCAAAAAGTAAGAGATAAGGATAACAAATGATTAAAGAGCATCAGTAAATAACAATAGCGGGGCTATAAACGGGGTACCGGTAGAGTCAATGTGCAGGGGCATCAGTGTCGAGGTAATTGAGGTAATATGGACATGTAGGTAGAGTTATTAAAGTGACTATGAATAGATAATAAGAGAGTAGCAGCACTTGCTATTATTCACTTCTTTTTCTTGTTTTGCAGCAGTTTGAAGGGAGGTGGTCAGGAATCAAAGGTGTCCTCACCTGGAGAGTCTCGGTCAAGCCACGTTTCAGTTGGAGAGAGAACGACAGAAGGAGAGGGAAGAGAGGGAGAGGAGGAGGGAGAGAGTCGCGTCTGTTCCTGGCAGCTGTTCCAGCAGCCTGTTTTCTTCCCTGCGTTTAGATTTAAATCGAGAAGGATCTTTATTTTTTTAAGTGTGATATTACTGCTGTTGTCGTCCAATCATTATTGTTACTATCGACAGTGTTTTATTTTGTTTGTTTCATTGTTATTGACTTGACAGTTTATTCCAATTTCTTTGTTCTTGTTTTTTATTTGTACTACTTTTTTCGGCTGTGAGCAGAGGCTTCTTCCAAACTGTTCTCTTACCCGAACCAGCACTCTATCCCCTATACACACTTGAAACAGGCAGCTATTCTCTATCTCTGTGTGTTTTGGGGAGCTCTGTGATCACAGCTAAATAAGCACCACTCAGCCTTCTCACCTAAGCCTAACTAAGCCAGTCCTAGCCTGATCCAGCCTGGTCCGATCTTCTGGACAGGGTAAGAGCAAAGTGCGTGTGTGGGTGGGGGGGTGGGGGGTGTTCTTGTCTGGAAAATGCTACGCCTAGTTGGTGTGATTATACTGCCTGTATGCGTGTGCACACGTGTTTGTCGGTGTGACCAAGCATGCATGCTGTGTGTTAGTTGGTGTGTCACTGACAGATGCATCCTTTTCTTGCACTTTTCTCTAGATACTCAGCTCTATAAAGACGTAAGGAATATGACTGCTGAGACACTTAACTTCGGCCCCGAATGGTAACTCAATCTACTTCTCTTCCTCTCTCACCGCTCTTGCTACTCCATCCTTACCACTGTTGATCCGGACTCCTTCCCTTACCCTCCTCGTCCTCTTCTTCTACTTCTATTCTGTCCATTTCCTCTCCTGGGTGCTGAGCCCTCAGTAAATGTTTGTGTAGAGATTAATGTGAGGCGGGAGGGAGGCGTAGGCCTTGGATTGGTAGGCGGCCAGTGGCTGGTCACCTCTAATGGACTGCTGGCTGCTGTGCCGTGTGCATCTTGGTGCTCCGCCAACCACCAGATCACTCCACCCACCAACGTAACGTTTGCATGCAGCAGTGCACACACACATTCGATGCCTTTTTCCACTTTCCTTCCCTTTTCTTCAAAAGTACTGGCTGGATATGGGGTGGTGGCTTTGTATCCCGAAAGTTTGTAAAATAGAGCTATTGTTTGTGACAGCAGGTCTTAGAATCTAGTATTTTCTAAGACATTTTTCAATTAAATGCTCAGATTGTAAATGAGGTTACTATTATACGTTTGTGGTGTTTGCCAAGAAGTGAGTTGTGACGTAATCTGAGTGTGAATGTGTGTTGACTGTCGTCCCCCCCCCCCCCCCAGGCTCCGTGCACTATCCAGTGGGGGGAGTGTGACGTCCCCCCCTCCTTCCCCCGCCATGCCAAAGTACAAGCTGGCCGAGTATCGCTACGGCCGAGAGGAGATGTTAGCACTTTATATCAAAGAGAACAAGGTGAGCTGGAGGAAGCCACACGGTGCTCAGTCTTATGAAATAGGTGGTTACAAAGGTCAAGATGAAGTCTGTTGCTGCTGTGGCTACTGTTGCTGCTGCTGTGGCTACTGTTGCTGCTGCTGTGGCTACTGTTGCTGCTGCTGTGGCTACTGTTGCTGCTGCTGTGGCTACCGCGGCTGCTGCTGTGGCTACCGCGGCTGCTGCTGTGGCTACCGCGGCTGCTGCTGTGGCTACCGCGGCTGCTGCTGTGGCTACCGCGGCTGCTGCTGTGGCTACCGCGGCTGCTGCTGTGGCTACTTGGAGATGAAATGGTCTGAAAATTTCATATCACGATTATAGTGACCAAAATTATCACGGTTATCAGTATTATCGCGGTATTGTTAAAATGTGCTGGAAATGTTCAATAAGTACTGATATACTGAAATCATTTCACCAAGTTTAATATTTAAAACCAACAAACAACAAATACAATTAGCAGCACTTTTTGTGTGCATAAACATTAAAATAAGAAATGGCATCATGTCCTTTGCAATGTATTAGGAAAGGGCTGCAGTGAGGGCATGAGAATTTTTTGATGTGGGTACATAAGCAGCCTGCCTTTTTAAATGCTTCCTCGAGTGTCTGTCACAATTGTAGAGGAGGGACCAGTAGCATCACTGGGTTTGCCTGCTGCACACTGTAAACAAGGGAATAGTGACTTTATTATTATTATTGGTGTTACATTATAATTTATTATTCACACACACACACAGTCTATCTTCTGGATTGCATTTGAGTATATGCGATGACCGCATGCACAATTTACATAAATACAAATGAGTCTTAAGAAGACAGTGATAGTAATTGCAATGAGCCCAACAATTGACATAAATACAGGAGTCTTGTATAGGAGTATATAGTGTTTCTCCTGTTGGAACACTTTAACAACCAAGTCGACGTCTTGACGGATTTTAAATGAACAAAATATGTTGGTTGGTTGACTAAACTACATAACGTGTTATCGTGTGCAATGGGCGAATAATCTGCAGACACACGACTCATACAGCAGCAGAATAATGTGTAGTGTTTTTACAAGAGTACCGTAAATTCCGGACTATAAGCCGCAACTTTTTTCCCACGCTTTGAACCCCGCGGCTTAAACAATGACGCGGCTAATATATGGATTTTTCCCGCTTTCAATTTTTTTTTTCTCCAAAAAAACATTCTGTGACGTGCTCAGTTTTTTGGCGGCGTGAAGCTTTCATTAGACCAATGAAATTGCCGAACGGGTTAAGGTCAAACAACTTTTTTGTTTACTATTTAGATTAAATTGAGCGCTCTCAAACTTCCCATCATTCTGATTACGGTAGTCATTTTGTCACCCTCATCATGGCAAAGACACGGAGAAATGCATATGATGCAGCTTTCAAGTTGAAGGCGATTGATCTGGCTGTTGGAAAAGGAAATGGAGCTGCTGCACGGGAGCTTGGTCTTAATGAGTCGATGATAAGACGTTGGAAACAGCAGCGTGAGGAATTGACTCAGTGCAAAAAGACAACTAAAGCTTACTGCTAATTTTTTATTTTTTGTTACAAGCCATGTTTCGTTAAAGCCTATTTATTTTTGTTACAAGCCGTGTTTCGTTAAAGCCTGTGTAAAGTTCATTTGTTTCAATGTACTGGTAGGCACCTGCGGCTTATAGACATGTGCGGCTTATTTATGTTCAAAATAATATTTTTTTTAAAATTCAGTGGGTGCGGCTTATATTCAGGTGCGCTTAATAGTCCTGAAATTACGGTAGGTAACACTGAAAGCTTCAGTTTACATTATTGACAAGCTATTAGCAAGTTAGACTGACAAACCACATCATGCATTGAGCTAAAAGTTAACTTATCTTGCATTTGCTATAAAGTAGTGGGTGGTGGTTGCCCCCTTTCGCAGCGATTTTGTTGTTGCATGTTCGACAGACAGGGTGACCATCTTTGATTTAAGTTTCCCTCAGCACTCATGTAAAACCCAAAATACGACCGCACTTTAGATTTGGTCCTCTTAGAAGGCTGAAAAATCTCCAGAGCGCTGTCACTGCCTTCCACCATGTTTTCACACAAAACAAAAACCACTTTGCAGGCTGCGCCTGCGTCAGACTGTTGCTAACTTTGGTTGATGCTGGACAATTTACACCGTTCGTTTTAATGATAATTAAAATTTGAAACGGTAATACCAATCGCTGGGAATTTTACCGTGGTTTATTGTGAAACCGGTAACCATTTCATCCCTACTGCTACTACTACTGTTGCTGCTACTACTACTACTCTTGCTGCTACTGTTGCTACTACTACTGTTGCTACTACTACTGTTGCTACTACTACTGTTGCTACTACTACTGTTGCTACTACTACTGTTGCTACTACTACTGTCGCTACTACTACTGTCGCTACTACTACTGTCGCTACTACTACTGTCGCTACTACTACTGTCGCTACTACTACTGTCGCTACTACTACTGTCGCTACTACTACTGTCGCTGCGACGCTACTACTACTGTCGCTACTACTACTGTCGCTGCTACTACTGTCGCTACTACTACTACTGTCGCTACTACTACTACTGTTGCTACTACTACTACTGTTGCTACTACCACTACTACTGTTGCTACTGTCACTACTACTGTTGCTACTGTCACTACTACTGTTGCTATTACTGTCACTACTACTGTTGCTGCTGTCACTACTACTTGCTGCTACTGTCACTACTACTGCTGCTGCTGTCACTACTACTGCTGCTACTGCTGCTACTGTTGCTGTTACGACTACTGTTGCTGCTGCTACTGCTACTGCTGCTGCTACTGCTACTGCTGCTGCTACTGCTCGCTGCTGCTACTGTCGCTGCTGCTACTGTCGCTGCTGCTACTGTCGCTGCTGCTACTGTCGCTGCTACTACTGTCGCTGCTACTACTACTACTACTACTCTTGCTGCTGCTGCTACTACTACTGTTGCTACTGTCGCTACTACTACTGTTGCTACTACTTTTGCTGCTACTGTTACTACTACTGTTGCTACTACTACTGTTGCTACTGTTGCTGTTGCTACTGTTGCTGCTGCTACTGTCGCTGCTGCTGCTGTCGCTGCTGCTACTGTCACTGCTACTGTCACTGCTACTGTCGCTGCTACTGTCACTGCTACTGCTGCTGCTGCTGCTGCTGCTGCTACTGCTGCTGCTACTGTTGCTGCTACTACTACTACTCTTGCTGCTGCTACTACTTTTGCTACTATTGCTGTTGCTACTGTTGCTACTGTTGCTACTAATACTGTTGCTACTACTACTACTCTTGCTGCTGCTGCTACTACTACTACTGTTGCTACTGTTGCTACTGCTACTGTTGCTACTGCTACTCTTGCTGCTACTACTACTACTGTTGCTACTACTACTCTTGCTACTACTACTGTTGCTACTACTACTACTCTTGCTGCTGCTACTACGACTACTGCTACTGCTGTTGCTGCTGCTACTTTTCTACTGCTGCTGTTGCTGCTGCTACTTTTCTACTGCTGCTGTTGCTGCTGCTACTTTTCTACTGCTGCTGTTGCTGCTGCTACTTTTCTACTGCTGCTACTGTTGCTGCTGCTACTTTTTTACTACTGCTACTGTTGCTGCTGCTACTTTTTTACTTCTGCTGCTGTTGCTACTTTATTACTGCTGCTGCTGTTGCTGCAGCTACTTTTCTACTACTGCTACTGTTGCTGCAGCTACTTTTCTACTACTGTTGCTGCAGCTACTTTTCTACTACTGCTACTGTTGCTGCAGCTACTTTTCTGCTACTGTTGCTGCAGCTACTTTTCTACTACTGCTACTGTTGCTGCTACTACTACTACTGTTGCTACTGTCACTACTACTGTTGCTACTGTCACTACTACTACTGTTGCTGCTACTACTTTTCTACTGCTACTGTTGCTGCTACTACTTTTCTACTGCTACTGTTGCTGCTGCTACTTTTCTGCTACTGCTACTGTTGCTGCAGCTACTTTTTTACTACTGCTGCTGTTGCTGCTGCTACTTTTTCTGCTACTGTTGCTGCTGCTACTTTTCTACTACTGCTACTGTTGCTGCAGCTACTTTTCTACTATTACTGCTGTTGCTGCTACTACTTTTCTACTACCTACTGCTGTTGCTGCTACTACTTTTCTACTACCTACTACTTTTGCTGCTACTACTTTTCTACTACCTACTACTGTTGCTGCTACTACTTTTCTACTACCTACTACTGTTGCTGCTACTACTTTTCTACTACCTACTACTGTTGCTGCTACTACTTTTCTACTACCTACTACTGTTGCTGCTACTACTTTTCTACTACCTACTACTGTTGCTGCTACTACTTTTCTACTACCTACTACTGTTGCTGCTACTACTTTTCTACTACCTACTACTGTTGCTGCTACTACTTTTCTACTACCTACTACTGTTGCTGCTACTACTTTTCTACTACCTACTACTGTTGCTGCTACTACTTTTCTACTACTACTACTGTTGCTGCTGCTACTTTTCTACTACTGTTACTTTTGCTGCAGCTACTTTTCTACTATTACTGCTGCTGTTGCTACTACTTTTTTTATTACTGTTGCTGCTACTACTACTACTACTACTACTACTACTACTACTACTATTATTAGGGTGTCAGTTAGCTTAGCAGTTAGAGCATTGGACCAGAAATCAAAAGGTAGCTGTTTCGAATGTTGTTTCTACTACTACTGTTGCTACTACTACTAGTAGTACTGCTATTGCTACTACTACTTTTTTACTACTGTTGCTACTACACCTCACGACACAGCGCCTCCTCCCCTATTTGACCTAGTTAGTTTGTGTATGCATTGATATGTAGTCTACGTGGCCTTTTTAAAAAAATTATGTAGTTCTGTCCTTGAGCTGTTCTTGTCTATTAATGTTCTGTATTATGTCGTGTTTCATGTTTTGTGTGGACCCCAGGAAGAGTAGCTGCTGCTTTTGCAACAGCTAATGGGAATGCTAATGAAATACCAAAATACTACTGCTGCTGCTGTTTCTGCTGCTGCTGTTTCTGCTGCTGCTGTTGCTACTACTACTATTAGCTTAGCGCTTAGAGCTTTGGACAAGTAACCGAAAGGTAGCCGGTTTGAATGTTACTTCTACTGCTGCTGTTTCTACAGCTACTACTGCTGCTTCTGTTGCGGTATTGCTACTACTGCTGCTGTTGCTAATGCAGCTGCTACTACTACTACTACTGCTGCTGCTGTTGCTACTACCGATACTACTGCTGTTGCTGCTGTTTCTACTACTGCTATTAGGGTGTCAGGTAACTTGGCAGTTAGAGCATTGAGTCAGTAACCAAAAGGTAGCTGGTTCGAATACTGGAGCCAACAAGGTGAACATTTTGTCGATGTGCCCATGAGTAAGGCACTTAACCCAAATTAACACCAGGGCGTTGTACTACTATGGCTGGCCCTGTAAAACAACACATTTCTCTGCACCTATCTGGTGTATCTTTTTTTTCCTACTGCTGCTACTACTTCTGCTACTACTTCTACTTCTGCTGCTACTACTGCTACTTATGCATTTAAGTCCAGGAGTACGCTTAACTTGAGCCCTGCAACCTGCCGTAATTGTGAAATATGACATGTAATGGTGGTATGACTGATTTCATGTGAGGTTATGCTACAATTCTAAAGTGTTTTGTGTTGTAAACTTCCCCATATTAAGTTGTTTGTTTACATTGTGTTGCTGTTGTGTTCTCTTGTTGTGTCCAGGCCCCGGAGGACATGCAGGATAAGGAGTTTGCTTCTATTCTGCAAGATGAGCCCATGCAGCCGCTGGCACTGGAGCCTCTCACTGAGGAGGAGCAGGTTGGACACACGCACACGCGCACACGCACACACACACACACACACACACACACACACACACACCTGTCTCAAACTGCTGGTCATACAAGCTGCTAAACACTCAAATCTATTTTATCTCTGTCTGAGAGACACATACTTGATCACACCCAACTGACATTCTGCTGACATTCTTTCATTCTCTCCTACCAGAGGAACTTCTCAATGTCTGTGAACAGTGTGGCTGTGCTGAGGCTCATGGGTAAAGGAGGGGGTGTTGCCCCAGCAGGCGTGGCCCGAGGCAGAGGCACCACGCGAGGAGGAGGCCGAGGTGAGACACAATATCAATAATTGCTCCCTAGACACTGATCGAAGATCAGTTCTGCGTTTTGCCACTAATGATTAAGGTTAGGATTTATCAATCAAATGTAATTATAAACCCCTTTTTACATCAGCAGATGTCACAATGTGCTTATACAGAAACCCAGCCTAAAACCCCAAACAGCAAGCAATGCAGATGTAGAAGCACAGGAGGGTAAGCTGATCCTAGATCTGTGCCTAAGGGCAACTTTTACCCAGAACACATAATCACAGGAGCAATGAGCTCAAGCCATAACAATTTCAGTCTAGGGAAAGGAAAAGCCAGACTTATTTAAGCCAGACTTTTGCTTGTGTGACCTCATCTGATATCTGTGATTCCTCTTGGCCCTGTCCAAATAGTCCATTTGTCAGGACACAACTGTCTTAGACTGCCTTGCTTATGTAACCTTGTTAAACGCACAGTACTTACAGTGCATTCGGAAAGTGTTCAGAGCCCTTGACTTTTTCCTTGTTTTGCTACATTGCAGCCTTATTCTAAAATGGATTAAATAAAAATAAAAATCCTCATCAATTTACACACACTACCTCATAATGACAAAGCGAAAATAGGTTTTTAGAATTTTGGGAAAATGTATTATAAATTAACAACATTTACCTAAGTATTCAGACCCTTTAACACAGGTGGATCCTGTTTCCATTGATCATCCTTGAGATGTTTCTACAACTTGATTGGAGTCCATCTGTGGTAAATTCAATTGATAGGACATGACTTGGAAAGGCACAAACCTGTCTATGTAAGGTCCCACAGTTGATCGTGCATGTCAGAGCAAAAACCAAGCCATGACGTCAAAGTAATTGTCCGTAGAGCTCCGAGACAGGATTGTGTCGGCAGAGATCTGGGGAAGGTTACCAAAAAATGTCTGCAGAATTGATGGTCCCCAAGAACACAGTGGCCTCCATCGTTCTTAAATGGAAGAAGTTTGGAACCACCAAGACTCTTCCTAGAGCTGGCCGCACAGCCAAACTGAGCAATCTGGGGAGAAGGGCCTTGGTCAGGGAGGTGACCAAGAACCCGATGGTCACTCTGACAGAGCTCTGGAGTTCCCGTGTGGAGATGTTTGTCCTTCTGGAAGGTTCTCCCATCTCTGCAGCACGCCACAAATCAGGCCTTTATGGTAGAGTGGCAAGACGGAAGCCACGCCTCAGTAAAAGGCACATGACAGCCCGCTCTGAGTTTGCCAAAAGGCACCTAAAGGACTCTGGCCATGAGAAACGAGATTCTCAGGTCTGATAAAACCAAGATTGAACTCTTTGGCCTGAATGCCATGCGTCACGTCTGGAGGAAACCTGGCAACATCCCTATGGTGAAGCATGGTGGTGGCAACATGCTGTGGGGATATTTTTCAGCAACAGGGAGTGGGAGACTAATCAGGATCGAGGGAAAGATGAATGGAGCATAGTACAGAGATCCTTGATGAAAACCTGCTCAGGACCTTAGACTGGGGCGAAGGTTCACCTTCCAACAGGACAATGACCCTAAGCACACAGCCCAGACAAAGCCAGAGTGGCTTTGGAACAAAGCTCTGAATGTTTTTGTGGGCCAGCCAGAGCCTGGTCTTTAACCCGCTCAAACATCTCTGGAGAGACCTGGAAATAGCTGTGCACTCATCCAACCTGACAGAGCTTGAGAGGATCTGCAGAGAAGAATGGAAGAAACTCCCCAAATACAGGTGTGCCAAGCTTGTTGCGTCATACCCAAGAAGACTCAAGGCTTTGATCGCTGCCAAAGGTGCTTCAACAAAGTACTGAGGAATGGGTCTGAATACTTACGCAAATGTGATATTTCTGTTTTTTTTATTTTAAATAAATTTGCTAACATTTCTATAAGCCTGTTTTTGCTTTGTCATTATGGGGTATTGTGTGTAGATTGAAGCAAAAAAAAACAATTTAATCAGTTTTAGAATAAAGCTGTAATGTAACAAAATGTTGAAAAAGTCAAGGGGTCTGAATACTTTCTGAATGCACTGTATGTACTTGTACCTTGTTAAACGCACAGTACTTATGTGCTTACACGGCATTGTTTGCATATGAATCTTGTGTGTCCGGTCTGGTGCAGTGGAGGAAGTTACATTTGGAATGTTTGTGTGATTTTCATTGTGTGTGTTCTTTTTCCAGGGCGAGGTCGAGGCGAGAGTGGAGGATTCTACCAAAGAAGTATTGAGGAGGGAGAGGCAGGCTTCGGCCGTGGAGCCAGAGAGATCCACCGCAGCCAGAGCTGGGACGACAGGTAAAAAACGCGTATTATTGCTTTTAAGTCTGAATTAGTTAGGCTTGAGGATATGAACGAAAGATATTTGTAATTAAACACTGTAGACTAGTGGTTTCCAACCTGTGGTCCGCGAACCATCTGCGAGGGTACCTCCGGTGGTCCAAAAAAAAGAAAATGTAAAAAGAAAATGTAATAACAGTTGGGAGTATTAATGGTATTATAAGGAATTTTACTTTTCACAATGCAAATTGTTTAATAATAATAATAGGCCTTTAATTTATTACATTCACTGCTAAAATGGACTCAATTTGACCGTCAAGATATTTAATAATAAATACAAAAATATCCAGTTCTTGGCCAATGGTAGTCCTCGAGCTTTTGATGGTGATTTGGTGGTCCCCAGAATGGAAAAGGAACCACTTCTGTAGAGGCAAGTGAGTCGATCCAGTCATCATTCCTGACCTCTCTTTCCTCCCTTGTCTCCCTCCCTCTTTCCCCAGGGGCGAGAGGCGTTTTGAGAAGCCTGTGCGTGCCAGGGAGGGGGTACGTGTTGGCTTCGAGGAGGCGACTGGTGTCCCTGTGCCTGGTGTACCGAGGAAGGACTACACGCGGTCGGACAGTGAGAACTGGCGTAGCCTCCGAGAGGAGCAGGAGGAGGAGGAGGAAGGGGCCGACCCCGGGGGCAGCTGGAGACTGGCCGGAGCACGGAGATTAGATGGTAGGAAGTTCTATGCAAACACATTATTTTTCATGTCAGTTTAGTTGTAAGAGAAAATGTTGATGTTGCTGATTGTATCGCTCATGGAATTCTCCCCCCCCCCCTCTCTCTCTGTCTATTTCTCTCCCTCCTCTTTCTTTCAGATGGAGGTCCAAAGTCAGCAGGCTGGCGGGAGCACGACAGTCAGGTTGAGGGGCGTCGCAGGAAGTTTGAGTTTGACTTCAGCGGGGGTCGCAGGCGGGCCGGCAGCGAGGGGTTAGAGGACGACAGAGACGGACTGCCTGAGTGGTGCACTGATGAAGAAGGAGAGATGGGCACCTTCGACGCTTCCGGAGCCTTCCTACCCATATCCAAGGTAGTGTGTGTTAACCTGTTGGGTCTAGGGGGCAGCATTTGCACGTCTGGATAAAAAAAATGTACCCGATTTAATCTGGTTACTAATCCTACCCAGTAACTAGAATATGCATATACTTATTATATATGGATAGAAAACACTCTAAAGTTTCCAAAACTGTTTGAATGGTGTCTGTGAGTATAACAGAACTCATTTGGCAGGCAAAACCCTGAGACATTTTCTGACAGGAAGTGGATACCTGATGTGTTGTATTGACTTTAAACCTATCCCATTGAAAAACACAGGGGTTTAGGAATATTTTGGCACTTCCTATTGCTTCCACTAGATGTCACCAGCCTTTACAAAGTGTTTTGAGTCTTCTGGAGGGAGATCTGACCGAACAAGAGCCATGGAACGTTGATGTCCCATTAGACACCTGGCGCGCTAGTTCATGTTGGGTACCCTCGTTCCAATACGTTATAAAAGAGTATGCATTCGTCCACCTTGAATATTATTCATGTTCTGGTTAAAAAAGGCCCTAATGATTTATGCTATACAACGTTTGACATGTTTGAACGAACGGAAATATATTTTTTCCCCTCGTTCATGACGAGAAGTCCGGCTGGCTTACATCATGTGCTAACGAGACGGAGATTTTTGGACATAAATGATGAGCTTTTTTGAACAAAACTACATTCGTTATGGACCTGTGATACCTGGAAGTGACATCTGATGAAGAGAATCAAAGGTAATGGATTATTTACATAGTATTTTCGATTTTAGATCTCCCCAACATGACGTCTAGTCTGTATCGCAACGCGTATTTTTCCGGGCGCAGTGCTCAGATTATTGCAAAGTGTGATTTCCCAGTAAGGTTATTTTTAAATCTGGCAAGTTGATTGCGTTCAAAAGATGTAAATCTATAATTCTTTAAATGACAATATAATATTTTACCAATGTTTTCTAATTTTAATTATTTAATTTGTGACGCTGACTTGACTGCCGGTTATTGGAGGGAAACGATTTCCTCAACATCAATGCCATAGTAAAACGCTGTTTTTGGATATAAATATCAACTTGATAGAACTAAAAATGCATGCATTGTCTAACATAATGTCCTAGGAGTGTCATCTGATGGAGATTGTAAAAGGTTAGTGCATCATTTTAGCTGGTTTTATGGTTTTGGTGACCCTGTCTTTGACTTGACAAAACATTACACACAACTCTTGTAAATGTACTGTCCTAACATACTCTAAATTTATGCTTTCGCCGTAAAACCTTTTTGAAATCGTAAAACGTGGTTAGATTAAGGAGATGTTTATCTTTCAAATGGTGTAACATAGTTGTATTTTTGAAAAATTTGAATTTTGACATTTATTTGGATTCAAATTTGCCGCTCTTGAAATGCACCTGCTGTTGATGGAGTGCACCACGGGTGGCACGCTAGCGTCCCACCTAGCCCCAAGAGGTTAAGTGCGTGCGTGCGTGCGTGCAAGGTTGTTGTCTACAAATATGCCCATCTTTCTGTTTCCCCGTCATCTAGTTATTCTCTGAATTCAGTTGGTCGTTGACACCTAATGATTGATTAGAAAATCGTAACTCTCACTCTCTCCGTGTCTCTGTCTTCTCTCTCTCTCTCTCTCTCTCTCTCTCTCTCTCTCTCTCTCTCTCTCCGTCGGAAGGGAGGAAAGGAGGATGAATTTGACTTCCAGGGAATAGAAGAGGAGGAGGAAGAAGAGGGGGAGAGTCTTTCTGACATGAAGAGGATCATGAATGGAGGACAGAGAGGTGAGGGGAACTGCACTCTTTCTTACCTTAATTTACTGTTTAATTGATATCTTTACCTCAATCGCCTCATGGTATCAAGGTTTACGATTGTTTTTACATATTGTCTATTCTTTCTAAAAAAAAAACCAGAAAAAAACAAATATTTACTGGACTTTTTCTCCTCTCTCCAGTCGATGTAAAGGAATCCGCTGGTACCAGTCCCTCTTCCTCCTCCTCCTCCTCCTCTCCCCCTGGCCCCCTCTCTGCCCCTCCCGCTCTGGCTCTCAACCCCCCCATGCCCCAGCTGTCCCTCACCGTGGCTGAGCTGGAGGCCTCTCAGATGGCCAACAGCCACCCTGTCCCTGTTCCTGTCCCTGTCAAGGCCAGCAAGATGCCAAGTGAAGGTACTACATACACACTGTGACAGAGAGACAGTCATAAGACTATCGCTAATGAAATGTAAATTAAGTAACATGTACATTTATTTTAGCAGTACATGAAAAAACCAAAACCATACAGATACATATATAAACCGTGAGCACATCAAGTGCTCTTCACCGACATGCTCTGATTTTGTTGCAGTTCTCGAGGGCTCTCCAGCAGGGTCCTCCACCACCCAACAGAGCCCCAGCACCACCTCCAGTCTGCCTTCACCCCCTCCCTCCTCCTCTGCTGCTAACCATCTCTCCCTGCCACCGGGGGGTGACACTGAGGACGACGAGGGCATGAAGCACCTGCAACAGGTACGAACAGTACTGGGGCTGGTTTCCTGGACACATTTTAAGCCTAGTTCTGGACTAAAATGCTAATTGAGAATCTCTTCTTTTGGTTTGGTGTAAGACAATTGATGGTCTGAAACACTAGTCTCAGTACGTAGTAATATTTCTGGTTAAGGTGCTAGTTGTTTTGGAAGAACCTTTGGTAAGAGCACAGCCCAGATAAGTGTTGTCGATGTTTAATGAACCATCCTGTGTGTCTTCCTCTGTGTGCAGGAGGCAGAGAAGATGGTGGCGTCCCTGCAGGACACGTCTCTGGAGGAGGAGAGTTTCACTCAGACGCTGCAGGAGAGCAGAAACACAGCCTCCGCCCTGCCCCTCTCCCACGACGCTGCCATGAAGTGGTTCTACAAGGACCCCCAGGCAGAGATCCAGGGTACACGCACCCATACAGAGATGCATAGGTCTACATGTGGGCAGACACACAATCATATGGACATGTACAAAACCACACACACAGGAAATGGCACATACCTAGGCAACAAGTTGCACCTCTCAACTCTGCTACCTCTTCTCAGCCTCTTTCTCCTCACATCATCCTCTGTCTCGCCCTCTTTTTTTTCTCTCCTTTATCTTCTTTCGTTCACTTTCTTTTTTTGTTATATCTCCCCCTCCCTCTACTCTCCCACCACCTCTCCCCCCAGGTCCATTCACCACCCTGGAGATGTGCGAGTGGTTCCAGGCGGGCTACTTCTCCATGTCTCTGCTGGTGAAGAGGGGCTGTGACGAGGGCTTCCAGCCGCTGGGTGACGTCATCAAGATGTGGGGACGCGTGCCTTTCGCCCCTGGGCCCTCCCCGCCGCCCCTGCTGGTGAGATCTCCACCGCCACGCCCTCAACCTCTACCGCCCCGGGGGTCTGCTGTGAGTGAAAGAGCTGTGGATAGGGGGGGGTTTGTGTGTGTGTGTGGGGGGGGGGGTGTATGTGGAGTTTGCTGGAGGGGAAACACAATGTTGTTGTGGTTTATGGACTGTGGAATGTAGAGTAGTGAAGGTTTACTGCCTTGAATGAGTTTCTTGTTTATTTTTAGAGCAGTGCTGTTATAGTAATAATCTAAGCCCTTCAGCAGACGCTTTTCTCCAAAGTGACTTAGTCATGCGTTCTCAATGCTCTAGTGCCCTGTAACTCAACTGTGGGACCTGGAAGCCGGTTCTAGTGCGTGTGTGTAGAATTGTAGGGTTTGCTCTAGTTTTGTTGTATAAGATTTACTGTTGCGTACGCTCGTGTGTTTTTTAATTCCGATCTGTGTGTGTGATTGCCCCTGTGTTTATCCTGTTTGTTCCTTACCTTCTCCTCTCAGGGTAGCATGGATCAGGACCGTCTGAAGAAGCAGCAGGAGCAGGCAGCAGCAGTCCTCTATCAACAGCTCCAGCAGCAGCAGCAGCTATTCCAGCTCATCAGCAGGTGTGAATTACACATGACGTTTGTGTGGAAGATGGAATTTGAAACTAAGAAACAACAACAAAAAGTGAAAATGATTGAGTGAGAGCTGGGTTGACCTATGGGCACAGGAATGTCTCCCATATTTTCTCTTTATTTTTCCATGTCTTATAAGTCTCTTGCTTTTCTGTCCTAGGTGCGGAGAGCAGGGTATTTTGCCTTCGGTGAACAGGTCGATGTCAGTGCCAGATACAGGGTCCATGTGGGACATGCATACCTCAGCTTCACAGCAATCAGGTACACACACACCCATATATATTAGAGGTCGACCGATTTTTTTTTTAAATCGACATGGCCAATTATTTCGTATATATATCGGTGTATCGGCCGATTAATCGGTATCGGCTTTTTTGGTCCTCCAATAATCGGTATCGGTGTTGAAAATTCATAATCGATCAACCTCTAGTATATATGCTACATTATAGTGTGGAATGACTGCAACACTCTCTTCTGTCCAATCAGGCGGTGAAGCCAGTTTATGGGACTTAACAATGAATTCTTCAACTCAGGGTCCAACTCTCGAACAGCTTCAGAAGGTGAGTGCTGGCGCCCTCTGGCTGTGGGAATCTAGTAGCACTTGTCAAAATGGAATAACTCTGTCTAGTAGAGTAGAACCCATATGGACAGTACAGTCCAAAACATTCCTTTTGCCCCTTTTTCATTTTGAACTCGCTCTTTGAAAACAAAGCGATCTGTATTCCACCCTGACCCCCATGACCTTTGCCCCCTGACCCCTGGTCAGCTCCAGCAGGAGAGGAGAGAAGCTGAACTCAGGGCGAAGCGCGAGGAGGAGGAACAGCGCAAGAGGAGGGAAGAGAAGAGGAGGCAGCAGGAGGAGCAGAAGAGGAGGGAGGAGGAGGAGATCTTCAGACGCAAACAGGTGAGCGAGACGGAGGAGGAGAATTACTTTATCTAGATTTATTTATCTCACAAAGGGCAATTGTGATGAGGCGGTAGTGTGATTGCTGTCTCGGCGAGTGTTGGCTGTGTGTATGTGACGTGTGTGTGTTATGGCAAGTGTGTTTCCATCTTATGTTGTACCGTACCCTCATACTGTGTGTGTCTTCCTCCAGTGTCGCCAGCAGCAGGAGCTGATCATGAAGCTGCTCCAGCAGGCCCCCCAGCAGGGCTCAGGCTCCGGGGTGGGGTCTGGCTGGGGCACTGGGGGTCTCAACAAGTCAGGGGCCAAGGGCCTCAGTCTGCTTGACATGCAGGAGGCAGAGAGGCTTCTTAAACAGCAGCAGAGAGCCCAGCAGCAGCAGAGAGAACGTGTAAGTAGTTACTAAAAGACACACACACACAGACGGCAGAATAGCATACGTAATAGCATTCACACACACGTACGTGTTCTTCAGAATTTATGGGATTACCCATGTTCACTTTGCCTAAGAAAGCCAACTCAAATAGCAAGAGAGGGACTGTGTGAGCACAGACACGTCATCCACAAATGGGGGAAAATGAGAGAGTGCTGACACTCCCACGCAGCACTCACAGTGAGTGGCTGTGAACGATACAATGCATTAGTGTATTACATTTGGTGCTTTTCTGTTGGTTTCCTATCCACTCTGTTCTAATATTGATGTTCCGTCTCCTTTCTCTCACCTCAGCACCAAGGCCTGTCAATGGGGGGTTCCTCCATGGGTCAGTGGGGGGACAGAGGTGCTGTCACGGGGGGCCTTTGGGGAGGCGGAGGGGGGATGGAGGGTAAGGCTGGGGGCGGCATGGGTCTGTGGGACGAGGCGGTGAAGAACCAGACCAGAAGTAGCAGCATGCAGGGACTGAAGAACAGCCGCAGCAGCCCCTCACTCAGGTACTGACAACAGACACACTGACTGTACGAAACATTAAGAACACCTGCTCTTTCCATGACAGGCTGACCACGGGAATCCAGGTGAAAGCTATGATCCCTTATTGATGTCACTTGTTAAATCCACTTCAATCAGTGTAGATGAAGGGGAGGAGACAGGTTAAATACGGACTTTTAAGCTTTGAGACAATTGAGACATGGATTGTGTATGTGTGCCATTCAGAGGGTGAATGGGCAAGGCAAAAGATTTAAGTGCCTTTGAATGGGGTATGGTAGTAGGTGCCAGGCGCACAGGTTTGAGTGTGTCAAGAACTGCAACGCTGCTGGGTTTTTCCCACACCAGTTTCCTGTTTTTGTCAAGAATGGTCCACCACCCAAAGGACATCGAGCCAACTTGACACAACTGTCAGAAACATTGGAGACAACATGGGCCATCATCCCTGTGGAACGCTTTTGACACCTTGTAGAGTACATGCCCTGACGAATGGAGGCTGTTCTGAGGGCAGTAGGGGGTGCAACTCGAGGTGTTCCTAATGTTTGGTGTTCTGTCTGTCTATACTAGCTACGTATTAGGTGTGTGGGTTTTGAGTGTAAACTTTCACTCACCTGTCCCTATGAACAGTAAATGGTCCTAGTGTGTTTACATAAAGGGTTGCTCAGTGGAGATTCTCTATTGAAAATGCTTTTTAGTCTAAGGGGAACCAGCCCTTATTGTGTAAAGTGTATTTAACCTGTACCTCTTTCCCCTCCGACTGCAGTGAGTCGTACATGTTGAGTGTGTGTCCAGGTATGTGTCTGTATATTTAAATGTTAAACCTCTCTCTCTTTTCTGTGTCTTTTGTGTCCCTCTCTTCCCTCCCTGTAGTGAGCAGTATATGCTGAGCTGTAGGAAGCAACGTACGGATGAGGAGGACAAACTGCTGAAGCTGCTGCAGGGCATCAAGACGCCTCAGGACGGGTTCACCACCTGGTGTGAACAGATGCTGCACGCCCTCAACACCCAAGCCAACAACACCTCCTCTCCACTGGACGGTAGTCTATGCTGTTTGTCAGAGTTCCTCTCTCTTGATATTAACTCGCTTCCTTCTCCACACCCCCTGTCCTTATAGAACAATCAATAGTTCAGCGCTCCTCCTATATCACTCAATCCTCCACCCTGGGCCTGGTTTCCCGATGAGCGATCGAAAGTAGGCTTACGAGCGTTTTGAACGATGCATCGTGTGAATAACGGTCGACGACATCGCACCTGTTTTCCAAAAGGCCACGCAGTGCACTTGTTACAAAGTGCAACTTAACCGTGTCGTTACAGGAGCTGTCCTGTGCTGAAAAAGACTCCAGAATATAGCCTGAAGAGCTCACTGTAGCTCTTAAATGATTTATGGCTTTTCAAAGTCATCTTGAAAAAAATTGTTACACAGGACGTCTTTCCTTTCGAGAGAAGTGTTCTGTAGCCTATTGTGTTTTTAATGTTCGCCATGATGCAATCATAAGTGTCTTCTCTTCGCTATTTTGCATGCAATGTTTATGTAAGTTCTGCGTTTCTTCAGTATGTGTAAACTATAATATCAACGTCACCTAAAAATTAGGACAGGATGACAACGGTTTAAGTAATTGCTCAACAAATCATTGCAGCCTAATGGAAGGCAGGAATTGAGCTTCAAGTACAATTAAATTATTCAACCAATTAAAATAACTACAATTATTAAACATGAAGTAGCAAGTTAATCGACATTGCCATAGACCTAATATGTTGACCTTCAGGTCATTGGTTAGGCTACAGTGAAATAATAATTTTGTCCTAATAGATACCAATATTGAAGCGGCTCAGATGTAGCCTAATGGCTTAATACTAGGTCAAGTCGGAAGTTTACATACACTTATAGTTGAAGTCTGAAGTTTACAAACACTTAGGTTGGAGTCATTAAAAGTCATTTTACAATCACTCCACACATTTTTTTGTGAACAAACTATAGTTTTGGCAAGTCGGTTAGGACATCTACTTTGTGTATGACAAAAGTAATTTTTCCAACAATTGTTTACAGAAAAATGATTTCTCTTATAATTCACTGTATCACAATTCCAGTGGGTCAGAAGTTTACATACACTAAGTTGACTGTGCCATTAAACAGATTGTGAAATTCCATAAAATTATGTCATGGCTTTAGAAGCTTCTTATAGGCTAATTGACATCATTTGAGTCAATTGGAGGTGTACCTGTGGATGTATTTCAAGGCCTACCTTCAAACTCAGTGCCTCTTTGCTTGACATCATGGGAAAATCAAATGAAATCAGCCAAGACCTCAGAAAAATTATTGTAGACCTCCACAAGTCTGGTTCATCCTTGGGAGCAATTTCCAAATGCCTGAAGGTACCACGGTCATCTTTTTTTAAACAATCGTACACAAGTATAAACACCATGGGACCACACAGCCGTCATACCGCTCAGGAAGGAGACGCGTTCTGTCTCCTAGAGATGAACGTACTTTGGTGCTAAAAGTGCAAATCAATCCCAGAACAACAGCAAAGGACCTTGTGAAGATTCTGGAGGAAACGGATACAAAAGTATCTATATCCACAGTAAAACGAGTCCTATATCGACATAACCTGAAAGGCAAGGAAGAAGCCACTGCTCCAAAACCGCCATTTAAAAAAAGCCAGACTACGGTTTGCAACTGCACATGGGGACAAAGATCGTACTTTTTGGAGAAATGTCCTCTGGTCTGATGAAAGAAAAATAGAACTGTTTGGTCATAATGACCGTCGTTATGTTTGGAGGAAAAAGGGGGATGCTTGCAAGCTGAAGAACACCATCCTAACCGTGAAGCACGGGGGTGGCAGCATCAAGTTGTGGGGGTGTTTTGGTGCAGGAGGGACTTCTGCACTTCACAAAATAGATGACATCATGAGGATGGAAAATTATGTGGATATATTGATGCAACATCTCAAGACATCAGTCAGCAAGTTGAAGCTTGGTTGCAAATGTGTCTTCCAAATGGACAATGACCCAAAGCATACTTCCAAAGTTATGGCAAAATGGCTTAAGGACAACAAAGTCAAGGTATTGGAGTGGCCATCACAAAGCCCTGACCTCATTCCTATAGAAAAATGTGTGGGCAGAACTGAAAACGTGTGTTTGCGAGCAAGGAGGCCTACAAACCTGACTCAGTTACTTACACCAGCTCTGTCAGGAGGAATGGACCAAAACTCACCCAACTTATTGTGGGAAGGTTGTGGAAGGCTGCCTGAAACATTTGACCCAAGTTAAACAAATTAAAGACAATGCTACCAAATACTAATTGAGTGTATGTACATTTCTGACCCACTGGGAATGTGATGAAAGAAATAAAAGCTGAAATAAATTATTTTCTCTACTATTATTCTGACATTTCACATTCTGAAAATAAAGTGGTGACCCTAACTGACCTAAGACAGGGAATGTTTACTTGGATTAATTGTCAGGAATTGTGAAAAACTGAGTTTAAATGCATTTGGCTAAAGTGTATGTAAACTTCCACTTCAACCGTAGGTCTATCGATTGCACATACTGTACCAGTCAAAGTTTGGATACACCTAGTTATTCCAGGGTTTTTCTTTATTTTTACTATTTTCTATATTGTAGAATAATAGTGAAGACATCAAAACTATGAAATAACACATATAGTAACCTAAAAAGTTTTAAACAAATACAAATATATTTGAGATTCTTCAAAGGAGCCACCCTTTGCCTTGATGACAGCTTTGCTCACTTTTTGTGTTCTCGCAACCAGCTTCATGAGTTAGTCACCAGGAATGCATTTCAATTAACAGGTGTGCCTTGTTAATTTGTGGAATTTCTTTCCTTCTTAATGCGTAAGTTGTGTTGTGACAAGGTAGGGGTGGTACACAGAAGATAGCCCTATTTGGTAAAATATGAAGTCCATATTATGGCAAGTACAGCTCGAAAAGCAAAGAGAAACGACAGTCTTTTTTTTTTGGGGGGGGGGGTTTATTTAACCATGTAGGCCAGTTGAGAACAAGTTCTCATTTACAACTGCGACCTGGCCAAGATAAAGCATAGAAGTGCGACATAAACAACAACAACAGAGTTACACATGGAATAAACAAACGTACAGTCAATAACACAATAGAAAAAAAGTCTATATACAGTGCGTGCAAATGGCGTGAAGATGTAAGGCAATAAATGGGCCATAGTAGCGAAGTAATTACAATTTAGCAAATTAACACTGAAATGATAGATGTGCAAGTAGAAATACTGGTGTGCAAAAAGTAAATAAAAACAATATGGGAATGAGGTAGTTGGATATGCTATTTACAGATTGGCTGTGTACAGTAAGCTGTAAGCTGCTCTTGACAGCTGGTGCTTAAAGTTAGAGGGAGATATAAGACTCCAGCTTCAGTGATTTTTGCAATTCGTTCGTCATTGGCAGCAGAGAACTGGAAGGAAAGGCGGCCAAAGGAGGTGTTGGCTTTGGGGATGACCAGTGAGATATACCTGCTGGAGTGCGTGCTACGGGTGGGTGTTATTATGGTGACCAGTGAGCTGAGATAAGGCGGAGCTTTACCTAGCAAAGACTTATAGATGACCTGGAGCCAGTGGGTCTGGCGATGAATATGTAGCGATGGCCTGCCGACGAGAGCATACAGGTCGCAGTGGTGGGTGGTATATGGGGCTTTGGTGACAAAATAGATGGCACTGTGATAGACTGCATCCAGTTTGCTGAGTAGAGTGTTGGAGGCTATTTTGTAAATGACATCGTCGAGGATTGGTAGGATCGTCAGTTTTACAAGGGTATGTTTGTCAGCGTGAGTGAAGGAGGCTTTGTTGCGAAATTGGAAGCCGATACTAGATTTAATTTTGGATTGGAGATGTTTAATATGAGTCTGGAAGGAGAGTTTACAGTCTAGCCAGACACCTAGGTATTTGTAGTTGTCCACATATTCTAAGTCAGAACCGTCCAGAGTAGTGATGCTCAACGGGCGGGCGGGTGTGGGCAGTGATCGGTTGAAAAGCATGCGTTTAGTTTTACTACAGTTTTAAGATTAGTTGGAGGCCACGGAAGGAGTGTTGTATGGCATTGAAGCTCGTTTGGAGGTTTGTTAACAGTGTCCAAAGAAAGGCCAGATGTATACAGAATGGTGTCGTCTGTGTAGAGGTGGATCAGGGAATCACCCGCAGCAAGAATGACATCATTGATATATACAGAGAAAAGAGTCGGCCCGAGCATTGAACCCTGTGGTTCCCCCATAGACTGTCAGAGGTCCGGACAACAGGCCCTCCAATTTAACACACTGAACTCTATCTGAGATGTAGTTGGTGAACCAAGCGAGGCAGTCATTTGAGAAACCAAGGCTGTTGAGTCTGCCGATAAGAATACTGTGATTGACAGAGTCGAAGCCTTGGCCAGGTCGATGAATACAGCTGCACAGTACTGTCTTTTATCGATGGCTGTTATATCGTTTAGTACCTTGAGCGTGACTGAGGTGCACCCGTGACCAGCTCGGAAACCGTTACTTTAAGACATGATGGTCAGTCTATCCGGAAAATTTCAAGAATTTTGAAGGTTTCTTCAAGAGCAGTCGCAAAAACCATCAAGCTCTATGATGAAACTGGCTCTCATTAGGACCACCACAGGAAAGGAAGATCCGGAGTTACCTCTGCTGCAGAGGATAAGTTCATTAGCGTTACCAGCCTCAGATTGCAGCCCAAATAAATGCTTCACGGAGTCCAGAAACATCTCAACATCAACTGTTCAGAGGAGACTGTGTGAATCAGGCCTTCATGGTCGAATTGCTGCAAAGATACCACTCCTAAAGGACACCAATAAGATGTTGAGACTTGCTTTGGTCAGGAAACACGAGCAATGGACATTAGACTGGTGGAAATATGTCCTTTGGTCTGATGAGTCCAAATTTGAGTTTTTTTTTTTCCAACCGCCGTGTCTTAGTGAGATGCAGAGTAGGTGAAGTGATGCTCTCCGCATGTGTGGTTCCCACCGTGAGGCATGGAGGAGGAGGTGTGATGGTGTGGGGGTGCTTTGCTTGTGACACTGTCTGTGATTTATTTAAAATTCAAGGCGCACTTAACCAGCATGGCTACCACAGCATTCTGCAGCGATATGGCGTCCCATCAGGTTTGCTCTTAGTGGGACTATCGTTTGTTTTTCAACAGGACAATGACCCAACCCAACTCCAGGCTGTGTAAGGGCTATTTGACCAGGATGTAGACTGATGAGTGCTGCATCAGATGACCTGGCCTCCACAATCACCCGACCTCAACCCAATTGAGATGGTTTGGGATGAGTTGGACTACGGAATGAAGGAAAAGCATCCAGAAGTGCGCTGCGTATGTGGGAACTCCTTCAAGACTGTTGGAAAAGCATTCCTAGTGAAGCTGGTTGAGAGAATGCAAAACTGTCATCAAGGTGAAGGGTGGGTACTTTGAAGAATCTCAAATATGAAATATATTTTGGTTTGTTGAACACTTTTTTGGGTTACTACATGATTTCATGTGTTATTTCATATTTTTGATGTCTTCACGATTATTCTACAATGTAGAGAATAGTACAAATGAAGAAACTCTTGAATGAGTAGGTGTATCCAAACTTTTGACTGGTACTGTACATGAAAGTGATATCAATATTTAGCCTTATCTTGCTATAATATAAATTGGTTCTCGGTTTTTATTTAAAAAAAAAGGTGTCCTTGCTTCGCTTGTTTATAATATTGCAAACTTTTTATGCTATTTATGTTGAGAACTATGACGTTTTCAGCGGTCACAGAGAGACAAACATTTTTATTCTATGTTTAGCAGATGTTTTCTGTATCTAAAGTGACTTGGCAGGGCAAATGGTTAACTAAAGATGCACTTAGCTGTTCTATAAGTGGTCTGAGGCAGGCGTTGCGTTAGATTACGAGCGTTTTCAAGTGCAACATTAATAAAGACGGTTTTGGGAAACAGCTCGGAAATGTAAAGATGCTCTTCCATCGGTTCTAGTAATGAACTTAGCCTTAAGATCAATGTACCCTCTAATTTGTTTCGACACAGAGCAAATTTCAGGTCTGCAGGGCGCAAACTTGAATGTTGTGAAAATTCTGTGCAACTTCTAGCGCACGTTTACTGTGAACACTGAGGCTGTACCTGCTTAAATTTAGTTTTAACACTGGTCGAGTAGTCTACTGTGGCTATTTGATCATAATGTAGGCCTACCAGAGTGGACTACCATCAAAAACAATGGAGAAAATGCATCCCATAACATTTTAACATGGAAATAGCTGTTCTTTCATTCAGCATACAGTAGCAGCCAATGTGTGGTGTTTAATGTAGGCCTACATTCCATGAGACTTTTGAAAAAAAACATGCGGGGCTTGACATTTGATCCACTTGCCCTTCAGAGGAGGTGACTGAAAATGTTGTTTGATGCAAGAAACCACATTGCAAAATAAAATGCATTATTATTCCCATACCGTTATTACAGATAGAGACAAATTATTCTACCCTCTGCCTATTGGCTACTAAGCTTATTCAAGCCTGTCTCAAAATACACCACTGCCCATTTAAGACAAAAACAATCTCTTTACCTGACTCTCTTTTCAAATAGTCTAGAAATGTATACATTTTGTGCTCTTGTAGGAAGTAATCACTCCCTTTTACTGACTACAAATGATCTATAACTGGGCTAATAACTAGCAAAGGATATTAACAAAATGTGCACATGTGGCTACAATCACCTCTTGCTTTGATCTCAAAACAAGCGTACCTGCTCACGACTGCTCATAGGCCTACTACAGCTCTGATTGGTTATGCGGCACCGGTCTGTGTCGAGCGTGTCAGTGCAACAGAATCCTACTTTGATGCGTTCTGCCTACAACAGAATCTCTTGCGTAGTTAGTTTTTGTTTCGGTATGTTGCGTTGAAAGTGGCTAATATTGCCGTCTAAGCATCCGTGCGGAGCTTAGACGGAACTTTGCTTAAGATGTTTTGGGAAACCGGGCCCTTGTCTATAGCCTCATTAAGTTTTTTTTTTTTTTCTCCCTCCCATCTTTCCAGATTTGAGGCTTACCATTTCCTCTCTTCTGTCTGTCTTGTCCCCATGGGATCTATGCTTATCTTATCACCATGTGTGTCCAGTGTCCACCATCGTGGCGTACCTGAAGGAGGTGGAGTCTCCCTACGAGGTCCATGACTTTATCCGCTCCTACCTGGGAGACACCATGGAAGCCAAAGAGTTTGCCAAGCACTTCCTGGAGCGCCGTGCCAAACAGAAACAGAACCTGCAGCAGCAGGTACGTATTCTCTGCCTGTTGTGTGTGTGAATTTATAGCTTTGAGGATGCCTTGGTTCATATAATGATCTGCCGTTCGCCCTGTCCTCTCGTCTTCACCCAGCTATCAAAGGAAGTAGCAGGGCTGGCCATGAACAACTTCCCTCTGCCGGTAAGACTTGTTTCTCACAAGTCTCCCTGCTATGCGTGACACTCACCTTAGTGGATCCCTCGTAACTCCTCCTCCCATCTGTCTCCAGGACTCCATGCGGGGAGTGAGCCCCAGCACCCTGCAGTCCATGTTCCAGGCCGCCCAGATGGGGAAGGGAGGGCTGTACGACACCCAGGGGGCCATGAAGAAGAAGAAACAGCCTGTGGTGTTGCACTCTGACCCCAGCATCTTAGGTAGGACTGGCCTCTTCAGCCTATTGACACCTGTTACATAGTGTACTTATTACTTCCTTACATGTACCTGAATATGACCTGTGACCACCCAACTCAGGGAAACTGCATACCTGATGGATGTTCTCATCGGCTGCTGGGAGGCTGGTCATAGCTCTAACTGATTGAACTGCTCTATGCCTTCCCACATCCATCTCTACCCTCTCCTTTTCCATCCTCCTACTTGTCTCTTTCCCTCCATCTCTCCCCTCCTGACTCCAGGGTACTCATACCACAACGCGGGCGAGCGTCTGAGCCTGAATGAGATGGAGATGGTGGAGGATTACTGATCCAGATCTGATCAGCGGCAATAGCTACTACCTGAGGCCTTCTGTCTACTAATCAGACAAATCTGATGACGAATGTGCACTGCTTGAAGGGAGGGAGGGGGATGGTGGAGAGAGGGAGGGAGGGGGATGGGCAGAGAAAGAGGACGGAGAGGGGGAGGGGAATGGGTGCTTCGAGGAGGGGAGAGAGGGAGGGGGGCCGAGAGGGAAAGAGGGATGGGGCAGACGGGGATGGAGATAATGGGGGGGGAGAGAGACGGGGGGAGAACTTGTATGGGGAGAGGGAGGAGAGGATTGTGTTCTCCATCTCCCTGCCCTTGAAAAGAGAAAGGCTCCCCTGCTTTCAATCGTTCACTTGAGAAGGGAGAGTGATGTGGTGGGGGAAAGAGGAATGATGGGTATCCCTTGGCACTTATAAGACTAAGCACCTTAAACTGAACTAATGCACTTTATTATTAAGAGGGGATTTGAATAGGGTTTTTGTTGTCAGTGTACGTACGGTGTGTGTGTGTATTGAATCTACACAAGATGCTGTACATATACACGTGAAAATCTGAACTGGAAGGGTTAGGTGAGGTGTAAGGTTGGTGGGATAGATTCACTGGGAGGGGGAACTCAAAGATAGAGGGGACCTTTTTTATTTTGAAACCTTATCAGAAAAACAAATCCTTTCTTGAAAGACAAACACTGTTGTTTTTTGTTTTTTACAATACATTTATATGAAAAGTAAAGCTATGACAAAAAAAATACATAAAAAAAAACTTGAAGACTTGCACTTGTGTTAAAAAAAACAAAGATAAAAAAATAGAAAAACAAATTAGAGATTAATATTTCTGTGTGTGTGTGCGTGCGTGTCTGTGTGTGCGTGCGTGTGTGCATTGTGCAGACTAGTATGTTTCTAATGTCTGTTATTTTTTCTCCATTGCTTACCAAGATGTATGAACACATACCAGGCCATTATGTCATTTTGTTCAAATAAGAATTGTTGTATTTTCCATGAGTAGAATGTGTCCTCTTGTACAGAGGGACTTTCTTTGTATCTACGTGTGTGCGTGTGCGTGTGTATGATTGTGTGTGTGACAGAGAGAGGGGGCAATGGCACAACACATCCTTTCTCTCACCAGCTCTTCATCCCCAGAGAAACGTAATAGAAATTCAGACATTTGTAGAGGAGGATTATGGCTTTGCGCTCCTTCGTGTGTTGTTAAAGCACCACTTGTTTCTGGGGTGTTTTGGAGTACGGGCTGATGGAGCAGTGCCCCTCCCCGCTGTCTTCTCTCAGCCACGGCCTCTGAGCGTGTGTGTGTGTGTGTGTGTGTGTGTGTGTGTGTGTGTGTGTGTGCATGCATGCATGCACATTTGTGCCTAAGAACTCTGAAAGGGTAAATGGGACAGAGGGAATGTTCAATGGCCATTGAGACATTTACTTTTTGAGTGTGTTATGTTTATGTTAAGCGCTCTGTGTATGTCAATCATATATCCTAATATTTCAGGTTTAGTCTGGGGATGATGATTCATTGGAAGGTTAGTCCAGTTTAAGTTTCCTGGGATGTGATCTCGTTGCCTTGTCAGTTCTCTTTAACTCGCGTGTGGAAGGTGTGCGTGCGGTTTCAGATTCTGCTCAAAACAATTAGCATCAAACTGTCCACGTACAGGATGGTGCACAAAATGTTAGCATATTCTTGTGTTACTTATTCATTATTGTTGCTATTGTTGATGATGACGTTTCTTTTTTAGGAATATAAATGAAAATGCATACATGAATAATCAAAGAAGAAAAAAAAAAGTATTTGGACTACGATTATGATGAACACTGCTATTTTTTTATTTTTTTTATCCCTTAATTTTGTTTTTGTTGCATTACCGCCATGTGAAGTGCGTTTTGTTATTTCTTTCTTAAGAAAACATTGAATGTATTCCCAAAAAAGTCAAAAAAATGTGATACGGGATTTCTTTCCTCACAAAATGTCTAAAAATGGAATCTAAAAAAACCCTAAAAATCTAAGATTGAAGAGGTCGGCGAGTTCTTTACTCTTTTCTTTTTCTTCACAAAAAAGGAAGAACTCGGGAAGGCTACAGTTGAACACACTGCCTCTGCAATCCTGTTCGTACAAAAACAATATTACTATGAAAAAATAAAGAACAGACTCTTTACTATTCCTTACTGGAGTTTTGGTTGTTTACAAAACACATGGATTTCTGTGGGTGCAGTTTTTGGGGGGTTAGGGTGGATAGTGGGTAAGGGCAGGGTTTTGCAAGTGCGCTTCTGCAAAATGGACATTCAGTGGCCTATGTTGTTTTGACCGGAAGGAAGAAGGACATCACAATGTGACCCTTTAGTGGATGTGGCTCTTTTAACTGACTGATCATCAAGGAGTGCAGGTGAAAAATCAAAGATTGTCATTTCTTTTTTTTCTTTTTTACTGCCTGTATTTGAACTCAAGGACTAAGTGTTTCTGTTCGTGGAGTAGAAAGCTTAATCAAAAAGCAGAAACAGCAAAGGAGTTTTTGGTACTTAAAACATGCATAAAGGAAACAATATCATCGCTTTAATACATAAGTCTCCTGGAGTAAAAATATGGAGTACATTTTTTTTCTTTCTCCTTGAACATGTAAACGAAACAAAGATGGACAAACCCGTGAGGAGGAGTGGTTGAGAATAAAGGAAATGTAAGAAGATTTTGTAAAACCGTACATACAAATGACATTGACCTCAAATCTACCATTGCATTCAATTGGACCGTGTGCAGGCAGAATTATTTTTCCTTTTTTGTTTAAAAGGGGTCTCAGGGTGTGCAGTGGGGGTATTTTAACCCTGCGATGAGGGGAAATGAAAGGATACTAGTACTGATCTCTGGTGGACACCCATCAGCCCTCGTCAACACTCACTGTTGACGAGGGCTGCCCCGACCACTCTCACTATGCACTTTGGTTCATTCAAACTGTGAGGTGCCATCACATTTGGGATAGGAGCACAGAAATATTGTAGTACAAAGGGAGGGTTTAAAAAAAAATGTAACTTTGAGTTAATACCGTCTCACTGAAAACAAGATTTTCGAAACGAGAGACAGGAACACGCCTTCTTCCTCCTGTACATAACCATATTTTTGTATTAGGCCTAACTTTAAAGAAGATCACTTGGACAAAACTGCAAGGCTTGATATACAGACTAACAGAAGAAGGAAATTCACGAGACATTGATTTACAGAGTGAACAATCCTGTGGTAAATGAATTACCTGGAAATTCCCCAAACTTTGCCAGTAGCCCCATGTCTTCAGGGATGGGGAAAGAAAAGACTTAACATGGATGGCGCTGGGGACTGCAGGGACTCCCAAGACTGAATGATGATCGCTGCTGCAGAACCCAGCCCAGAGTGTTTGACCAACCAATGGAGAAGGCAGGGGAGAGACACTCAGGCGGATGTACCAGGGGACCTGCTGCCCAGATGCCCCCCCCCCCCCCCCCACACCCAACCTTCTGTCACCTAGCCACTACCTGGAGATCAATCACGAGCTGACTGCAAGAAGACAACCATCATATGGGTAAGAGTGTATTTCTTACCCATCTATTTAATGTTTATAGTGAATCTATGGACTGTGTAATGTTGGGAACTGTCTTTTTGGAAATTCTGTTTTCAGTATTGTTTCATTTGGAGATCTTCATTCCGCTCTTCTGTCTCTTGCTCGCTCTCCCTCTCTCCCATCATTCTCACTGGCTCTCATTCCACAGGGTCCTCACTGTTCCTAGCTGCCCTCTGCTGGAGAGAAGATGGAGCAGATCCTCAGCCCTTTCTTCTTCCACTCCTCCTCTCTGCACCCCTGGTGGTGAAAGAGCAGGAGCCACATCAGCTGCAGTAGCAGAGGACCTGGAACCATGGAGAAACTGACCACACACACACAGCTTTACACACATGTCCATGCAGCATTCTCAAATACTCTCTTTTCAAGTACCACATTCTTGAAAACCACACACACACACACACACACACACACACAAAAGCAGAAAGGCTCAATACCATACACTTGAGTTCTGACTGCTATGTAAATAATATAAAAGTATTTTCTTTTTTCTGTTCAACATGCCTTAACTGTGGAGATCCACTTTTGTATGGCAAACTCTAAAACATATATTAACAGTAAGAGTGAAAGCCAGTTGGAGAACCTGATAAAGACTATAGCATTTGAATAAGGGGGGGTGGTGTCAATGTTCTACTTACCTGGACGGCGTCTTATTGACGAACAATACTGTTGTATGTTACGTTATTTCTATCCAGCATCTATGGCAACAAAGTAGAACTGAAGGCAATCCCTGACAACGATGATTAAGACTGATGGTTTGCCTTTTTTCAAAGCAAGAGTGACTGTTCTGTTATCCAGTTTTAAATGCCCAGACATGTAGCTGACGGTGCAGGCTGAGTAATGAGGAATCTGAAGCCTGTGTATTATGGAGCTGAGCTGACCAGGAAGAGTGTGTTAAATAAACCCTTATGTTCCTTTACAGTTCTACACAGTGCCCCACTACATATTACTGTGTACCCCATCACTGTAGTCATTTTTTGACAAAGGATTTTGACCCAATGATTTTGACAGTTTGAGACTTGATTTGAAAGAAGTGTTTTATCCTGTTGAGGACCACCCTTTAAAATGAAGGATATACAGTGCCCTCTGTAGTTATTGAAGAGTTGTTTTTCTTATTTTGGCTCTGCACTCCACAAGTTTTGATTTTAAATCAAACAGTTATGAGGTTAAAGCATCGGTTCTCTGCTTTTATTTGAGGGTATTTGTGTGTACATATTGGTTCCACTATTTAGAAACGACGACACTCTTTATGCATAGTCACCCCATTTCAAGGGACCAAAAGTATTGGGACAAATTCACCTGTGTGTATTAATGTAGTAAAAAGTGAAACATTTGGTCCCATATTCATAACATGCAATGGCTACATCAGCAATGTGACTACAAACTTGTTGGAGGCATTTGCTGTTTGTTTTGGTTGTTTCAGATTCATTTGTGCCCAATAGAAATGAATGGTAAATGTCTTGTCATTTGGAGTCACTTATATTCTATTCTTATTTACAATAAGTTTCTAAACACTTCTACATTAATGTGGATGCTACCATTATTACAGATAATCCTGAATGAGGCTTGAATAATGGAGTGAGATCATACCCCCAAGACATGCTCACCATTACAATAACAGGAGGTTAGCATTTTTGGGAGGTACGATATTTGTGCGTTTTTAACTTTATCACTCATTATTCACGATTCATTCAGAATTATCAGTATTGATGGCAGCATCCACATTCATGAAGTGTTTATAAACATATTCTTATTAACAATAAAAGTGATTCCAAAATGACCCAACACATTTACCATGAATTTCTATTGGGCACAAAATAATCTGAAACGCAACCAAAACAAACAGCGAATGCATCCAACTAATTTGTTTAGTCACAAGCTTGATGTAGCCATTGTGTGCTATGAATATGGGACCAAATATTTCACTTGTTACTACTTTAATACACACACAAGTGAATTTGTCCCAATACTTTTGGTCCCCTAAAATGGGGGGGACGATGTATAAAAAGTGTTGTCATTTGTAAATGGTGAAACCAATATGTACACAAATACCCTCAAATAAAATCAGAGAATGTATAGTTTAACCTCATAGTAATTGTTTGATTTAAAATCCAAACCTTTGGAGTATAGAGCCATAAGAACAAAAAATGCTTCACTGTTCCAATAATTTGAGGGCACTGTATCTCTTTTTGGTGGTCCTCTGAGTAGATTATCTTTGTAGATTGTCTATTTGACACTTTGATTACTGACCATTGTACAGATTGTCCTTGTATATTAGAAGCATCTTACTAATGTGAATGGCTGTGTATGTTGTATGTATGCCATCTATGCAGTTGGTAATGGTTTTGTCTGTCTCTTTAATAGAAACCAGGTTTTCAATAGAGAAGCTCAATTCTTCCCCTGTCAGTCAGGTTGAACGGATTAATTGTTTTGTAAAGTGTTTTCCTATTTAGAATCTGCTTCGGTTGGTCAGACAAACGAATATTAACTTTGGGAGATGAGACCCTCTACTTTGAATGAAAAATAAATAAATATATATGAGATATAGTTTGGATCAGTTGATCTATTAGTTAATGCAACTGGAGGAATATCTAAAATGTCACTGAAGTATTTTATGAATACTGTGGATTTTGACTTCTATCTTTCAACTCCATCAGTGTTGGATAAGAATACCGTTCATAGGCTGGTTTGCAGTGAACTGTTAATATGTAGCCATCTCTAAATTATTATTCTCTGAGTTATATGTGGGTGTTTCATTTTTTAAAGTTAGCATTGTAATTGTTGGTCACCTGTAGGAGAACAGTGGGTCTGTTCTGTCTTTCTGTTAATCATTGAAGTTCAAAGTTATTGATGTTTTGGCACTGTGATGCCCCTGGGTGAGATTGCCATGACTTTGACGTATGATTCATCAACAAACAGATTTTGATCAAATTATATCCATTTTCTTTTCCCCCCCAAATGGTTGGCTCAGTTCCATCGCTTAAACTTTTTGAATGTTTTAGAGATAAGTAACATAAAAACAAATGCATTCAGAAAAATAACCTAAAAAGTGTAAATAGTTTGGGTTTTGTTGGTTTGAAGAGAACAAAAAATGATTAAATAAAATGCATTTAACAATGGATTTGACTGACTGTTTCTGCTATGCTCCTATTCTTACTATCAATTGTCATTCATTTTACTCAAACAGACAAACTCGTGAAATGGAACATACCTAACTATACTGAACAAAAATATAAACGCAACATGTAACAATTCCAAAGATTTTACTGAGTTACACTTCATATTGTGGCAGCCCAGGGGAGTCAGAGGTGAAACTCACAAAATAAGATGGCGGGAGACCGTTTTGAGGTGCTCAAACGAAAGCTGTTCTTTAATTAAGGTTGGGGGGAACGGGGAGGAATACAACTGAAAGGCCTCTCGGGTAACGGGTGGGTCATTTGGTGTCCGGTGTGGCAGCTCCTCCGACCGCCTGGGGTAATGAAGAGAGAGAGCGATGATTCCGGTCTTTCAATACTTGTTCTCAACTTGCGCCGGGCGGTGTGCTGCCCGGGAATGGGTCCTCTTCCTTTCGGGGCAAAGAAAGGGAAGTGAGAGAGACAGGTGAGTCAAACATTGCCTAGTATCTTCTTTGGCGTCTGATCGAGGTACTTATCATACTCAGTCTGGTTCTTTTGAAGTCTAGGCGTACCCTCTGCCTGTCCTGTCCGAGTGACTACACCTCTACTTCTACTCATTTGGTGGGACCAATTCCAGGTGCCAATTGGTTGCAGCACCTGGACTGAGTAGTATTTGTGTTGAATCAAAAGCCCCAGTTAGTGCCTGTCCATGGTGCTGACTCACCTTGGCTCTCTAGCCCTCTGGAGCTGACCAAGGCCCCGCTCCTTTCTTTGTAGCTCCCTGCTGGCCCCCGGGTTGCCACAATATACGCTGTAAGAGCTTTCGTACCCAAACCACTGCACTGTAAGAATTGTAAAGGATTTAGCCATGTTCTAAGTGTGTGCAGACGGACAGCGTATGCTGAAGAACAGTGTAGAAGGCTGACGGTGGCGATCATAATTGTGGTGGGGATCATGATCCCGAGTTCCTGGAGTGCCCTGTAATGGTGAAGGAGATTGAGGTGATAAAAGTAAGAGCGGTCAAACAAAGGCTATTAATAGAATTGAGAAAACAAGTGATGCTAGTGAAGACATGGTAGTGGTTGCACCACAGCCTGTAGTAAATGTTTGCTGCCAGTCGAAAGATTGGATTTTGTGGCGTTCATTGCCACAGTTATAAACTGTATGGTACAAGTCTCAAAGACTTCTAAGAAACTGGCATTATTGTGGCAGAAAAGTTTTTGGGACTGGTGCCGGAGGACCCGCCCTCCCTGGTTCCCCTAGAGCCTGTGTAGGGATCAGATTGGTTTAATTCTTTTACAGAAAAGTTGTTTATTTAATTAATTTTTTGGTAGTTTTTTGGTAGTTTGTTCCGTTTTTTGGGGAATCCTGTTTCCATCCGGCACAGTGGGTGGCGGGATGCACATTAAATTGTGCAATCACCAATATACCATAGAAGACGAACAACAAGAATAACAACAACATGAACAACAACATGAATAACAACATGAACATCCTTGTTTGGAGGAGGGGGGGCATTCAATACCCCGTACAGCTGGTGGCGGTAACGCACCATTAACTTTGGATGCTAACCGCCGTTAAACTCCATCGAAGAAGAAAGAGGAGGGCGGGCTATGATAGCCTGAAGTCTCGCGATAGTTCCCCTCAAGGCAGTCAATGTTTCATGGTGGCCCCCCGTGTTTACAAATTCGCAGCATGACTTGATTTCGTGACTGCTGCTATATAACTCCAGGGTACGGCTACGTTGTAAGCAGACTTCTAGTCATTCGAAGAACAGTGATTACTTTGCCGAGGAGGCTGGTAAACCTAATAGAGAAATCGTGAGGCAGACCAAATTGGTAACTTGCTAGCTAGTTGTCCATCAGTAGTTAACTCATGTTTTGTAGTTAGTTTGCTAGATAGCTTGTCAGAAGATACCGACCCTACCGTTTCGCTTGTTTACACTGAACTGCCCTGGGATCGGAAGGCAATCATGGTTACATTTAGACACTGGAGCAGGAGTGAGATATCAGTCGGAAAACGTACCCCCAATGCAGGGATGGGATATGCGACTGTACAGTACTCCAAATGTTACCTTTGTCCACACTGCGCCATCGAGAATATAAAAAATACTACCAGTTTTAATGGGAAATGCACTTTTTGTCCCTGTGCAAGCTAGCAGTGGCCAAATCAGCCATTATGGAATGGCACATTGCTTGAACAACAAATGAGCTGATTGTCAGACACTGCCATTCCAAAATTGCTGCGGTGGCTACTGCTAGCTAGCATGAGGATGAAAAGGACAGTATTTCAATCTTCTCGAAGTATCAGTGTGGATAAAGGTAAAAGTTGGAGTACAGTGGCATATCCCATCCCTGCATCTAGGTACGTTTTCCCGACGCCAAAGCGTCTTAACGTAACCATGATTGCCTTCCGACCCCAGTGCAGCACAGTGTAAACAAGCGCAATAGTAGGGTTGGTATCTTCTGGAAAGTTATCTAACTAATTGCTGAACTAGCCATAATTTAATCAGCCCATCATTAAATATCGTTTTAACAACACTGCTAGATGTAATTTTGTTGATTTTTGTGATGGTGTGCTTTATCATTGGTGCTATTGCTACCACGATGTGTTTTATTTTACGTGTACCATATATGTTTTGTCTTATTCTCATTCAATTTCTCCTCCATTCTTTCTACCCTCCAGTGTCCCGTGGGAGCTGTGATGAACCCACTCTTCCCCCAGACTGAGACATCCACACTGCAGGAAGAAGCACTACCCCAATAACACCAACGTCTGACACAGGCAGACCACCAGGGAGCCAGAGGAAAGAAGATTTGAGAGGAGGCACAGAGGGATATAAGGAAAAAATAAGAGTTATTGAGATAAAGAGATGTCTGATCCAGTAGAGAGTGGTGAAAGTGGGGTTGCGGCAGGCGTTGGGCAGAAGGCAGAGGCCGATAGTGAGCCTCCTCAGTCAACCCCACATCTTCCACAGGGGTATAACCTGGAGTTGGGGGTCAATCTGGAAGAAGAGACCCCTTCAGCGGCTAAACAGCCCAGGCTGTGTGGAGAGGGGCTGATTCTTGACCCCTATGATACATATAGAGGACCCATAGAACAGGCCAGAGGGGGTCAAGAAGTCTTGGCCGTACTGAACCAAGATGGAGGTAAATTAGTCATTTTTGTATTTTAGCTGACAAACGTATCCAGAGCGACTTACAGGAGCAATTAGGGTTAAGTGCCTTGCTCAAGGGCACAACAATTTATTTTATTTTTTTACGTAGTGACCTTTAGGTTACTGGCCCAACACTCTTAACTGCTAGCCTCCATAATGGTGAATGGAATCATTAGTGTTCAACGGTATCCTACATTTCTGTCCATAATGATGAATGGAATCATTAGTGTTCAACGGTATCCTACATTTCTGTCCATAATGGTGAATGGAATCATTAGTGTTCAACGGTATCCTACATTTCTGTCCATAATGATGAATGGAATCATTAGTGTTCAACGGTATCCTACATTTCTGTCCATAATGATGAATGGAATCATTAGTGTTCAACGGTATCCTACATTTCTGTCCATAATGATGAATGGAATCATTAGTGTTCAACGGTATCCTACATTTCTGTCCATAATGATGAATGGAATCATTAGCTTTGGACTAGTAACTTAGTAGTATTTAGCCTGTGACTATGGGAATCTCTTACAGGGGCCACCCAGCCAGGTGAGATTGAAGGAGGAGCCGAAGAAGGAGCTTATCATCAGAATGGAGACTGGGGTCCTTGTGAGGATCATGGCACGACAGAGGGAGGAGAGGAGGAGGAGGAACAGGAGCACAGCGGCCCAGCTGAAACCCCTAGCGAAGGACTAAAGTATGTGAAGTATTTTAGGATTATTCTAGATAAATACTGTAGAAGCTAATTGATATATTACGATATTTGAAAATACATTTCGGGTGTTTTTTGGATGCCCAAACCTTGTAAAATATCTGCCCTTTGCTTACGGTTTTCCCATGTCTTTGTATTTTTAATTTCTAATGTACGTCGCCCTACTCCTATCCTCCGTCCCTGCAGCCTAGGCCTCGACTTCAGCCAGAACCCTCAGATGCTGACTGGTTCCTGGGCTGAGTACTCCACCCCCCCTGAGAACTACCTCAAGGGCTGCAAATGGTAACTCCCTCTTAAAATACTGTTCCTTGGTTTATTGCATGGCTTTAGCATCCATTTAGCTACGAAGACTTTGAATTCTATAAAACAGAGTATCTCTGTGTTACATTGCCTTCAGGAAGTATTCACACACCTTGACTTTTTCCAAATGTAGTTGTGTTACAGTCTGAATTTAAAATGGATTAAATTGAGATGTTGTGTCACTGGCCTACACATAATACCCCATAATGTGAAAGTGGAATTTTGTTTTTAGAAATGAATAAAAATGAAAAGCTGAAATGTCTTAAGTCAATAAGTATTCAACCCCTTTGTTATGGCAAACCTAAATAAGTTCAGGAGTAAATATGTGGACTCACTCTGTGTGCAATAATAGTGTTTAACATTATTTCTTTATGATTACCTCTGTACCCCACACATACAATTATCTGTAAGGTCCCTCAGTGGAGCAGTGAATTTCTAACACAGATTCTACCACAAAGTCCAGGGTGGTTTTCCAATGCCTTGCAAAGAAGGGTACTTATTGGTAGATGGGTACAAAAAAAAAAAGCAGACATCGAATATCCCTTTGAGCATGGTGAAGTTATCAATTACACTTTGAATGGTGTATCAATACACCCAGCCACTACAAAGATACAGGCATCCTTCCTAACTCAGTTGCTGGAGAGGAAGGAAACCGCTCAGGGATTTCACCATTAGGCCAATGGTGACTTTAAAACAGTTACAGAGTTTAATGACTGTCATAGGAGAGAACTGAGGATGGATCAACAACATTGTAGTTATTCCACAATACTAACCTAAATGAAAAAGGAAGCCTGTACAGAATAAAAGTATTCCAAAATATATATCCTGTTTGTAATAAGGCACTAAAGTAAAACTGCACAAAATGTGGCAAAAACAAACTCTATGTCCTGAATACAAAGTTTTATGTTTGGGGGTAAATCAAACAACACATCACTGAGTACCACTCTTCATATTTTCAAGCATGGTGGTGTCTGCATCGTGTTATGGGTATGTTTGTCATCGGTAAGGACTATGGAGTTTATTTAGGATGGAAATAAATGGAATAGAGCTAAGCACAGGCAAAATCCTAGAGGAAAACCTAGTTGTCTGCTTTCCAACAGACACTGGGAGACAAATTCACCTTTCAGCAGGACAATAACCTAAAACACAAGGCCAAATCTACACTGGAGTTTCTTACCAAGACAACATTGAATGTTCCCGAGGGGCCTGTTTACAGTTTTGACTTAAATTGTCTTGAATATCTATGGCTGTCTTGACAGAGCTTGAATCATTCTTTTAAAGAATAATGTACAATCCAGGTGTGCGACGCTCTTAGACTTACC
This sequence comes from Salmo salar, assembly GCF_965601325.2. Classification (NCBI taxonomy): domain Eukaryota; kingdom Metazoa; phylum Chordata; class Actinopteri; order Salmoniformes; family Salmonidae; genus Salmo; species Salmo salar. The sequence continues at coordinate 79,791,375 of NC_138308.1, forward strand.
CAGAAAGACTCACAGCTGTAATCGCTGCCAAAGGTGATTTTGACATGTATAGACTCGGAGGTGTGAAAACTTATGTAAATCTGATTTTTCAGTGTTTTATTTCCTAAAAATTATCAAAAATGTAAAAGAACATGCTTTCCCTTTGTCATTAAGGGGTGAGGATATCTTTTTTTGCTTTAGCCATGTTTTAATTTAGGCTTTAACACAGCAAAATGTGGAATAAATCAAGGGGTATGAATATATTCTGAAGGCAGTGTAATTCTCCCAGGGCCCCAGACGGCTCGTGCATCCTGACCAACAGTGCAGACAACGTGCTGCGTGTCTACAACCTCCCCCCTGAGATCTACAGCTACAACTGGGACCTGCTCACGGAGATGGTGAGGGCGCCACTACATCACTGATCTTCACTCCTGGTTAGTGCTGAGTGATTAGTGCTTTTTGACGTCCGGTTTGATTATTAAAAAAATAATCACTATTTTCCATTTCGCTTTCAATCATTTAAAAAACAAACATTAAATGCGTTATGATATTAAAATGAATTTAGAGCTTTTTAATGGAAACATATTGACCATTCAATTGCCAAAACATTGAAAATATTCAATTTTCTCTGTCAGGTCCACATTGGGTAGACATCAATAAAAAAAAAATGCTAATTACTACGAAATAATACAATGTTTCAGTTGTGTATGTTCGTTTTTATTTGAGAACGTTGTTATTTTTCATTCCTTAGTCATCATCTCATCTCTGCTCAGGTAGTAGCAGCCAGCCAGCCAAACCATCTAACGTTATCTCTGTGCTCCCCATACTGTACTGTCTTTAGTCATTCTATTTAGCTAGGCTAGTCTGCCTAAGTAGGTTGCAGAGCTGTCTGACAAAGTAATTTGACTAATTCTTCAAAGTAGATAAGGCATACTTTGAACTGTTTCTATCCTTCTTGTTGTTGTGTTGTGTACATTCCTCGCTCATTGCGGTCTATACGGTCTTTGTGTATCGAACCTAACGTAGCAGGCGTCTCTGTCTGAGACAAAAAATGGGTGCAATGGATTATGGTCATTGTAGTTAATTACCACGTTTCTGCACTGAACTAGCAACATAAGCTGTCCTATCCTGTATAGTCCTAGATGGAGGACTTGACCCCCCCCTCCCTCTCTCTAATGGTCTCCCCGCCCTACAGAGTCCAGTGTTGAAAATGGCAGAGGGGGATACCATCTATGACTACTGCTGGTATCCCAAGATGAGCTCTCTGGATCCAGACTCCTGCTTGTGAGTTCAGCAGCCCTCCTCTACTACTACCACCACTCATATCAGAGATATTCCATTAGCATTCGATTATAAAGAGATGTTTTATTGTCACATACTGTAGATCGGATCGGTACAGGGGAAGGTGTCGTTTTACAGGATCAACCATAGTAGTATGGCGGCCCTCGGAGCAAATTAGGGTTAAGTGCCTTGCTCAAGGGCTTGACAGATTTTTGCACCTTATCAGCTCATGGAATCAAACCAGTGACCTTTCGGTTACAGGCCCAATGCTCTAACCGCTAGGCTACCTGCCGCCCTATATCCTGTTTCAATGCGGTTTATAGTCTTTGACGGGTTCCAAAAAGTTGGACCCATTCCGAAATGGATCCGTGGCTTCCCCACCTGACTTGATATGTGTGAACTAATTAAAAAAAGAAACGGAGACCTGTTCTGAATGGACCCGAGGTGAGTCAGACCTGTTAGGAAAAGGCCCGTGCTGGTTCGGATACGAGAGACCAGTTCAGCTCCGAGAGATGAAAGAGAAAGAAACGCTGCCAGCTCCATCAATAAACGAGTGATATTGGCCAAGTGATCCACAGTTAACTGCCTACAACAAATTACAAAAAAAACTATTTGTTACGTTTCGATGTGTAGCGTATTCAAAACTGTAGCCTATTTTATTTATTGATTTATTTTTTTACTGTCAGAGATTTGAGCACTAAATGCATTAGGGCATTGCATGCATATGAGCCCAGTGTATGATAATAATATTTAAAAACATTATATAAAGGAAAAGAAGCTTAGCCCTAGAGAGATGGAGAGTAAGATGGAGATATGCCGGCGTCATGTTCCCAACACCGAAATTCATTTCTTTATACTTGTCAGGCTACTACTGCTATACAGATACAGGAGGAGGCTACTATGTACATTTTCCTTCAGAATATTTTTTTTGGAAAGATGAGCATCTTTATATTGTTAGATTAAAGGAGTAACTGATAGGCCTAAAACATTGTTCTTCACCTCAAGTTCAACTGTCGGAGCCAGTTGGTGTGCTGGTGCCCACTGCCTTCATAGGCCTGCAGTAGCTAAGCCTAATAATAGCCATACCACACCAAACCTTCACAAGAGTTTCTTAACTTTATAATGGGAATATCAAAAGTAAGTCATTGTTTATAGGGAAAATATGAACATGTTCTTATATTGAGGCATTAAATTAAGTTTTGCATCTCGCCGCCTTTGGTTTTTGCTTTTCATGGTTTAAGTGCAAGTAGCCGTATAGTAGGCCTACCAGTAATTCTATTATATTGCGGCAAACACAACATTATAGTTGGAACTTAATTTGGTCAAAGAAAATGTCTCAACAGAATGAAACAAAACACTTTTTATTTTTTAAAGAACTGGTTTAAACCTTCACAAAAGTTTAGAACAGGCTAGGATAATGCAGCAATTAGGCCTGCCAACAAAGGTGAGTGCCTACTGTAGAACTACCCAACAAATGACGGCAATAGGCTAATGATATTTATTTTACAACAGGCCAACTTTTAACCTTCAACTAAACACGTAGCACAAAATTTAAAAGACAGTTCGATCTTAAATTAGCCAGTGAAAATGTCTCAACAAAATGAAATAAACAAACTTGCTTATTTAAAGAACTGGTTTGGTTTCTTAAATAGGCCTATAATGATAAAACTAATTATAATGAATACAAAAATAAATGCGTTTAAGTTGCATTAAACCTCAAAAACGATATGCACACAGTCCATTTGGCCGCACCAACTTTTCTCTCATCTTTGTGCACTACAATATTAAAACTTGTCCCTGGGGACATTCCACTTGTCGGCTTCTTTTCACTATACTCTTTCTCCTCTAACTTTTGTTTTCACTTCAATGAAAAAGGCCTCAATCTTCTCAATCAACAGTAGACTGGGGTGAGCTGCCAGAACCAGTTTCAGCTCGACATAAGCTATACATTGTATTGAGTTGCAATTGGCTGACACAGATAACAAGCTTGCACAGTTCTCATCCTCACACACATTATATTAACAGAGTACCGGTCCAATCGGTAAATAAATTGTAATTGCACATACCTGAGACCTATGGCAATTATCAGACCCGACTCCGATCCGAGACCAAAGTCAGAATTTAGGACCCGGACCCGCTACGGTCCCAGGTTGGATCTCGGAATTTCAGCTCTGTTGGACACGTGAAGACTTCTACCTTGCGGTAATTGAACCCACAACCTTGGTTGCTGACTTAACTGAGCCATGCTACATTGTATGCGCTGTACTGAGTTCCATATTAGACTGTTGACAGTGAAAATGGAGTCAGTGCTAGTACTTGAGCACTGTAGTTTAGTTGTTTTGCATCTAGTTGCTAATCTGTAAAATCATCATTATTTCTCTCTCTATTTGAGGAGTCTTGGCCTTTTCCACTTGAACCCCAGTGCTGTCTGTCTGTTTGTTTGTCCGAGACCTGTGGTGCTTTAGGTGATGACTCACCCTTTAACAGAACGAACAGAAGAACTAACAACTCCAGACGCTTTTTAAAAGGCCTCATGATTTCTCCTGGCTCTCTCTCTCTCTCTCTCTCTCTCTCTCTCTCTCTCTCTCTCTGTGTGTTTTTTCTAGCCGTACAAAAGCACGCAAATTATTAAGACATTGTCTGTGCTGTGGAAAGCTGAGATCAATGGCGCCCAGCCGTTACTGTGGAGAATGCCGTTGTTACGGGCAACGCTGGTAGGGCCTACTAACGAGGCCTCCTTAACAACAGCATCTCCCTCCTCCCATGGTTCCTCTCTGATCAGTGCCCAGCGTGGGCCGTGGTCCACCCCACGGAGCGAGGGAAACAACATCTCCTCTAGATGAAAGGGAATGAGAAAATAAAAAAAGGGTCATTGTGTGTGTGTGAGAGAGAGAGAGAGAGAGAGAGAGAGAGAGGTGCACACCATAGTCAATACAAGAGCATCAAACCATAAACCACATGCAAAATATCTCTCCATGGCAAGAAGAGAGGGGGAATAAGAATAAAGAAAGGGAGTTTAAGAGGGAGAGAGAGACAGGAGTCAAACAGGGTGGAGGATGAGAGCATAAACAACCTGAGGAGATGATTTATGTGAAGGATGAACCACTTGAGAGCTGGGGCCTGAGAGGAGCCAGGGATGAGGGGGCTAGTCAGAGCTGACACCCCATGTCAACTGTTATCCTTCATCTGTGTGCGTGTTCAGACGGCACAATGTTGTTTTGGACCGGTTCGCCTGGTGTTAAGGGTTACAGAGTGGAGTCCGGTGGAATGACGTGGCCTTAGCGTTTCCTAAACATCTGTTCGGGGCGTCAAACGAAACATGGACATATACACTGAGTGCACAAAACATTAAGAACACCTTCCTAATATTGAGTTGCACCCCTTTTTGCCCTCGAAAGAGTCTCAATTCATCGGGACATGAATTCTACAAGGTGTGGAAAGCGTTCCACAGGGATGCTGGCCCATGTTGACTCCAATGCTTCCCACACTTGTGTCAAGTTGGCTGGATGTCCTTTTGGTGGTGGACCATTCTTGATACACACGGGAAAAGGTTGTATGGGGGAAAAAAACAGCTGCATTGCAGTTCTTGACACACTCAAACCGGTGCGCCTGCCACCTACTACCATACCCCATTCAAAGGTACTTTAATATTTTGGCTTGCCCATTCACCCTCTGAATGGCACACATACACAATCCATATCTCAATTGTCTCAAGGCTTAAAAGTCCTTCTTTAAACGGTCTCCTCCCCTTCATCTACACTGATTGAAGAGGATTTAACAGGTGACATCTATAAGGGATCATAGCTTTCACCTGGATTCACCTGGTCAGTCTGTCATGGAAAGAGCAGGTGTTCCTAATGATTTGTACACTCAGTGTATGTTCACTCTTTCTCTGTCTTTCTCTCTCTCTCCATCTCTCCCCCTCTCTCCATCTCTCCCCCTCTCTCCCCCTCTCTCTCTCCATCTCTCCCCCTCTCTCCATCTCTCTCCATCTCTCCCCCTCTCTCTCTCCATCTCTCCCCCTCTCTCCATCTCTCTCCATCTCTCCCCCTCTCTCTCTCCATCTCTCCCCCTCTCTCTCCATCCGTCCCCCTCTCTCTCCATCTCTCCCCCTCTCTCTCCATCTCTCCCCCTCTCTCTCCATCTCTCACCATCTCTCCCCCTCTCTCTGCCAACAGCCTTGTCCTGTACTCTCCTGTAGAGAGTGTAGAACAGTTGCTGGTGTTCCTCCTTTGTATTGCTTTCTGGGCCGGCGTCCAGGCTAGCTGTGGTGTACCATTATAATGGGGTGATTCCCAACAGCCAGAACAAAGACACAGTGCCATAACAGCACTGAGCCGCCCAGGTTAATTTCCTCTTGGCTAATTGAGCTTCAATTCAGACAGTGATGTTTCGGCGTTTGGTTTGTTAGGTTCACTGTTTGGCTGTGGCCCCCCCGCAATTATGTGAGTTGAAAAGCCATAGCCATGTGGCATGTCTGTTGACAGATCGTTTTTGTCCATTATAAACCCCAGTGCGACAACAAACTGCTATTGTTTCTGAATAGATAGTAGAGGGGAGGAATGATATTAAAACTGAAATGCATAGTGAAGTCCTGAAATGGCGTCAGTGGGGTGTTTCACTGATGACGCCAGATGAATCTGGCACAAAGCAGTGTCGGTGTGTGTCTGTCAGTTATTTTTCAACGGAGATGAAATGAGTGTGTGTACATTACTGCTCTTCCAGTTGTCACCACCACTCCCCATCCTTTTCTCTCCTTTCTACATCCTTCCTTTTCCTCACTGTCTTTCCATTCCTTTCCTTTCTCCTTCCATCGTTCCCTTCCTTCTCTAGCCTCCCTCGCATCATATTCCGTCCTTCTTCCCTGTGTCCCTCCGTCTCTCACCAACCGCTGTCTCTCTCTCCACCAGTATAGCCGGCAGCAGTCGTGATAACCCGGTCCATATCTGGGATGCGTTCAACGGGGACCTGCGTGCCAGCTTCAGACCCTACAACCATCTGGATGAGCTGACCGCAGCCCTCTCCCTCTGCTTCTCCCCAGACGGGTCACAGCTCTACTGCGGCTTCGACAAGACTGTCAGGGTGTTTTACACAGACAGGCCTGGACGGGACTGTGAGGAGAGGCCCACTATAGGTGTGGAGTAGAGTCCAGTAGCAACAGAAACAATACTGGGTACATCTTTATTTGGGGAGTTCCCTTACAGAGGGTTTATAGAAGTGCTATTAAATCTCAACTAACTATCCCCTAACCCTATTCTTAACCCCTAACCCGATTCTATAGATGCTGAGTGTGTTCCCTCTCCTCTCCAGTGAAGAGTCAGGGTCAGAGTGGCATCATATCCTGCATGGCGTTCAGCCCGTGCCAGTCTGTGTATGCCTGTGGCTCGTACTCCCGCACCGCAGGCCTCTACTCCTGCCAGGACGGCTCCCTGCTGGCCCTGCTGCCGCCCAGGCACCACGGGGGCATCACACACCTCGCCTTCTCACCCGACGGACACTACCTGTACACTGGCGGGCGCAAGGTAGGACGACACAGGGCTCAAAAAGTTGTCCGTCTTCTTTTAAAAACTGCTCACAGAGAGAGATTGGGGAAGAGGAACACAGTGTCACAGTGGAGAACGTGGTGGTTCTCCACATGCAAACACGTGCCCACATTCACGATCAGTGTTATTGTTGCTCGTGTGCGTGCGTGTGTGTGTAGGACCCAGAGATTCTGTGCTGGGATCTGAGAGACCCGGGCAAGGTTCTGTTCTCTCTGAAGAGGAAAGTGGCCACCAACCAACGCATCTTCTTTGACCTGGATCCGTAAGTCTAAACCTGGGCCTTCTAGATAGACTATGTGCTAGACTGGGGCATCCCAAAAGCACAAGGTTTCTTTACTCCACTCTTTTCATTTGATGCTGATTGCTGCCCCTGTGTCTCTGCAGGTCTGCCCGGTACTTGTTGAGTGGCGATACAGAGGGGGTGGTGTCAGTGTGGGACACCCTCACAGCTCCCCTCGATGGCAATGAGGAGGTACTGCAGCCTCACCTCCAGTTCCAGGCTCATAGGGACTGCACCAACGGCATCAGGTATACCAGATGGTTGTTGATGGGCCTCCCATATGATTTATTTGGTTGTCTTCTGACTTTGCAGAAGTGTATATTAGTCATATTTGCCACTTTCTGATATTTAACTACATTTCTTTCTCTCTCATCCCGCTCTCCCTCCCGTTCACTCTCTCCCCCCAGTGTCCACCCCTTCATGCCGTTGCTGGTGTCAACCAGCGGGCAGCGCCAGTTCCTCGACCCGGGGGACAGTAGCGACGGAGACTCCTCCGACTCGGGTTCAGAGGGTGATGTTGTAATACCACCAACCCCAGAGGTCAGACAGGACAACTCCCTGACTCTGTGGTGGGTCGGACCACTCAGCCCAGCCAGCGAGGGGGGGCAGGAGGAACCAGCACCAATGGTGGTGATTGATTGATTGATTGATTGATTTGATTGATTGATTTGATTGATTGATGGTGGAGTAGCCCAACTCAAACCCCTCTCCTCAGGACTAAACCAAATGTAACTTCAAACTGCCACTGAGTAAAGTTTACTACAATATTGGGAGTACCTTTTCTGTTGAGTATGCAAACCAGTGTGTTGAGTTGAGTCCCTTGGTTTCAGCGAACAACAGTTTCCCCAGTCTCAAAGCCAAGGTACAAACTATGGTGAATGCTAACGTGTTATTAGGAATGAATGGTAACATGTGTAACGGTTGTCTTCATGAATGGACCAAGGCGCAGCAGGTATGTGAATACTCATGGTTATTTTATTACCAAAAAAAGAGTAAAGCATCCACTTGAAAAAACAATGACGGTGACAACAGTAGCAGTTTTACAGGCTATACACGCAGTGTAAAAACAACTACCCACGAAAACCAAACAAACACACACCTACTTATGGGACTCCCAATCACAGGCAACTAGAAACACCTGCCTCCAATTGAGAGTCCAGCACCCAAAACTACACATAGAAAAACAAACCTAGAACCTATACCAAACTAATACACCCCACTACACCACACACACAAAACCCCATAATACAAAACAAATATACCTCTGCCACGTCCTGACCAAATATAATAGAAATAATACCTAAATATTGGTCAGGACGTGACATTACCCCCCCCTAAAGGTGCAGACCCCGGAATGCACCTTAAAAGAAAACACGAAAAATCCCCATTACCCCAACAAAACCAAAAAGCAATACCCCCTAAACAATAAGGGAGGGAAGGGAGGGTGGCTGCCGTCAACGACGGCACTGTGCTACACCCTCCCTCCCCAACCCACCTATCCTGGAGGTGGCTCCGGTGCAGGACGTGGACCCTGCTCCACCCTCGGCGTCGCCCACTTCGGTGGAGCCGATAGCTGCGCCAGGCAGACGGACCCCTCGGGCCGGGCCGGAGGACAGGAGGGCCCCTCTGGCCGGGCCGGGGGACAGGAGGGCCCCTCGGGCCGGGCCGGGGGACAGGAGGGCCCCTCGGGCTGGGCCGGGGGGCAGGAGGGCCCCTCGGGCTGGGCCGGGGAGCAGGAGGGCCCCCGGGCTGGGCCGGAGGCTGCGGGCCCTCGGGCTGGGCCGGAAGGCATGCGGGCCACTCGGGCTGGGCCGGAAGGCATGCGGGCCACTCGGGCTGGGCCGGAAGGCATGCGGGCCACTCGGGCTGGGCCGGAAGGCATGCGGGCCACTCGGGCTGGGCCGGAAGGCATGCGGGCCACTCGGGCTGGGCCGGAAGGCAGGAGGACCACTCGGGCTGGACCGGAAGGCAGGAGGACCACTCGAGCTGGACCGGAGGGCAGGAGGACCACTCGGGCTGGACCGGAGGGCAGGAGGACCACTCGGGCTGGACCGGAGGGCAGGAGGACCACTCGGGCTGATCCTGACAGGCCGGGCACCCTGGCAGATCAGGGCAGGCGGGCACCTCTGGCAGAACCAGGCAGTCTGGCCACCCTGGCAGTTCAGGGCAGTCTGGCCACCCTGGCAGTTCAGGGCAGTCTGGCCACCCTGGCAGAACAGGGCAGTCCGGCCACTCCGGCAGAACAGGGCAGTCCGGCCACTCCGGCAGAACAGGGCAGTCCGGCCACTCCGGCAGAACAGGGCAGTCCGGCAGTTCAGGGCAGTCCGGCAGTTCAGGGCAGTCCGGCCACTCCGGCAGTTCAGGGCAGTCCGGCCACTCCGGCAGTTCAGGGCAGTCCGGCCACTCCGGCAGTTCAGGGCAGTCCGGCCACTCCGGCAGTTCAGGGCAGTCCGGCCACTCCGGCAGTTCAGCGCAGTCCGGCCACTCCGGCAGTTCAGCGCAGTCCGGCCACTCCGGCAGTTCAGCGCAGTCCGGCCACTCCGGCAGTTCAGCGCAGTCCGGCCACTCCGGCAGTTCAGCGCAGTCCGGCCACTCCGGCGACTGTTGACTGGCGGGCAGCTCCGACGACTGTTGACTGGCGGGCAGCTCCGACGACTGTTGACTGGCGGGCAGCTCCGACGACTGTTGACTGGCGGGCAGCTCCGACGACTGTTGACTGGCGGGCAGCTCCGACGACTGTTGACTGGCGGGCAGCTCCGACGACTGTTGACTGGCGGGCAGCTCTGGTGACTGTTGACTGGCGGGCAGCTCTGGTGACTGTTGACTGGCGGGCAGCTCTGATGACGACTGTTGACTCCTGATGCGTGGGGCAGGTATTGGACGTACCAGCCTGGAGACACGCACCTCCATGCTAGTGTGTCTAGCGGGAAACACCGGACCGAAAGGGCGCACTGGCGGTCTTGAGTGCAGGGTTGGCATCACCCCTTCCGGCTCGATGCTCCCCTTGCCCTGGCACCTGCGGGGCGCTGGTACTGGGCGAAGTGGGCTGTGCGTCCGTATAGGCGAGATGGTGCGCACCTCAGCGTAACATGACGCCCTCCACCTCGTACGCACCTCCCTGTAGTCACGGGTAGCTGGCTTACGGCTCTTCCCTGGCCTGGCCAAACTACCCGTGTGCCCCCCCCAAAAAAAATCTTGGGGCTGCCTCTCGGGTTCCCTTAGCTCCCTTAACTTGTCCGCCCAGAATTTTCTTTCGTCCTGCCAGGTCCATTCTTCCATTTTCTTCTCCTGTGGCTTCCTCCTCTTCTGCTGCTTGGTCCTTTGGTGGTGGGTAGTTCTGTAACGGTTGTCTTCATGAATGGACCAAGGCGCAGCAGGTATGTGAATACTCATGGTTATTTTATTACCAAAAAAAGAGTAAAACATCCACTTGAAAAAACAATGACGGTGACAACAGTAGCAGTTTTACAGGCTATACACGCAGTGTAAAAACAACTACCCACGAAAACCAAACAAACACACACCTACTTATGGGACTCCCAATCAGAGGCAACTAGAAACACCTGCCTCCAATTGAGAGTCCAGCACCCAAAACTACACATAGAAAAACAAACCTAGAACCTATACCAAACTAATACACCCCACTACACCACACACACAAAACCCCATAATACAAAACAAATATACCTCTGCCACGTCCTGACCAAATATAATAGAAATAATACCTAAATATTGGTCAGGACGTGACAACATGCTACTATGCTAACTGAGTTCTTCCCCATCTCAAGCGACCATGTAATTGTAAAACCACAGCCAGACCAGGCCCACTGTGTTGGAGGAGCACAGTGTACATTGTGTTGTGTTGAATGGACATCTATCTACTTTCCACTCATGTTTCTCCATGGGAGTGTTCTGTTGTTTACCTTGTTTTAGTCTGTATAGCCTGGTCCCAGATATGTCGGTGTTGTTTTATGGTCATTGTTTAGCATGACAATCTGGGATCAGGCTATCGTCTATAGTCCTGCCCAGAATAACCTAATACCGCAAGTTTAAGTGCAATTCAGAGCTTTGATTTGCGAATATTATTTTTATTGTTCTAAGTGCCAAGGTGTCGCTATACGTGCGTCAGTAAATGTATATTTTTCTATAGCCATGATGAATATTTAGTTTCTGAATGTATTCAAATCGGTAAGCAGTTGGCATAATTGCTGTAACCACAAACAAATGGAGAGTGCAAACGTCTTTTTATAGTGAATGCAATGTCCGTGAGAGATGACACATTAACATTGGTCCTTTTATTTTCCCAGCGATTCAACATGACACTCAGTAGAGGATTCACTGAGTGATTTCTTGTGGCAGTGTGGATAAAATGATCAACAATACTTGTATATGTAGAATGCCTGCTATGCTGCTTTTGTGTTGTAGCACAACTTATGTTTGTATAAGTTAATTTGATATAGTATATATACACTGCTCAAAAAAATAAAGGGAACACTTAAACAACACAATGTAACTCCAATTCAATCACACTTCTGTGAAATCAAACTGTCCACTTAGGAAGCAACACTGATTGACAATAAATTTCACATGCTGTTGTGCAAATGGAATAGACCACAGGTGGAAATTATAGGCAATTAGCAAGACACCCCCAATAAAGGAGTGGTTCTGCAGGTGGGGACCACAGACCACTTCTCAGTTCCTATGCTTCCTGGCTGATGTTTTGGTCACTTTTGAATGCTGGCGGTGCTTTCACTCTAGTGGTAGCATGAGACGGAGTCTACAACCCACACAAGTGGCTCAGGTAGTGCAGCTCATCCAGGATGGCACATCAATGCGAGCTGTGGCAAGAAGGTTTGCTGTGTCTGTCAGCGTAGTGTCCAGAGCATGGAGGCGCTACCAGGAGACAGGCCAGTACATCAGGAGACGTGGAGGAGGCCGTAGGAGGGCAACAACCCAGCAGCAGGACCGCTACCTCCGCCTTTGTGCGGGGAGCAGGAGGAGCACTGCCAGAGCCCTGCAAAATGACCTCCAGCAGGCCACACACGTGCATGTGTCTGCTCAAACGGTCAGAAACAGACTCCATGAGGGTGGTATGAGGGCCCGACGTCCACAGGTGGGGGTTGTGCTTACAGCCCAACACCGTGCAGGACGTTTGGCATTTGCCAGAGAACACCAAGATTGGCAAATTCGTCACTGGCGTCCTGTGCTCTTCACAGATGAAAGCAGGTTCACACTGAGCACGTGACAGACGTGACAGAGTCTGGAGACGCCGTGGAGAACGTTCTGCTGCCTGCAACATCCTCCAGCATGACCGGTTTGGCGGTGGGTCAGTCATGGTGTGGGGTGGCATTTCTTTGGGGGGCCGCACAGCCCTCCATGTGCTCGCCAGAGGTAGCCTGACTGCCATTAGGTTCCCGAGATGAGATCCTCAGACCCCTTGTGAGACCATATGCTGGTGCGGTTGGCCCTGGGTTCCTCCTAATGCAAGACAATGCTAGACCTCATGTGGCTGGAGTGTGTCAGCAGTTCCTGCAAGAGGAAGGCATTGATGCTATGGACTGGCCCGACCGTTCCCCAGACCTGAATCCAATTGAGCACATCTGGGACATCATGTCTCGCTCCATCCACCAACGCCATGTTACACCACAGACTGTCCAGGAGTTGGCGGATGCTTTAGTCCAGGTCTGGGAGGAGATCCCTCAGGAGACCATCCGCCACCTCATCAGGAGCATGCCCAGGCATTGTAGGGAGGTCATACAGGCACGTGGAGGCCACACACACTACTGAGCCTCATTTTGAGTTGTTTTAAGGACATTACATCAAAGTTGGATCAGCCTGTAGTGTGGTTTTCCACTTTAATTTTGAGTGTGACTCCAGACCTCCATGGGTTGATAAATTGGATTTCCATTGATTATTTTTGTGTGATTTTGTTGTCAACACATTCAACTATGTAAAGAAAAAAGTATTTAATAACATTATTTCTTTCATTCAGATCTAGGATGTGTTGTTTAAGTGTTCCCTTTATTTTTTTGAGCAGTATATATTTTTTAAGTCATCCATTGCATGTTGCTGTCTAGTTCGTCGGAAAGTTTAGGAAGAGGCCACCAGAGGGCAAACGAACTCTTACGGGTGGATTTGCTGTCTGTCCAAGAGTTGGATTGAATAAGGTGCTGTTCACTCAACCAGTCTCATAATGGTTCATTTTCTTCTGCCAGTATTATGCTGAATTCATGTGTCTTAAAATTATTTTTATTTATTTGTATTCATAGTTATTTAATATAAGCTATTTTGGCAAAGTGAGAAGACTATATAGATGTTACATTTCTGAAAAAGATCTTAGTCAAATGCCTTTCGAGCATACCCTCATTACAAACCCCGGGTATAAGTAGAGTTAAGTGCCAAGTTGAAGAGCGGCACTTTTTGTTGTTGTGAGCGTTGCTAAGCGACCGTTTTTAGAAAAAGGGAAGAGCCTAGCGAGAGAAGTGGGGTGCGCGACGGAGAAAGAGCGTGTGATACAGAAAGGGTGAGCGGGCGTTAGTGCAGAAAGAGAGGGGTGAATCAGTGGTGTGGTCTTCAGTGTCGAACAGTGGGTATTTCAGTAGCAGTCAAACAGTGAATAGGGAGGGTATGTTCATCTATCCAGCCAAAGGTTGTGAATAAGAAGGGGTTGTAATCTTCTATCCAGTCTAAGGGGTCTGTGCTCTTTGTTAGTGGGGTAGGAGCATGTCTGACATGGGGCCTCTACAGAGGATGCTGAACCGGACCACCCTCTCCACACAGAGGCTCCTCCACACACACATCCTGGGTGAGACTCAACAATGCAACACTCAAACCATGCTTTATGTACGCAGGGCTCAACTCACAATACAGTGTAAAATGGGCTACTTCACTCCTAGATGACACGCGATGTTCCTCTTGATTTCTTCTCTCACGTTCTCTCTTTCACTTCTAGGCAGCCTCCATAAAAACAGTGCAAACAGCGAGGGATATTTTCTACCTTCATGCCATGACACTTTTGTTAGTGTATTTGCTTGAGTGCAGTCAGTTTGTTATTTGCAAATGCACAGAGGCTTTGGTTCCATTTTTGAGAAATCCGTTCTCGCCCCCCCCCCCCCCCCCCTCCTCTGCCTGCCTCCCCACTCTATAGTCAGAAACGCTTGTCGTCCGAGTGGGGAATATCAGGCAAGTAGCAACGTAAAGTGAAATGGCGTTTTGACGTTGAGAAAGACATTTGAAAACAATTATTCAAATGGCTGCCCTCTGTTGGAGCAGCTAATCCTAGGTAGAAAGTACTAGAACACACATCACACACCCATACACTTCAGTTTGACACAGGGTAATTCCACATGGAAAAAGACGCATATCTGGAGGTGGAATTGTAAATGTCTAGCTACACTTGTATGGTGTTTCTCATTGCTCTGCTCCTCTCTTTAAGGAACATGTTTTCAGGGCAGTGGAGGGAATAGATTTTCTGTCACTGAGGGCTTGTGACATTGATATCATATTTAAAAGGAATTTTCCTCAGATTTAGAATATCCAAGTTTGATTCAATGGCAGGGGTGGGATATATGGCCCTGGAGGGGTTGTAATGTTAACAGGCTTGGTGTGTTAATGCTGGCCTGGAACAACACCCTGCACTAACAGTGGCCCTGCAGGACCAGTGTTGTCGGACCTTGTTCTATGGGAGTACTGATACTGGGGTGGTTATTGGTCCTAACAGGTCTGGGAGAGTATTTTCTCTCTCCTTCCACCTCTACCTCCACAAGCACCAGCCAGGACCCAGGGCCAGCCTCATTCTCTCCCCACTCCGAGCAGCTAGAGGTGGGGGCCACACAGGGGGAGTCACCCTGGATGGCAGTATTTCTGCAGAGGGCAGAGGAGGATAAAGAGAGGTCACTGAAACAACAGGAAGAGGTGAAACGCACACACACGAACAAGACAAACCATGGTTGAAAAATATTTCAATGGTCAAGTCATCTTTGCACAGCACATTTCATAGCTCCTCAATGCCATTTTTTATCTACCTATATGTTCTCTCCTCTCTTTCTTCCATGTCCAAGGCTTTAGATATGATTGATGTACACATTTCCTCTTGCTTACACTGGAGGTGTGGGTAATTGGCACATGTTAGCTCTATATCCTGCTATACACACACACACACACACACACACACACACACACACACACACACACACACACTGTGAGAATCCAGGAAAAGATGACACACACAAGGTTTCTCCCTCATCAGCACTACTCTGATCTCACCTCATTCAATCCAGATGTGTTGGATATCCCTGTGAAATACCCACCTTGATTAACATACCGTATAGACGTAAGGTATCACTATAACCCACACATTAAACTATACATCATACACTAACTCAGACCAGGATTCTAAGGCACCAGATTTGAATTTCCAATATGTTCTCATACATAAAGAATAAGTATTTCAGCGCACTTCGCTTCATCTCTCCCCCCATCTCCCCCTCCCTCCCTCTCTCTCTCTCCCTCCCCCTCCCTCTCTCCCCATCTCTCTGTCTCCCCATCTCCCCCTCCCTCCCTCTCTCCCCCTCCCTCTCTCCCCATCTCCCCCTCCCTCTCTCTCTGCTCCCCACTCTCTCTATTCCCTCTGGCAATATATAGTTATGATAAACAGGGCCTTTTGAAGTGGCTGTGGAGTCTCCTGTATGCAGGTGAGGCCTGGCAGATAGGACATATGGCTGGAAGTTTAGAGGCCCTAGCTGGAGTAATGGATTCTATAATTGCACTTTAGGGAAAGGTACAGCAGCCAACCCTAAGATCCCCCTCTTCCTCACCAGCCCTGAGGCGTACTACCACAAACCACTGAGCACAGTGCCAATTCTGACCACCTTCAGTCTCTCTTTATTTCCCTCTCTCCATCCATCCCTCTTTCCATTCCTCCCTCCATCCCTTCTTCCTTTCATCTTTCTTTCCCTCCCTCTATCCATTCCTCCTTACCTTCCTTTTGACCACCATCGTTTTATGTTTCCCTCCCTCCCTTCTTCTCTCCCTCCCTCTCTCCCTTATTCCCTCCCAAGTGTCTGCAGGTGTGCTTCAAAGAGGCCTTATTGGCAAGGGAGAGGCTGGAGGCTGAGCAGAGGCAGGGGGAGCGGGTAGAGCAGCAGGCCCAGTTTGAGGAGCGCTGTGTGGGGCTGCGGGAGGAGATCGAGAGGGAAATGAGGCTGGCGGTGGAGGAGACCTGCGGAAGGATGAGGGCTGCGATACAGAGAGAGGTGGAAGAGGAGCGACAGAGAGAAGTAGAGGCCAAGGAGGAAAAAGTACAGGTGGGAGAATTCAAAAAGTGAGGGTGTGTGGAGGTGTTTAACTATTCTTGTGGGGACCAGAAGTCAACACAAGAATAGTAAACTAACAAAAATTGGACCAACTGGGGACATTTTCTTAGTCCCCACGAGGTCAAATGCTATTTCTAGGGGGTTTAGGGTTAAGGTTAGAATTAGTGTTAGGGTTAGAATTACATTAAGGATTAGGAGCTAGGGTTAGATTTAGGATTAGGAGCTAGGGTTAAGGTTAGGTTTTTGGGTTAGGGTAAGTGAACGGGTTAGGGTTAGATTTAGGGGTTAGGGAATTTTGAATGGGACTGAATTGTGTGGTTAGCTGTCGTGTGTGTGTGTGTGTGTGTGTGTGTGTGTGTGTGTGTGTGTGTGTGTGTGTGTGTGTGTGTGTGTGTGTGTGTGTGTGTGTACTACAGCTTGTAATATTTCACTCCTCTCTCTCTCTCAATTCAATTTCAATTCAAGGGGCTTTATTGGCATGGGAAACATATGTTAACATTACCAAAGCAAGTGAAGTAGATAATATACAAAATTGAAATAAGAAACAATAAAAATGTACAGTAAACATTGCTCACAGAAGTTCCAAAAGAATAAAAATATTACAAATGTCATTATGTTTATATACAGTGTTGTAATATTGTGCAAATAGTTAAACTGTGAAAGGGAAGATAAATAAACATAAATATAGGTTGTATTTACAATGATGTTTGTTCTTCACTGGTTGCCCTTTTCCTGTGGCAACAGGTCACATCTTGCTGCTGTGATGGCACACTGGTATTTCACCCAATAGATATGAGAGTTTATCAAAATTGGATTTGTTTTCAAATTCTTTGTGTATCTGTATAATCTGAGGGAAATATGTTTCTCTAATATGGTCATACAGGTTAGGTTAGGAAGTGCAGTTCAATTTCCACCTCATTTTGTGGGCAGTGTGCACATAACCTGTCTTCTCTTGAGAGCCAGGTCTGCCTATGGCGGCCTTTCTCAATAGCAAGGCTATGCTCACTGAGTCTGTACATAGTCAAAGCTTTCCTTAAGTTTGGGCCAGTCACAGTGGTCAGGTTTTCTGCCACTAGATACTCTCTGTTTATGGTCAAATAGCATTCTAGTTTACTCTCATTATTTTGTTAGTTCTTTCCAATGTGTCAAGTAAATATCTTTTTGTTTTCTCATGATTTGGTTGGGTCTAATTGTGTTGCTGTCCTGGGCCTCTGTGGGGTCTGTTTGTGTTTGTGAACATATCCCCAGGACCAAGTTGCTTAGGGGACTCTTTGTTATGGAAGGTTTGGGAATTGCTTCCTTTTAGGTGGTTGTAGAATTGAACAGCTCTTTTCTGGATTTTGATAATTAGCGGGTATCGGTCTAATTCTGCTCTGCATGCATTGTTTGGTGTTTTACGTTGTACACGGAGGATATTTTTACAGAGTTCTTCAAGCAGTCTCTCTCTCTTTTTCAGGAGAATGTGAAGAGGCTTGTTCGGGAAACAGAGGTGTGTGTGCGACAGCAGTGTGAAAGAGAGGCACAGAAGGACCTACAGACTCTCCAGGACAGACATACCGTGGAACTCGCTCTAATGCAAAGCCGGCAAGAATGTCTACAACATGCACACACACACAATGTGCATGGGACTCACTGACGCTGAGCCATTTCTCCTCCTTCATCCCTATCTCTCCATCTCTCTGCTCTGCATTCCCTGTATGCATTCCTCTCCCTCCTGCATACCTGCCTACATGACTACTTCTCTGTCATTCTCCATAGTGTGTATGCCCTTGCATGCCCTCTCTTCACACATTGTGTATGTGTGTCAGTGGAGGCTGCTGAGGGGAGGACGGCTCATAATAATGGCTGGAACGGAACGAATGGAATGGCATCAAACACATGGAAACCATGGAAACCGTGTGTTTGATGTTGTTGATACCTTTCCACTCATTACCATGAGCCGTCCTCCCCAATTAAGGTACCACCAACCTCCTGTGATGTCTGTTATTGTGTGTTTCTCATGCCTTGGTAATATGAATGTGTGTGTGTGTGTATGCGTGCTGTTGTGTCATGCCTTGCGGTGTTTGTCTGCGTCATGTTTTGCAATGTGTGTATGTGTGTCCACGTTTTTGGCAATGTATCTCTCGCTCTCTGTCTCTCTCTATTCCTCTCCCTCTGTCTCTCTCTCTCTCTCTCTCTCTCTCTCTCTCTGTGTTTGGCCTTGTCTCCTTCCCTCCCTGTCTGTCTCTCTCTATTCCTCTCCCTCTGTCTCTCTGTCTCTCTCTATTCCTCTCTCTCTGTCTCTCTCTATTCCTCTCCCTCTGTCTCTCTGTCTCTCTCTATTCCTCTCCCTCTGTCTCTGTCTCTCTCTATTCCTCTCCCTCTGTCTCTGTCTCTCTCTATTCCTCTCCCTCTGTCTCTCTGTCTCTCTCTATTCCTCTCCCTCTGTCTCTCTGTCTCTCTCTATTCCTCTCCCTCTGTCTCTCTGTCTCTCTCTATCCTCTCCCTCTGTCTCTCTGTCTCTCTCTATTCCTCTCCCTCTGTCTCTCTCTCTCTCTCTCTCTGTGTGTACTCCCTCTCATGTGTTTGGCCTTGTCTCCTTCCCTCCCTGTCTGTCTCTGTGTTGTGGTGTTAGGTACAGGCAGCTGGAGCAGGGTCTGGCCAGAGTCACAGGGGAGAGGATGAGCTATGAGACAGAGTTTAAGGTCAGCACACTTAATGAGGTCACCATGAATAAATGAACACCACTAAACTACCACCCATATCCATAATGGACCACATGAGCTAGCTGCAGTCCTCTTTCGTTCTCTCTCTCTCTCTCTCTCACACACTCTCCCCTCTCTCCATCCGTAACATGCACATGTGAGCTCCAGCCTTCCTTCCCTCGCTCTCTCTCTCTGAGCCAGAGCAGAAGCCTTGTGTTCCGTGCCAGCTCATCCCCTGACTTTTGTTTTGTGTTAAACATTTTGTCTCTTTGCCCTTCGTTTGTGACCACGTCCACTATGTTAATTTTGGGTTGTATTTGTGAATCTCAAGCCATCTATTCTCTCATTAGATCTCCCTAGTTTTTCTCAGTTTGACCTTCTCATATAAAACCATAGATTTGAACACCTACCGTCTCTTTTTCACCATCTCCCTCTCTTTCACTCTCCCTCTCTCTCCTACTCGCTCTCGCTATCCCTCCATCTCTTTCTACCTCTCTCTTACCGTCTCCTGTTCTCTCTCTCTGTCAGAGGTTACAGTGTAGTTACAGACAGTTTGTGGATCTGACCGAGTCCTCCCTCCACTCTGACTACCTGTTGAAGCTCCGTCGCCTGGGCAGAGAACCTGGCTATACAGACGTGGCGGTCCAGACGGATGATGTCACCAACACACACTTTACCTGATGATGCACAGGCATCTACTTGCTACTACAGCTACAACATTGCTGTTGCCTGTGTGCACAGATCTAGGATCAGCTTATTCTTCCCAATCCTGATCTTAACTATTAGGGGGAAGAATTCAACACTGACATTAGATCAGTGTTTAGGAGCAACTTCATCCAACTCCTTACCAGCTGAACTCACAGATGCCTCTCTGCTCTGTCATCATCAGGAATGTGTCCATATAGGGTATAAAGGTCATATCACTATGTATTCAGCAATAAACTGATACCATTTTAATATGTTGTCTTATCATATCATCTTAGTTTAATCTGCACGGAGAATGTATACAAGCTTATATCAGAACTAAGAAATAGCTCATACCTTTTGTTAGATCCTGTTTAGATCGTCATCCAGGCTGTATCACAACCTGCCGTGATTGGGAGTCCCATTGGGCGGCACACAATTGGCCCAGCGTCGTCCGGGTTTGGCCGGGGTAAGCCGTCATTGTAAATAAGCGTTTGTTCTTAACCGACTTGCATAGTTACATTTTTTTTTAAGTACATCTAATTCCACAGTAATGTCATGCAGTTACATATCTAACCACAGGGCGGCAGTGCAGGCAAGGTTTTGGTCCCTACTTGACAGTCGGATGGCATGTGGCCCCGTCTGTTCTCTTGGCGAGCAGGGCCCCACTGTAAACAATAGTGTGCGGCCACCGAGGTGCCTGTCGCCCGCAGTGCTCTGCACATCGTCAAATCAAACGGCACTTTCAATTGTTAGTATTGGAAGTTATTGCTTAGGCTATAATTTTTCAACAATGTCAAAGCAAAGAGACAGAAAAATATGGGTGGGAATCCGGGGAATGACCAGGGTCATAGGCCTTGGGACACTTGTCCGAATTAGAATGACATTCACCTAACATAATGTTTTTGAACACATTTCCCGAATTTGGCTGTCATTGAATAGTTATTATACAGTAATAATGAGAGAGTAGAGACCTGTCATTTTCTTTCATAAAATCCACAAATAGGCTATATCTAGAATAGGCTACCACTTTGTGAACAAGGAGAAATACACACTGGGGGCGCTCGAGGCCTTTCACCAATCTTTAACAAATTGCCTCACCAAGGAATCGCAGTATTTGTCGTGCATGATGGTCAGCGTGAGCGACTGTTTGCTGGAGTCTGCGAACAGATGAAGCAGAGAAAGGGGAAGCTTTCTTTGGAAGAGGCAGAAAAGACCGAAAGGAGAGACTGGAGGAGTCCGAGTTTGTCCGGCGTGTCTCGGCTCGGGGTCCAGAGCGGCTGCCACCCCCCACAAGGAGAGGGGAAGGAGGGTGATATATACATTGAGTGAAACCGACTCGACCCCCCCCCCCCCCCCCCCCCCCCAAAAAAAAAAACGAAAGGAGTATTCCGCTCCTTTAGTGCGCCTGCCAGTCGGGAGATGGGTCTTTTTTTCCATTCGAGTATACACCTCCCATTTGCCCTCCCCTTTTCCCAAACAAGCAGGCAGTCTGTCAATGCGCTCCGAGCGTTAGGCAAGTCAAACGAGTGGGAATTTGAACTAGTGAGACGAGGGAGATAGGCTATCGAATGGGAAACATTGACGGAGAAGGGAAGCTATCAATATTCCAAATGACTCGCCACACCAGACCGGCTAGTCTATAACATAAGGATATTGCCTATGTTAAACGTATATTTATTATTCCAAGTTTTATTTTGCTCATATTCGTCTGGTTAGTTGAAGTTGAATAGGCTGGAGATGTTCTAGTCTTCAGTTGTCTTTCTAGTCAAGTGTTTTTATTTGTTCTGTGATAAGTTGGTTCTTGGATGGCAACATTAACCGAGGTTTATTTGCCAGTCGCATTTACAAATCATTTGGGATAGGATCTCGGATTTACTAATTGGAAGTGAAGAGAAAGAACAAGGAGTGAGTGGGGACCAGACCGCGCAATGACAAATCCACCGACCAGCAAGCATCAACGCGTCCTTATGGGGATGGAGCTGCTGTTCTAAACGGGAGAAAATCCTCTTCCATTTTTAAACACACATTAGCGCTTCTATCTCGATTTTTTTTCTTCATAAAGTACCCTTTCTATACTGGTGGAAAATCCGTAAAAAAAGAAGGAATGGGAGAGAAGCCGAACAGAATCGGCGCAGACAACAAGGGAACATTGTTTGGGAAAAAAACAATTATAGCTAAGACCAACACGCAACATACATACCAGTAGAAATCGATTCACGGGATTTCTTTTTGAGTAAGAAGGGGAGTTGTGCACGAGCCAGTGGACATCGCATTGAGGAGAAAAAATAGGGACTAATGACAAAATAATCAGAAAGTCATGGGATTGGCATAGTATTTCTCCTGGACACGCACAGAAAATATTGTCGATTTCCGCAGGACGCAGCCTATATTGTCGTTCAACGGTCACGGATAGAGCAACTTTTATCTGTCATAGTTCAGTGTCAATTACTGCGTTTTGTGTTCTAGTTTCGGTTTATATCCATGCTGTTGCCCAAGGCACAATATCTCATATTCACGCATTGAGTGGACTCACCTATAGTCTTTGTTTTGAAAGTCCCCCATCTCCAACCTCATAGAAAAACTCACATTTATTTTTAAATGGGGGTAAATAATCGGGTTAGTGTGGTTGCAATGGCGCGTCGGAGAAGTGGGAGTAGACTGGGTTTTCTGCTGATAATCTTAATGGATTTACTGGGGACGGCGGCGAGCAACATGGAGCCTATCTACTGGAATTCATTGAACAAAAGGTAAGAGTGGAAAGTAAAGCCTTGCGGTGCAGCCTATGTGATGTTTACCTTCTAGTCTTTTGTAAACGATAATTACAGGCCTATCTTTATTATGTGGGAGTTTAAAGCTCTCAACGAAGTTTGGAGAAGGGTGTGCAATAACTCCAGGCCTATACAACTGTAGCTCTCCCTCTCTCTCCCTCTCTCGTTATCTAAGGCTAAAGAAGTTATGGGCTTTTATGTGGCCCAGGCTCGTAAATGACAGTTTGTATTGTGTGTGTGTGTGTGTTGAGGGATTTTACGACAGCATTTCGAAAACGATTTGCCCTTTCTGGGCATGAAATTCGTTTACCTCATCTAGAGCAGTGTTTCCTAAACTCCGTCCTGGTGCCCCAATAGCGTTAATGTTTTGGTTATTGCCCTAGCACTACACAGCTGATTCAAATAATCAAAGCTTGATGAGGAGTTTATTTTAATCAGCTGTGTAATTGTAGGGTCGAAAAAAAGGTGCACCCAGGCAGGGCCCCAGGACCACGTTTGGGAAACTGTGATCAAGCCTATCTATTGCAATCAGACATTGAAATCAAAATCCTGTGTCAATTATCTAGTTGCATTTGTTTGGTTGTTACATTGTAGTTAATGTGCATAAACGTGGTTACTTTTGGCTACTGTCGCCTAGGCCTATGTCATTTCTGGGTGAGATTCAATGAGGCTATAGGTATATACATAGACTTGAATAATAAAACCATATTCATCTTAGAGGTCTGGAAATCGTGCAGCCTTGTAGGCCAAGTTGACATTGATTAACAATAGAGGCTGTCTGCCCTGAACACATTCAAGTCATTTGCATTTTTCCCCTCTGGAAAAAGGAAAGTCCATTAGGTGAGAAATGTCATTTTAAACACCTCCCATTAGCTACTCTGCCTAACAACCGAGACCACCTTCCGTCAGTTTCCTCACACCTCCGCCAATTTCGGTGCGTCTGAATTGACACCCGGTGGCGATGGCGTGTGTGGTACGTAGCCTACTCAAACCTCAAGACTCCATAGCTGGTCTCAGTCTGGAACGGAATGTAGGTTATGCGCGGCTATTAGGCCCAGCTACAGATGCCGAGGGCTGTTTTTAAGATGAATAGGTTTTTAATGCGTCCATGTGGTCCGTGGACTGGGCTACTCCGGGGCCTCTTTTTCCTTCAACAGATGCTACAGCGAGGAGAGATCTAATTCTGCACGGCTCTGCCGTTGTAGCTCTTGGCAGAAGCCCCTAATGAGGGTCTGCGTCCCGAATATCTCCCTATTCACTTTGTAGTCCACTACACAGGGAATAGGGTGGCATTTGAGACGCACACAGAGAGTCTTCGTCAGCAGTGGGCGTAGTAATCTGATGGGTACATCAGCCTTGGACAATGGAGGGTGATTTTCACCGAAGGAGTGGAGGGGTAGCAATGGAAGGACTTTGTGAGTGGGCCTAATGCTTGGTTAATTAAGAGTATGTGATTGGGTTCTAATTTAATTGACTTTTCACTTCTAAGTTCTGTTACCTTCATTTGTTAGGTAAGTAGGCCTATGTCTCGAACTAATGTAAATGTAAGTAATGGGAAACCGTGGCGACGTTCACACTCGCTACCCTTTCACACTGCCTTAAGTGCCACGGAATGGAAAGAGACAGTCACAAGAGAAATAGACCCAACGTTTAACTTCATCGCACAAAATAATTGCTCTGTAAGTCATGTTGTTACATGTTTGAAACATGGTGATTACACAAGTTATTACACGTTGACAAGTGTTTAAGAGAAGAACCCCAACTTTCCCAACACACACACTATATTTCCTGTATACTGTCAAAATGATCACGTACTGCTATGTGAAGCCTGAATAAAATAATACATTCACGTGAAGTGCGAGCAGGGTCCACATTTTGGCTTTGTAGCACTGGTGACTGTGATGAGGAGTTATCCTGAAGACCATCCCTCGTTTAGCTGCTTTGATGTTTAGGGTTTTCACCTCTACATTACCCAACTCCCCCGCTGCCCTCCTCCATCTCTCCACTTGTCAATCTCTTCTTCAAGTTACATTGGCCTGTTTTTTCATGGACTTTTCATGGACTCGTTGCCTCTCTCCCTCGCTGCCTCACTCTCTCTCTACCATTCCACCTATCACTCTCTCTCTCATTCTCTACCTCTAACTCTCTCCCAGTCTCTTGTCTATTTCCATCCCCTAGTCCATTCCTCTCTCGCCGCTCTCCCTCCTACCTCTCTCTCTCTCTCTCTCTCTCTTCCTGTCATTCTCTGTCTCACTCTCTCACTCCTCTCAGAGCGTAGTGACTAGACGTGGCAAATGAAAAACGTGTCACATTCAGGCGCTAATTATACAGCTACACAGCAGGGGACACTCAGGGACTAAAGGTAGGTCAGAGAAAGGAGCTGGGGAATGAGGGAGGGAGGGAGGGAGGGAGGAGAGAGGGAGGGTTGCTGGATGGATGGATTGAAAAAGGTGGAATGGTTGCAACATAGGAAAAGGTAGGCGAAAGAAGAGAGTGAGGGAAGGGGAAGAGGGGTTGGATGGATGGAACACAGGGAAAGGTTAGAGACAGAAAAAGGGTGAGTGAATGAGAGGTGGAGGGAAGAACAGAGAGGAGGATGGAGTCAGGAGGATTAAAGGTGGAATGACTCAAAATGTACGCCAATCGATACGCGTTAAGACACAAGTGCCAGTACACGTTATGCTTTAAGGAACAGGAATTGAACCAGAACGATCACCTTGGGAGAATCTCCCCTAGACATACATTATCCTTATCCCAGACACACTTAACACACTTAACACACACACACACACACATACACACCTTTATTCTTATCTCAGCATCTCCCATTATCAACTACACGCTGGGCTAATGAAAGATCGAATCTGTTATTACTCTCTGTGAGTTAGGAGGGGGACTGGAAGGAAAGCTGGTCGCTAATGCTGTACAGCCAACACACACACACACATCAGGCCGATGGCGTTGGGTCACATTGGCTGGGTCTCTGTACAGAGAGTGCACCACCCTTGGAGATGCATGTGTCTACACACGCACACACACACACACACACACACACACACACACACACACACGCACACACACACAGTAGAAGATAAATGGCTTCATTAGATGTGATATGATTTTAGCCTATGCTAGGGTTTTGGATGCTCCAGTGCGTACGATCAGATTGGGAGTTGTTAAAGGGTTTGAGGGTTGCATGCCTCTCGAGCTGGTCTGGTCTATCAGCCTAAATCAGTCTGCTGTCGCCCTCTCTCTCTCCGTCTCTCTCTCCCTGTCTCTCTAACCTAAAAGGGTTCTTCAGCTGTCCCCATACCAGAACCCTTTTTGGTTCCAGGTAAAACCCTTTTGGGTTCCATGTTTAACCATTTCCACAGAGGGTGTAAAAAAAGGGTTCTCCCTGGCACTGAAAAAGGTTATCCTATGGGGACAGCTAAAGAACCCTTTTGGAACCTTTTCTAAGAGTGTAGGTTATTGTAAACGTGGGTGTGTGTGTGTGTGTGTGTGGGTGTGTGGGTGGGTGTGGGTGTGTGGGTGTCTCCCCTCGACTGTACCCCTTCCAGATTCTCAATAATGAATTAATCGTTTGCTAATTTAACGCCGGATAAAATGCTGGTTAACTAGGCTAAGTGTTTCAAGTCAAAAATAAAAACAGAACACAACAGGGTCTCAAACAGAAAGGTTGCTGAAAATGTAATCGGGAGGAGGGTGAAAAGAAGAGGGGGGGAGAATGTTACTGTAGGTCATATTATTAATGCAGTGTAATTTCTATGGTGAATTAGTGACTATTTGTACAGGTACAATCAAACCTTAATTCAACCATAAATCCACCCTTACGTTTCCCTATTTATGAATGATGTATTTTCCATTGAGGGATTTCTGTTGTGTGGATAGGAGTGTACGAGAAGCAGCAAGCTTAGTCACACGGATCCTGGGGCAAAAAATTATTAGCGAAAATCTACTGTTAAGTTTAATAGGGGGGTAAAGAAGAAAAGAGTAGGAGCTTGGAGTGCGCTGGAGGGAGGAGAGACGGATAGAGAGAGAGAAAAGGAAGAAACTCAGGGAGAAAGGGAGAGTATGGGGAGCTGCTTGTCTCCTAGCTGCACGGCGAAGCGTCCTCAGCAGCAGGCACTTGTTTTTGCTCCTCTAACTGAAAAGGCCAAGTTCTGTGTGAGAGAGAGTTTACGAGCCGAAAGCGTCGGGGAGATATGAATAGAGCTTTCAGCTGATGTGGCAGAAAAGAACAGGCTAGCCACTACACTACACAGCTGGCTCACTGAGAGAGAAACTAGTAAGGTAGCCAGCCAGGCGGGTAGCCAGCCAGGTGGGTAGCCAGCCAGGCGGGTAGCCAGCCAGGTGGGTAGCCAGCCAGGGAGGGCGGGTAGGCAGGGTAGTAGTGGGGTGTCCTTTTCTGTCTCTCTGCTCCCTGGGGTATGAGATCAAGCAGACAGACACACACATGGACATGTCTCTCACACACAAACGCACAAAACACACACACACACACTGTGCATTACACTGAATACTCAGACGACCTGACTTAACTAACCCTTTGAAGCGTGTGAGTGTGTGGGCTTCATATATCACAGTCACTGTGTGTGTGAAGTGAGAGTCCAACACACACCATGCCCAGACAGCATGTCAGAAGCCCAGACACACACACACACACCACATGAGGTTTCAGGAATGAATGGTAGTCTGATACATTTTGGTTCTTTAGGGTCACTAGTTGTATAGGTTTCAGTCCCCGGGTACTTAGCTGAGTAACTGTCAAAATCACAATATGAGAAGATCTCCACCTGTAACAGACAGACTGGCAGAATGGTCTCTCTACAGTTATAGGGGACTGGTGGACTGCTCGCTCACACACGCACAGTGAAAAGCAATGGGGCCTCTCTCTGCTCTCCAGTACATCCAGATGAGGAGCAGTGCCCTGGGGTGCAACAGCATCATGTCCATCCACATGGCCTTTAGATCAACAGGCTGGCCCACTGAGATCTAGGATTCTCCTCCTGATCCACTGGTTAAACAAAGCTAATCGGCCTTGGCCTGGGTGTGTGTAGGAGAGATGGGGAGACAGGGGCAAGGGGTGGTGCCCCCCAAATCCCCCAGGTTTCCTCTGATCTAGGATCCGCTCTCAGCACGTGGCCCCTCTGTCAACCCCACTCCAGCCTCCCAGTCCTCCGGTCCTCTCTGGGCCAGACCAGATGCCTCTGTGAGTGGAGGGATGATCCTGCTTAGAGGGGCGGTGAACCAAGCTAATGAGTGGCCTGGCCTCACCACGGCTGGGCTGAGCTGGTCTGGGACTGACCTCACAGGGCAACCCCTCCGCTCCTCCTCCCCGTCTCCTCCTACTCCTTCCTCTCCTCCCTCTTGCTCTTCCTCCTCCTACAGATGCTGAGATGCACAGACCTGACCCCACAGACCTGGGGCCTGGATTACAATTATCACCTCTGTGTGTGTGTGTGTGTGTGTGTGTGTGTGTGTGTGTGTGTGTGTGTGTGTGTGTGTGTGTGTGTGTGTGTGTGTGTGTGTGTGTGTGTGTGTGTGTGTGTGTGTGTGTGTGTGTGTGTGTGTGTGTGTGTGTGTGTCAGTACCTGTGTGTGTGTGTGTGGGTGGGTGTCAGTACCTGTGTGTGTGTGTGTGTGTGTGTGTGTGTCAGTACCTGTGTGTGTGTGTGTGTGTGTGTGTCAGTACCTGTGTGTGTGTGTGTGGGTGGGTGTCAGTACCTGTGTGTGTGTGTGTGTGTGTGTGTGTGTGTGTCAGTACCTGTGTGTGTGTGTGTGGGTGGGTGTCAGTACCTGTGGGTGGGTGTGTGGGTGGGTGTGTGGGTGGGTGGGTGGGTGGGTGTGTCAGTACCTGTTTGTGTGTGTGTGGGTGGGTGTGTGGGTGGGTGTGTGGGTGGGTGGGTGGGTGGGTGTGTCAGTACCTGTTTGTGTGTGTTCCAACCAAGGTGTGTTCCTATCCCCCTCAGGTTGGTAAGGCGAGGCCTTCATTTGCATGTCTGGCTCAAAGTTATGCAGAAAAGCACATAAACACAAAGCAATGGATAAAGCCACAGTTATTTTGTTATCTCCCATTCCTGAGAAACTGGATCTATTCAAAACAGTTCCTGTCTGTCTTTGAGCTAGTGGCGTGAAATGGTCTCTTTTCACCGACAAACTTTGCATGTGTTTGAAATGGCACCCTATTCCCTCTTTAGTCCACTACTTTTGTCCAAGTCCAATAGGGAATTGTTGTTCACTATTTAGGGAATAGGGTGCCATTTGAGAGACAATCTTTGTCTGCTCCTAACAGAAGTGCTCCGTTCTGTGTTTATTCATGTCAGTTTTAGTCAAACATGTTTTATGTTTTTCTCTTTTGGCAACTGGGTATGAGTGCGCGCGTGTATTTGTGTGTGTGCACGCGTTTGTGTGTCAGAGAGCAATGGGAATGTTTATCCTGACCTAGCCAGCTGAATCATGTCACAGTAACACAGTAACTGACAGTGCTTACCGACTCTTTGGGGAGGAGGAGGGAGAGCGAGAGAGAGAGAGGGGTGGATGATGACATGAGGTCTGGCACTGACGGCGAGAGAGAGAGAGAGGAGGAGAGGCCGGTGATTGACTGGGGAGGGAGAGAGGGATGGAGAAAGTGGGAGTAGAGGAGAGTGAGCAGAGGGGTGACGGGGCTGTGGTCTGATGTGTCGTGACCCAGATAGTGAGTGATGGCCAATTGATCATCATCACCCTGAGAGCTTCTTCCTGTGTGCCATTAACACCGCCGAAGACACATTCTTCACAATATCTCACACACGCACAGAGTTGACCACTGCACACAGCTACAATATGGGAAGAGGCTGTGATACTGCTTGGCCATACTACCCCAACCTTTTCGTGCCTTTATTCACCATTCATACTTCTATATACAATACTACTATGGTATTACTGTCTTATAACCCTTAATACTACTGCTTTATTATAACCCTCATAATACTTCTTCCTGCTTCATACTCTACTTACTGCTATTCATGCAGGTTAATGTGATACTCCAGGGCTTTTGTATCATTTCAGCCAGTAGTTTTCAAAGGGGTGCTCACGAGCCCAAACGGGTCCCTGAAAATTGTGAACAACTGTATACTACGTTTTTTATTTGCAAATTTGTATGATATGTTACGGATTCCAATTTGTACGATATGTTACGAATTTGTAAGTGCTTAAGATCCCGGACTGCATCTTCGATACTACTTCATACCACTGTCGCTGTGTTCGTAGCTAGAACCCACTGGCATAGGGACAGCCTGTATGAATTCAGTTCCCTTCTAAAAAAAAATCAAAAAACTGGCAGCCATAAGAACAGACTGTATGAAATCAGTTCCCTTCAGTCCATCTGGACAGACCATTAGACCACATCTAAAGCACTTTGAAGGGAAACCATGACCTTGTCTAGCTAGCTAGCCTATTTCTGAGAGCTTAGACTACACAAACTCCACTCAGTATAGTACCCTTAGTGATCAGGGTTGTGTTCATTAGGCATGAAACAGAAGAAAACAGACTGAAACAGGGAGGGACTACCATAAATCTTCAATTAAACGCTGAGTCTCAAATAGCCTAAATGAATTGTTTATGAGGTTACCATGAATTTCCATGAATTGTTTACAAGGTTTAATGTTTAATTTGTTACATTAAAGCTGCAGTATGTAACATAGAAATGTGAGTTATAGATCTGTCATTCTCATTGAAAGCACGTCTAAAAAGCGGTAGCTCTGTTCTATGTGCACTATTTCTATGCTTCCCGTTTTTAAGTTTCATTTTTGTATCTTGCATCAGCTTCAAACAGCTGAAAATACAATAGTTTTGGCTATGGAAAATATATTTCACAAAGGTTTAGATGGTAAAATGATTCTCTACACTAGCTTGTTTTGTCACAAACTAAAATTAGGAAATGGCGGAGCAATTTCTGAATAGTGCATCTTCAAATAATTCAGTAACTACTCAAACAAATTATGTCAATCATCCATTTTCATGCTAGCAAGACACTGCTAGCTGTTGGCTTCTAATGGCTGAGAACTGCTAGCTAACTGGCAAGCACAAAAACAGTCAACAACTTTGGGAGTACAGAACCCTAGAAATTGACCGATCGCCCTCTAGCGGTAAGTAATAAGAACAGCAGAAAATGCACAGTCAAAGAGGAGAATAATTATTGTCAAGGAATTATTATTATTATTTTTTTTATAGAGGCATACATAGACAGAAAAAAGCGTGCCAGTGTCTAAATGATAACACATTAGTGCAGGAAATTAAGAAATTGATTAAAATGCTGGAATTGAATGCTGGAATTATCAATTAACTATGCAAATGAGCAAAAGTTGTGTGCATTAAGGAAAGGGACAACTGACTCTCATAAGAACATGTGTTCAGTGATTTAAGAAAATAAACGCTGGGCTTTTAATTTAAGGTTTTCGGTATCTGAACTACCTGAATAGGTTTTTCCTTTTTGCAAAACATTTTTGTTTGGTGTGTACTAATGAATATGACCCTGGATGCAAGGTGTCTGTGTACAAAATGTTGTAGGGAACGAGAAAAGAGAGAGCACTTATCTCGCGGTTGTTGTTGGTCGGCTATGAAGATAATGGAGTGAAAGAGGGAGAGGATAATGAAAGGACAGTGGTTCTCCACTCTGCATAGTAGCTCCGGTGGCCAGGATGTTAGGTCTCTGTGTACAACACATTGGAATGGGAAAAGAAGACATTTCCATAGACTGTGAACACAGTCTTTGTTGTCCACGACAACTCCATAACAAGATCCGTCTTGTATAGAGGTTGCTCCACCAACAGGATTAAATCGGATCCTCTGGCTGCTTACACACACGCACACACACACACACACACACACATGCAGACACAGACGCACAAACTTACACCCGCATCTTACTATGCATGCCTGGAGGTATGGAGCGAGCTGTTTTTTCTTTTCTGACGTTTTCTCTCTTTCTCTTTGTCCGCCTGTCTTGTGGTAAGCGCTAACACACACGCACATGATGCACACACACGCACACACACAGATTCATTTTTTTATTGCTCCCAGTGCTGGCCAAAGTCCAACTGGAGGAGTTAGATTTCCTTGGAGGCGCACCCCTCTCCTTCAGTATCGTATCGCTCACTTCTTTTTCTACCTTTCAATCCCTCCTTTCTTTCCCTTCTCCTCTCCTCCCCCCCTCCCCATCAACAAAAGAGCTCCCCCCCAGTGCCTTGCTGAAAGGCCTCACACATACACACACACACACACACACACACACACACACACTCACATACACACTCACACTCACATACACACACACACACTCACATACACACACACTCACACTCACTCACACACTCACACTCACATACACACACACACTCACATACACACAGACAAACACACTTTCTCACACGCATACACTTATAACTCATTCTTAACCTCTCTCTTCTGTTAAATTAGTCCTCCTCTACTTACTATTCCCCCCTTCACTTCTCCTTCCCTCTTCCTTCTGTCTGTCTTCCCCCCTTCCTCCACCACACCAGGCCAGTGGAAATGTCCATCTTTCCATATCCTCCCCTCTATCACGTTACACAGAGTTGGCAGCCGATAAGGTTTATACGTTTTAAATTGCTCTGTTCTTTTTCCTTGTCTCTTTTTCTTTGTTCTCTCTCTCTCTCTCTCTCTCTCTCTCTCTCTCTCTCTCTCTCTCTCTCGCCCTTTGTGGGTGGTTTAACTGGTTTGTGCCAATCTCTCTCTCTCTCTCTCTTCCCCTTATTCTCCTCTCCCTCTGGTAAATAATAAACATTTCAAAAGGCAGGATGAATAGTCATGATTGTCTATCAAAGTGGTGTCAAAGCAATTTGGGACTTCCTGAGAATGAGAGAGACCTGAACCTGTCCTGCATCTGGTGCTAGGGCCACACACACACACACACACACACACACACACACACACACACACACACACACACACACACGGAGGGATGTTCTACTCTTTCATCCCTCTCTCTCCATGTTCTACTCTTTCATCCCTCTCTCTCCATCCCTCTTTCTTTCCCTCCACTGGTGTCAAGCTGTAGTATAGGAACCACGGGAGAGAAAACAGATGGAATGGTCTCTCTTTCTCTCTCTCTCTCTCTCTCTCTCTTGCTCGCTCTCTCTCCCTCTCTTCCCTTCTCTCTCTCTGCAAAGAAATGAGGGCCAGAAGAATGCTGGTCATTGGGGGAGAGGAGAGGGGGACAAAATATCCCTTTCCTGTATTTCTTCAACACTCCAGCCCCTCTCCATCTCTGGAGCTCTTTGAGAATGTTTACTTGATGGATGTGGGTGCTACCGTGTGTGTGTGGTGTATGCATATGAATCATAGTCATTGATTGTGCCCTGTAACCCCTCTAGATGTGTGTGGTCTGTAGTGTTGCTACTGGTTTGTGTGCGTCAGTGTGTGTGTGTGTGTGTGTGTGTGTGTGTGTGTGTGTGTGTGTGTATGCACCTCAACAGTGCACATACATTCAAGGATCTGCACTGAGTGTACAAAACATTATGAACACCTGCTCTTTCGGTGACATAGACTGACCGGGTGAAAGCTATGGTCCCTTATTGATGTCAATAAAGGTATGACAACGTATGCACTCAATACTGTAAGTCGCTCTGGATACGAGCATCTGCTAAAGGACTAAAATGTCAAATGTAAATGTCACCTGTTAAATCCACTTCAATCAGTGTAGATGAAGGGGAGGAGACAGGTTAAATAATGATTTTTAAGCCTTGAGACAATTGAGACATGGATTGTGTATGTGTGCCATTCAGAGGGTGAAAATCCTTCTTCAAGTGCCTTTGAACGGGGTATGGTAGTAGGTGCCAGTCGCACCGGTTTGTTTTCAAGAACTGCAACGCTGCTGGGTTTTCCATGCTGAACAGTTTCCTGTTTGTATCAAGAGTGGTCCACCACCCAAAGGACATCGAGCCAACTTGGCACAACTGTAGGAAACATTGGAGTCAACATGGGCCAGCATCCCTGTGGAACACTTTCCACACCTTGTAGAGTGCATGACCTGACGAATTGAAGCTGTTCTGAGGGCAGTAGGGGGTGCAACTCAATATTAGGAAGGTGTTTCTAGTGTTTTGTACACTCAGTTTAGAGTTGTGTGCTTATGTTGAATCCCACACTCAGATCTAATTTGATCTAAACTAGAAGTGTCTGATGAAGAATATGCAGTAATTCAATTGGATTTCAACCCTATCTCTTTTATACAAAGTTAGTTTATTCACTTTAAATTGCTCACAATTCAATCACCCGTCATTCATGTGACAGAACAGTCAACTCCCTCTACTTGTCAGTGTCACAGTACTGACAATAAAGACAATAGTTTCTCTTGTCCTTCTTTTTGACAGTCTGAGTGCTGTTATTCCTTTATTTAAAATCCTTCACATTGGAAAGAGGGAATGGAAGGGCCTCTATTGCTCTGTGTGTGTGTGTGTGTGTGTGTGTGTGTGTGTGTGTGTGTGTGTGTGTGTGTGTGTGTGTGTGTGTGTGTGTGTGTGTGTGTGTGTGTGTGTGTGTGTGTGTGTGTGTGTGTGTGTGTGTGTGTGTGTGTGTCATGCCTCCTTGCTTCCCTGCCTGTTGCCCAGATTTACCCATGTCATATTAAGCATTATTAACAAAACAATAAAAACAAGACAAAGATTGTTTTCTTGGGGAGTGTGAAAGAGAGTGTTGAAAATAACAGAAAATAGCATGTACCACTTGACCTGGTCTTAGGGGGGTGTGAGAGAGGGGAGGATAATCCTCGGGCTCCCCCCACTTCGCCTCAAACGTGGCACGCTCAGCTGTCAATCACTCAACAAAGCAGTCTGTATGGGGATTTAAGACCACCACCCTCTTCTCCAGTTCTGGATCTCTCTCTCTCTCTCTCTCTCGCTCTCTCTCTCTCGCTCGCTCTCTCTCTCTCGCTCGCTCTCTCGCTCTCTCTCTCGCTCTCTCTCTCGCTCTCTCTCTCGCTCTCTCTCTCTCTCGCTCTCTCTCTCTCGCTCGCTCTCGCGCTCGCTCTCTCTCTCGCTCTCTCTCGCTCTCTCGCTCTCTCTCGCTCTCTCGCTCTCTCTCTCGCTCTCTCTCTCTCAATTCAATTCGCTTTATTGGCATGACGGAACAATGTACATATTGCAATCAAAATTGTCAACGGGACAACAGTAACAACAAAATAACCATACATTGAACAATAACAATAAGCATATGGTAGAGTACATGTGCAGGTTGATTGGTCTGTCAGACACTGTCCCTCAACTTATGGCAGGCAGCAATGTAGTGCGCTGCCAACCCACAGCTCTCTGCATCCTCCCCCAACAGGACGGGTAGCCTACTCTCATCAGAGAGGTCTTTGAAACCTTGAATAAGGGTTTCACATTTGGGAAAATGACACTCTAATTGTTTTATATTTTTGACATTTTGTCAGGAAATGCAGCTCCGTCTCAGGTTCTGCTGTTGTGCAGTGGTTGCACAGCCTTTCCTCTACAAGGAGCCAGGTTTTCCTGTGTCTACCCTCCTCAATGGCAAGGCTGTGCTCACTGAGCCTGTACTTTGTCAAGGTTTTTCTAAGGTTTTGATCAGTAACCATGGTCAAATATTTAGCCACGGTGTACTGTCGATTTAAGCCAGATAGCACTGCATTTTGCTTTGTGTTTGCGCTTGTGTTTCACAATAAGCAATATAGTTTTGTTTTGACCGTGATGTAATTTGGTTTATTCTGATTGATTGGATGTTCTGGTCCTGAGCCTTCAGTGTGTTAGTAGAACAGGTTTGTGAACTCAGCCCCAGGACCAGCTGGATGAGGGGACTCTTTTCTTTGCTCAGCTCTTGGCATCTCTCTCTCTCTCTCTCTCTCTCTCTCTCTCTCTCTCTAGTAGCTCTCTCTCTCTCTCTCTAGTAGCTCTCTCTCTCTCTCTCTAGTAGCTCTCTCTCTCTCTCTCTAGTAGATCTCTCGCTCTCTCTCTAGTAGCTCTCTCTCGCTCTCTAGTAGCTCTCTCTCTCTCTCTCTAGTAGCTCTCTCTCTCTCTCTAGTAGCTCTTTCTCTCTCTAGTAGCTCTCTCTAGTAGCTCTCTCTATCTAGTCGCTCTCTCTCTCTAGTAGCTCTCTCTCTCTCTCTAGTAGCTCTCTCGCTCTCTCTCTAGTAGCTCTCTCTCTCTCTAGTAGCTCTCTCGCTCTCTCTCTAGTAGCTCTCTCTCTCTCTAGTAGCTCTCTCTCGCTCTCTAGTAGCTCTCTCTCGCTCTCTAGTAGCTCTCTCTCTCTCTAGTAGCTCTCTCTCTAGTAGCGCTCTCTCTCTAGTAGCTCTCTCTAGTAGCTCTCTCTAGTAGCTCTATCTAGTCACTCTCTCTCTTTCTCTAGTAGCTCTCTCTCTCTAGTAGCTCTCTCTATCTAGTCGCTCTCTCTCTAGTAGCTCTCTCTCTCTCTAGTAGCTCTCTCTATCTAGTAGCTCTCTCTCTCTATCTAGTAGCTGTCGCTCTCTCTCTAGTAGCTCTCTCTCGCTCTCTAGTAGCTCTCTCTCTCTCTCTCTAGTAGCTCTCTCACTCTCTCTCTAGTAGCTCTCTCTCTCTCTAGTAGCTCTCTCGCTCTCTCTCTAGTATCTCTCTCTCTCTCTCTCTAGTAGCTCTCTCTCGCTCTCTAGTAGCTCTCTCTCTCTCTCTCTCTCTCTCTAGTAGCTCTTTCTCTCTCTCTCTAGTAGCTCTCCCTCTCTCTCTAGTAGCGCTCTCTCTCTCTTTCTCTCTCTAGTAGCTCTCTCTCTTTCTAGTAGCTCTCTCTAGTAGCTCTCTCTATCTAGTCGCTCTCTCTCTCTCTCTCTCTCTCTCTCTCTCTAGTAGCTCTCTCTCTCTAGTAGCTCTCTCTCATAGCTCTCTCTCTCTCTCTCTAGTAGCTTTCTCTCTCTCTCTCTAGTAGCTCTCTCTCTCTCTAGTAGCTCTCTCGCTTTCTCTCTAGTAGCTCTCTCTCTCTCTCTAGTAGCTCTCTCTCGCTCTCTAGTAGCTCCCGCTCTCTAGTAGCTCTCTCTCTCTCTTTCTCTCTCTCTCTCTCTCTCTCTCTCTCTCTCTCTCTCTCTCTAGTAGCTCTCTCTCTCTCTAGTAGCTCTCTCTCATAGCTCTCTCTCTCTCTCTGTAGTAGCTTTCTCGCTCTCTCTCTAGTAGCTCTCTCTCTCTCTAGTAGCTCTCTCTCTCTCTAGTAGCTCTCTCGCTTTCTCTCTAGTAGCTCTCTCGCTTTCTCTCTAGTAGCTCTCTCTCGCTCTCTAGTAGCTCTCGCTCTCTAGTAGCTCTCTCTCTCTCTTTCTCTCTCTAGTAGCTCTCTCTCTAGTAGCGCTCTCTCTCTAGTAGCTCACTCTAGTAGCTCTCTATCTAGTCACTCTCTCTCTCTCTCTAGTAGCTCTCTCTATCTAGTAGCTGTCTCTCTCTCTCTAGTAGCTCTGTCATACACTTTCTATCCAGATCTCCAACTCTTCTCTACCACTGATTCCCTCATAACTCTTCTTTTCACTCTCTTACTTTCTTACATGTTCCTTCCTTCTCAAAGTTAGGGCGGCAGGGTAGCCTAGTGGTTAGAGCGTTGGTCTAGTAACCGAAAGTCCCCGAGCTGACAAGGTACACATCTGTAGTTCTGCCCCTGAACAAGGCAGTTCACCCAAAGTTCCTAGGCTGTCATTGAAAATAAGAATTTGTTCTTAGTTGACTTGCTTAGTTAAAAAAGAGAAAAGTTCAGACATTTCTTGTCTTTCATTCCTCATCTTTCACCCTCCTGTCTCAGAGAAGCTCAGTATAGCTGAATTCGTCTTCCCCTCTCCATCCCTCTCTCCTCCATTTATAGCCCCACATAAGCCGTGTTTCCGCCTTCTGGTCTCTAAACCCTTCTCTCTCTCCTCCTCTATCTCTCTATCCAACCCGTGTGTTCTCTCCTTCCTGGAGGAGAGTCATAGTGTGTGTGTGTGTGTGTGTGTGTGTGTGTGTTTGGCTCGTCCCCCAGTGTGCCGTGCCAGGGCGCCAGTGACAGGCGTCCGACAATGTCACACTGAGAGAGAGAAGCCAAGACGTGTCCCTGCAGCACACAGAGATATCACCTAACACATACATACACATGCACACATTCACAATCATTTGCATACACACACATTTTCTCTCAACAAAATCAAATGCTTAAAACAGATTTGGTGTACACTGTATGTCCCTTGATAGCATCAGTGTTTTAAGCCAATAGACTCTGGTTGTTGTTGTTACCTCTGATTCACACAGTAACTCTGACAGACGTGGTCGTCCGACCCCTCCTTTTCAATTCTTCCCAATTAGGAGGACCCTGTCTACCTTTCCTTTCATCTCTCCATCTCTCTCTCTCTCTCTCTCTCTCTCTCTCTCTTCTCTCTTCTGTCATCACTCCCCTCCTCTAACTGGTTTTCCACCACTCCGCTCATCTCCTCCTCCTCTCGCTTTCTCTCCGTCTCCAATGTAGAACGTTCATCTGTTTGTGTGCATGCACATGCTAAATGAATAAAATGTGTGTGTGTGTGGGTCAGCTTCTTTTTACTGGTAATCTGCTCCAATCTCTGGGAGTAATCCGGGGAGGTAATCTCATCGGACTGGAGAAATGGGGGAGAGAATGAGAGCGGGGTAGAGACGGATTCACGAGGGCGAGAGAGAGAGAGAACCTGCCGCTGTCATCGTCAACCTTCCCCACAGCGCTCCCTCCATCTCACACCTCTCTTTCACACCCTCTCCCTCTCTCTTTTTCTCACCTAGTTTTCTCACAAACCTCTCTCTCTCTCTCTCTCTATCTATCTCTCTCTCTCTATCTCTCTCTCTCTCTCTCTCTCTCCCTACACCTCTGTTACACAACCAATGATGCGCCCTCTTCTTGTCTTGTGTTCTCTTCCCAGTCCTCGAGGACAATACTGAAGTAAACGATGGCACTTTTCTTAGTTTGCTCAACTAGACACTTCTCTCTAGCTTGACCACCATGCACTTCTTCATTCCTTCCACCAAGAACAAGGGAGCGGATGAGGGATGAGGAAAACGGAGGGGATAAGAAGGACTGAAAGGGGATCGGGGGAGTTTTATATTATTAATTTTCTCTCCAGAAAGAAGGGAAGAATTCCATTCAATCTGCTACACTGCTGTTCTATAGTCCGACACACAATGTCACAATGGAGGGGGGATAAAGAATGAGAGAGGGAGAGGGGGAGAGGGAATGAAAAGAGGAGAGGGAGAGATAATCCATCGCGCTGTATGTAAACCACGTCGTTAACCGTTTCATAGCGTCGCATCACATCACGTCGCCGGCTGTGCGTCTTTGTGCAGCCTCTCTCCCCCCACTCTCTCTCTCTCTCTCTATCGCGCTCTCTCTCACTATCTCTCTCTCTCTCTACCTCTCCATAGGCATTCTTCCTAATCCCTGCACAGTCCTCTAGACCTACACTATAATCAACCTGCCCAGCCCACACCAACCCATGCATGGGGGTGTGTGTGTGTGTGTCTGGATGTGTGTGTGTGTCTGGATGTGTGTGTATGTCCGTGTATGTGTCTGTATGTTTGTGGTTGGCAGGCCGCTCTCCTGTTGGCAGAATATCTTCTGGCTCAAGGAGACGATGGAGAGAGTCCCACAGAGGGATTACACCGATTTACACACACACACACACACACACACACACACACACACACACACACACACACACACACACACATATATTCACAGAAACATGCATACTTGGAAACTGAGAAACACAGTAAAGTATTGCCACCCACCCTCATGTACTGGAGGTGCAGTCTCTTTGTTCTCAGACGTGTGTGTGCGCGTGCGTGTGTGTGAGTGTGTGTGAGTGTGTGTGAGAGACAGGGTGATAGAGTGGGTCTCTCCCTCTAGCCCTGTTGATTGATAGGTGAACGTGACCTGTAGAACCCTTAGAAAATCCAACATGTCATTCTGACCCGCTTTGGCCTCACACACACACACACACACACACACACACACACACACACACACACACACACACACACACCCTCCCCAGAGAGGCCGCAGATGGAAAACTAATTCTGTCTTTCCTTTCTCTTCCCTTTTCAAAAACCTACCAATTACAGCTACTTCATTCTCCACCTCCCTCCCTCTCCCTCGCTCCGTCCCGCTTTTGTTAACGAGCAATCTCGTTGACGTCAGAGCACCTCTCTCCCCCTCCCTCGTTCTCTCTCGCCCCTGCTCAGTTTCTTGGAATAAGGGTGGTCATTCAGGCTTTTGC
>NC_138308.1:79836160-79903660 GCF_965601325.2 Salmo salar
ATGAAACATCTTTCCATTCACTGATCTCAAGTCAGCCATCCTGCCAACAGCAGAAGCTTCTCAAATGAAACCTTTTGTTTTCGACTGATCTGGAGTCAGTGATCCTGGAGAGTCAGCTTCTCAAAAGCTTTTTATAAATCAGCACTGCTCACCTCTTTGGTGAAAAGAGAGATACTATACAGAGATATTTAAAACAGGGAGAACAGAGAGAGAGAACATGTAGAGAGAGAGACGGGGAGAAAGAGAGGGAGGATTATGCCAGGTAGAGGAGGAGAGAGAAGGGATGAAAGGATGAGAGCAAGATCCTGAGAGGGGAGGAGTAGAGATAGATTAAGGAGGTACAGAGGGAGAAAAAGAAACATGGAGTGGATGATCGCGGGCCAGAGGGAGGGAAAGAGAGATGAGTGAAAGGCAGAGGTCATGTAGTTTCCCTTGCGGACATGCAGATGTCCTTTCTCAGAGAAAGAGAGAGGGAGAAAGAGAGAAGAATAGCGTGTGTGAGAGAAAGGGATAGAGAGAGGGAGAAAGAGAGAGGGAAAGGGAAAGAGAGCAGCTGAGGGGTGGTTTAAAAGCCATGATCTATAAGAGTTATGACTGAAAACACTATATATAATGTATACCGGATGTTTTTAAGTACTATCTATCCAGATTTAATGTATACTGAGTTTACAAAACATTAGGAACACATGCTCTTTCCATGACAGACTGACCAGGTGAATCCAGGGGAAAGCTATGATCCCTTATAAATGTCACTTGTTAAATCCACTTCAATCAGTGTAGATGAAGGGGAGGAGACAGGTTAAATAAGGATTTTTAAGCTTTGAGACAATTGAGACATGGATTGTGTATGTGTGCCATTCAGAGGGTGAATGGACAAGACAAAAGATTTAAGTGTCTTTGAATGGGGTATGGTAGTAGGTGCCAGGCGCACCGGTTTGAGTGTGTCAAGAACTGCAACGCTGCTGGGTTTTTCACACTCAACAGTTTCCTGTTTGTATCAAGAGTGGTCCACCACCCAAAGGACATCGAGCCAACTTGGCACAACTGTAGGAAACATTGGAGTCAACATGGGCCAGCATCCCTGTGGAACACTTTCCACACCTTGTAGAGTGCATGCCCTGACGAATTGAAGCTGTTCTGAGGGCAGTAGGGGGTGCAACTCAATATTAGGAAGGTGTTTCTAGTGTTTTGTACACTCAGTGT
Source organism: Salmo salar (assembly GCF_965601325.2). Lineage (NCBI taxonomy): Eukaryota > Metazoa > Chordata > Actinopteri > Salmoniformes > Salmonidae > Salmo > Salmo salar. Next base: position 79,837,364 of record NC_138308.1, read on the forward strand.
ATAACAAAGAACTATATTTTGATATGTAACTGCTGTGTAAAAAAAAAAGGTGCCATGTATGTAAAATGTGTGTAGAATTTAGAGTACCAATCAAAAGTTTACTATTTTCTACATTGTACAGTACATATACAGTTGAAGTCGGAAGTTTACATACACTTAGGTTGGAGTCATTAAAACTCATTTTTCAACCACTACAAACATTTCTTGTTAATTAACAAACAATAGTTTTGGCAAGTCGGTTAGGACATCTACTTTGTGCATGACACAAGTCATTTTTCCAAAATTGTTTACTGAGAGATTATTTCACTTATAATTCACTGTATCACAATTCCAGTGGGTCAGAAGTTTACATACACTAAGTTGACTGTGCCTTTAAACAGTTTGGAAAATTCCAGAAAATGATGTCATGGCTTTAGAAGCTTCTGATATGCTAATTTACATAATTTGAGTCAATTGGAGGTGTAGCTGTGGATGTTTTTAAAGGCCTAACTTCAAACTCAGTGCCTCTTTGCTTGACATCATGGGAAAATCAAAATAAATCAGTCAAGACCTCATTCATCCTTGGGAGCAATTTCCAAACGCCTGAAGGTACCACGTTCATCTGTACAAACAATAGTGCGCAACTATAAACAACATGGGACCATGCAGCCGACAGACCGCTCAGGAAGAAGACGTGTTCTGTCTCCTAGAGATGAACATACTTTGGTGCGAAAAGTGCAAATCAATCCCAGAACAACAGCAAAGGACCTTGTGAAGACGCTGGAGGATACAGGTACAAAAGTATCTATATCCACAGTAAAACGAGTCCTATATCGACATAACCTGAAAGGCCGCTCAGCAAGGAAGAAGCCACTGCTCCAAAACCGCCATAAAAAAGCCAGACTACAGTTTGCAACTGCACAGGAGGACAAAGATCGTACTTTTTGTAGAAATGTCCTCTGGTCTGATGAAACAAAAATAGAACTGTTTGGCCATAATTACCATCTTTATGTTTGGAGGAAAAAGGGGAAGGCTTGCAAGCCGAAGAACACCATCCCAACCGCGAAGCACGAGGGTGGCAGCATCATGTTGGGTGGGTGCTTTGCCGCAGGAGACTGGTGCACTTCACAAAATAGATGGCATTATGTGGATATATTGAAGCTACATCTCAAGAGATCAGTCAGGAAGTTAAAGCTTGGTCACAAATGGGTCTTCCAAATGTACAAGTTATTATTTAACTAGGCAAGTCAGTTAAGAACATATTCTTATTTTCAATGACGGCCTAGGAACAGAACAACTGAATTTTACCTTGTCAGCTCAGGTATTTGATCTTGCAACCTTTCGGCTACAAGTCCAATGCTCCAACCACTAGGCTACCTGCCACTCCAATAACCTCAAGCATACTTCCAAAGTTGTGGCAAAATGGCTTAAGGACAACAAAGTCAAGGTATTGGAGTGGCCATCACAAAGCCCTGACCTCAATCCTATAGAAAATGTGTGGGCAGAAATGAAAAAGCGTGTGTGAGCAAGGAGGCCTACAAACCTGACTCAGTTACACCAGCCCTGTAAGGAGGAATAGGCCAAAATTCACCCAACTTATTGTGGGAAGCTTGTAGAAGGCTACCCCAAATGTTTGCCCCAAGTTAAACAATTTAAAGGCAATGCTACCAAATACCAATTGAGTGTATGTAAACTTCTGATCCTCTGGGAATGTGATGAAAGAAATAAAAGCTGAAATAAATAATTCTCTCTACTATTATTCTGACATTTCACATTCTTCAAATAAAGTGGTGATCCTAACTGACCTAAGACAGCATCACCTCTGCTGCTGTGACACTGAAACACCACAGTCACTTTCAATCACCACATCCCTGTCAGGGGACTGGACACACTCTCACACACACACACAAACTGGATACACAAACACACGCACCCACTAGCGAGCACGTACACTGTTGACACACACACTAACATATGCATTTTGCTAACACCTGTATACACAAGCATTCTCTCCAATATATGCACTCACACACAATGGGCACTAGGGCTGTCCCCGACAAAAAAACTAAATCTTGGTTGACCGGGAGTCATCCTTTCTTTCAAGCAATCGATTACTGGACAGTTTTAAATGTGTATTTTTCCATATTCAGTGCATTCGGAAAGTATTCAGACCCCTTTATCAACATTTTTTTACTTTACAGCCTTATTCGATTAAATTGTTTCCCCCCTCATCAATCTACACACAATACCCCATAATGACAAAGCAAAAACAGGTTTGTAGAAAATGGAATATCAAATTTACATAAGTATTCAGACTCTTTACTGAGTACTTTGTTGAAGCACCTTTGGCAACGATTATAGCCTAGAGTCTTCTTGGGTATAATGCTACAAGCTTGGCACACCTATATTTGGCGAGTTTCTCCCATTCTTTTCTGCAGATCCTCTCAAGCCCTGTCAGGTTGGATGGGGGGGCGTCGCAGCACAGCTATTTTCATTGGGTTCAAGTCTGGGCTCTGGCCAGGCAACTCAAAGACATTCAGAGACTTGTTCCGTAGCCACTCCTGCATTGTCTTGGCTGTGTGCTTAGGGTTGTTGTCCTGTTGGAAGGTGAAACTTCACCCCCGTCTGAGGTCCTGAGCGCTCTGGAGCAGGTTTTCATCAAGGATCTCTCTGTACTTTGCTCCGTTCATCTTTTCCTCAACCCTGACTATTCTCCCAGTAACTGCCACTGAAAAACCTCCCCACAGCATGATGCTGCCACCACCATGCTTCACCGGAGGGATGGTGCAAGGTTTCCTCCATTTGTGACACTTGGCATTCAGGCCAAAGGGTTCAATCTTGGTTTCAAACTCCAAGCGGGCTGTCATGTGCCTTTTACTGAGGTGTGGCTTCTGTCTGGCCACTACCATAGAGGCCTGATTGGTGGGTTGCTGCAGAGATGATTGTCCTTCTGGAAGGTTCTCCCATCTCCACAGAGGAACTCTGGAGCTCTGTCAGAGTGACCATCGGGTTCTTGGTCACCTCCCTGACTAAGGCCCTTCTCCCCCTGATTGCTCAGTTTGGCCGGGCAGCCAGCTGTAGGAAGAGTCTTGGTGGTTCCAAACTTATTCCATTTAAGAATGATGGGAGGCCACTGTGTTTTTGGGGACCTTCAATGCTGCAGAAATGTTTTGGTACCCTTTCCCAGATCTGTGCCTCGACACAATCCTGTCTCGGAGCTCTACGGACAATTCCTTCGACCTCATGGCTTGGTTTTTGCTCTGATATGCACTGTCAACTGTGGGACCTTATATAGACAGGTGTGTGCCTTTCCAAATCATGTCCAATCAATTGAATATAACACAGGTGGACTTCAATCAGGTTGTAGAAACATCTCAAGGATGTTAAATGGAAACAGGTCTCATACCAAAGGGTCTGAATACTTATGTAAATAAGGTATTTCTGTTTTTATTTTTAATAAATGTGCAAATACTTATGTAAATAAGGTATTTCTGTTTTTATTTTTAATAAATGTGCAAAAATTTCTAAAAACCTGTTTTCGCTTTGTCATTATGCGGTGTTGTGTGTAGATTGCTGAGGGAAAAAAATATTTAATCCAATTTAGAATAAGGCTGTAATGTAACAAAATGTGGAAAAAGCCAAGAGGTCTGAATACTTTCTGAAAGCACTGTATAGACAAACCCTATGTTGGAATAAAATCAACTATAAGGCTACTGAGGCTACTGAGCTTGTCTGACGCTTTAAGCACAGTGATAAAACATTGAGACAGAAATTACTCAAGAGGGAGCCAGAGATCGATATTGCCTAATCAGAAGAAAGAATGTGTTCCTGACCCTCCTCCCCCCCTGCTGCCCGATGCTGCTGGCCATCACAGATTCCGCCATTATACTCCTGAAGTTACAATTTAATAAGTACACCAGCAGTTGGCATCCTTTTCCATTTGGAGTGCCAATTCGTACCATTTTTACTGATCTCTGTGCCAGCAATGATTTTCATCTGCAAATTTTTGTTAAACAATTTAATTTAATATTAAGTCTTCATATCTCCAAATCAATGTCATGTCGTTAATCAAAATTCTATCTAAATGAAAATGATACAATTCTTAAAGTAACTTCTATTGCCAATATGTACAAATAGCCTACATAAAGCCAACAAATAAAAACATTGCAGCCTGCAGGTAGAAAATATCCTAGAAATCACATTAGCTACGCATGGCCTGTCTGCAAGGAACTTGAAGCATTGTATCAACTATCAACCTGAAACAGCCTGAAGCTCATGCTAGCAAATGTGTAACATTTGATAAAATATTCTGGACCCTCAGAGTTTCCTGTACCAGTGAGCTCCAGACAGACACAGCTGTAGGCTATTTTTGCAAGGGATAAGAAGTAATCAGGTAGGCATATTTTATGACGTTTCCACTGGATCAGAGCTTGGCATTTTTTCCCCTTTCATGCTGAGTGGTTATCAAAAGGGAGAGAGCTGGAAAGAGTTTTCAAATGGGCTACGTTGAGGAATTAATGTCATTCTCAATGGATGTAGAAACAGACTTAGTTTGCTTGCTGTTTGAGGCGAGGGACACATTTCTTTGAGAAGCTCCACGGTGATGGTGAGTTAGGACAATCGGAAATAGTTGCAGAACCCCAAATGAGTACATTTAAAGGCCTACATTTGCACGCAGACCTGCCAGCCTAGGCCTACTTCTATGGGTAATCAGGTGTGTGTCCTTACTCAAGATTCACAGGAGTGCTCCAAACAAAAGAGAATGAATAAATTGACAACTCGTGAATGGAACGAAATAAACCAAAACCTGTTTCGCACAAGTGTAGCATAGGTTGTGCGCTCTGCAAATGTGGTCACTCCTTCAATGACAACGGTAAGACTGGAATAATAATATATCAAATGCATTAACAGAAATGATCTTAACCAGATTAGAAATGATGGGAGTTAACGGTAAATGTGCTACTGGTGATACTGGTGTTGCGTACCCGCGGCCTCCGCAGTGGATTAGTCCACTCAGAGAGGTGTGAATCAGACAGGTGTCTCGTGTGCCATAGAAAATGTATATATATTTGCGACTGCTCAACTAAAAAAAATCTCAGTCGACCAACAGCCTATTGACCAAACAATCGGCCAGTTGACTAAATGGGGTCAGCCCTAATGGGCACATACAGAGAACCTTGTGGTGTGCAATCATACATACAAGTAAGCTCTTTTACACACACACACACACACACACACACACACACACGTATTCCCCATCTGTGGTGTTTTACTCTTATGTCCTATTGTGTATGGTGGTGGATGAGATGTAGCGTAGTGTTGCGGCTGTAGACTACAGCGACAGATAGCAGCATGTCACTCAGTATGTGTGTACGTGTGTCGATCCATGTGTTTTCCTGCCTGCCTGTGTGTTTACCCTCTATGTGAGTGTGTATACGTGCTCTCGATCTATGCCTGTGTGTGTGTGTGTGTGTGTGTGTGTGTGTGTCGGATTGATGGCTGGGCTGCTGTGTCTCTCCGTCTGAGCTGAATGGCTCCCAACGGCGTCATTAGGGGCAGGACCCCCTAAGAAGCACGGAGGCCCCGATGCTGCTGCACACACACACAGTTCTTGTGGGGACTTTTGGGGGTTTTAGGTCCCCACAAGGATAGAAGAACCAACACACACACACACACAATGGCAGAACAATAAACAATCAACCAGACCAATATGAATAATAGAATAGAGCTGAGTCGAAGGTTTCCACCTAAAAGAGAGTTAGTCTAGCTATCAGGAGCTAGATAGATATCAGGAGTTTTGTGTCACACTTAGGATCTTTGAATGGTGAAGAGGAGAAAGGAGAGAGAGAAAGAGAGCGGGAGAGAGAAAGAGAGTATGAGATGAGAAATATTGAGAGAGATTTGCAATGCTTTGTGAAATCTCTGACACTTTTACAACCAAATATTTTATTTCTCTCTCTCTCTCTCTCTCTCTCTCTCTCTCTCTCTCTCTCTCTCTCTCTCTCTCTCTCTCTCTCTCTCTCTCTCTCTAGCTGGCTGGACACAGTGCCACTGTTTACAGCAGTGAGGATGTTTTCAATAATGCAGAGAGAGCCACACACTGGTTTATTCACCAGGGTTAAACTGGAATAAATGACAATGAATAGAATAGGAAGAGAGGGAGAGGAAGTGAGAGAGATAATACAGAGGAGAGAGAGAGGGGGAGAGAAGGATGACTAGAGAGACTGGAGGGATGTGTAGACGGGGAGAAGACGGGTCGAAGAGGTGAGGGAGAGAGGGACTGAGAGAAATCTATATCTGCTGAATATTTGAAGATGTTTAATCCAGCAGATTTCAGTTTCCCACTCAGCACCGAGGCTAGCTAACTCAGCCATAGGGGAGAAGGAGGGAAAGGAGGAGATGGAACGAGGGATGGGACGGATGAGAATTGTGAAGAGTTTATCGACTTGAAACGGAATAATATTTCAGTATTAAGTAGGAAGTATGAATATAGTGAATTAGCTAACTATATCTAAATATTATAAATTAAGCTCATGGTCTTCCTCACACTCCTCTTATTGGTTCAACATATGTCAATAAAGCAACTGATTTAGGATCAGCACAGGAATCTGCATCCCAAACCCCAAATATTATTAACTAATCAACAAAACTGTGCCTAGAGCAGTTCTAAAAGACCATCTGCATTACAACACACCATCTAAAGCTATTTGAAACAGTAAAGTAGAATGTGATGATGTGCTAGGTTCTTATAGCAGTGGGGCTTATCTAGATATGATGTTGATGAGAGAGAGAGTGGCTCACACACACACAGAGACACACACACACACACACACAGGTTGATGAGAGAGAGAGGGTTAAGGCGCTAGATTAGTTATCACAGTCATCCTCGTTAACACTCCTGGACAGATACTGACACACTACTGATGCATGTTCGACATGTCTAAATATCTCTACTGACAGACACATGTTCTACATGTCTAGATAACTCTACTGACAGACACATGTTCTACATGTCTAAATAACTACTGACAGACACATGTTCTACATGTCTAAATAACTCTACTGACAGACACATGTTCTACATGTCTAAATATCTCTACTGACAGACACATGAACTACATGTCTAAATAACTCTACTGACAGACACATGTTCGACATGTCTAAATATCTCTACTGACAGACACATGTTCTACATGTCTAGATAACTCTACTGACAGACACATGTTCTACATGTCTAAATAACTACTGACAGACACATGTTCTACATGTCTAAATATCTCTACTGACAGACACATGTTCTACATGTCTAGATAACTCTACTGACAGACACATGTTCTACATGTCTAAATATCTCTACTGACAGACACATGTTCTACATGTCTAAATATCTCTACTGACAGACACATGTTCTACATGTCTAAATATCTCTACTGACAGACACATGAACTACATGTCTAAATATCTCTACTGACAGACACATGTTCTACATGTTTAAATAACTCTACTGACAGACACATGTTCTACATGTCTAAATATCTCTACTGACAGACACATGTTCTACATGTCTAAATATCTCTACTGACAGACACATGTTCTACATGTCTAAATATCTCTACTGACAGACACATGTTCTACATGTCTAAATATCTCTACTGACAGACACATGAACTACATGTCTAAATAACTCTACTGACAGACACATGTTCTACATGTCTAAATATCTCTACTGACAGACACATGTTCTACATGTCTAAATAACTACTGACAGACACATGTTCTACATGTCTAAATATCTCTACTGACAGACACATGTTCTACATGTCTAAATATCTCTACTGACAGACACATGTTCTACATGTCTAAATAACTACTGACAGACACATGTTCTACATGTCTAAATATCTCTACTGACAGACACATGTTCTACATGTCTAAATATCTCTACTGACAGACACATGAACTACATGTCTAAATAACTCTACTGACAGACACATGTTCTACATGTCTAAATATCTCTACTGACAGACACATGTTCTACATGTCTAAATATCTCTAATGACAGACACATGAACTACATGTCTAAATAACTCTACTGACAGACACATGTTCTACATGTCTAAATAACTCTACTGACAGACACATGAACTACATGTCTAAATATCTCTACTGACAGACACATGTTCTACATGTCTAAATAACTCTACTGACAGACACATGTTCTACATGTCTAAATAACTCTACTGACAGACACATGTTCTACATGTCTAAATAACTCTACTGACTGACACATGAACTACATGTCTAAATAACTCTACTGACAGACACATGTTCTACATGTCTAAATAACTCTACTGACAGACACATGTTCTACATGTCTAAATATCTCTACTGACAGACACATGTTCTACATGTCTAAATAACTCTACTGACAGACACATGAACTACATGTCTAAATATCTCTACTGACAGACACATGTTCTACATGTCTAAATAACTCTACTGACAGACACATGAACTACATGTCTAAATAACTCTACTGACAGACACATGTTCTACATGTCTAAATATCTCTACTGACAGACACATGTTCTACATGTCTAAATATCTCTACTGACAGACACATGTTCTACATGTCTAGATAACTACTGACAGACACATGTTCTACATGTCTAAATATCTCTACTGACAGACACATGTTCTACATGTCTAAATATCTCTACTGACAGACACATGTTCTACATGTCTAGATAACTACTGACAGACACATGTTCTACATGTCTAAATAACTACTGACAGACACATGTTCTACATGTCTAAATAACTACTGACAGACACATGTTCTACATGTCTAAATATCTCTACTGACAGACACATGTTCTACATGTCTAAATATCTCTACTGACAGACACATGTTCTACATGTCTAAATATCTCTACTGACAGACACATGTTCTACATGTCTAAATATCTCTACTGACAGACACATGTTCTACATGTCTAAATAACTACTGACAGACACATGTTCTACATGTCTAAATAACTGCTGACAGACACATGTTCTACATGTCTAAATAACTGCTGACAGACACATGTTCTACATGTCTAAATATCTCTACTGACAGACACTGAGACTAGGCATCTGTTAGTAGAGCCAGTATATCTACTCTGACAGTCACACACACAAACTTATGCACACACACACACACTCACACACACACACACTGAACATTCAACATATGCCAGCATGAATATTTGGGCACCGTCCATTAGCAAGACAAATCCAAGAAGACAGGGATTGAACATTGAGTGATGTAGGGAGGAATGAAAGAAGGAGTGGTACAGTATTTTGGGGAAGAGGAAGAACATTGTGTTTGATATAAAATTGTTGTGAGAGAGGGAGAGATAAAGAGAGAGGGATAGATAAAGAGAGAGAGGGAGAAATAAAGAGAGAGAGGGAGAGATAAAGAGGGAGAGATAAATAGAGAGAGGGCGAGATAAAGAGGGAGAGATAAAGAGAGAGATGGAGAGATAAAGAGAGAGAGGGAGAGATAAAGAGAGAGGGAGAGAAAGAGTGAGAGAGAGATAAAGAGAGAGGGAGAGCTAAAGAGAGAGAGTGATAGATAAAGATGGAGAGATAAAGAGCGAGAGGGAGAGAGAAAGGGAGAAATAAAGAGAGAGAGGGAGAGATAAAGAGGGAGAGATAAATAGAGAGAGGGCGAGATAAAGAGGGAGAGATAAAGAGAGAGATGGAGAGATAAAGAGAGAGAGGGAGAGATAAAGAGAGAGGGAGAGAAAGAGTGAGAGAGAGATAAAGAGAGAGGGAGAGCTAAAGAGAGAGAGGGATAGATAAAGATGGAGAGATAAAGAGCGAGAGGGAGAGAGAAAGGGAGAGATAAAGAGAGAGGGAGAGATAAAGAGAGAGGGAGAGCTAAAGAGAGAGAGGGAGAGATAAAGAGGGAGAGATAAATAGAAAGAGGGAGAGATAAAGAGAGAGGGGGATGGAGAGATTTGTGGTGTGAGTAAAAGAAAGGGACAGGTTGCCTTCCCAATTTAGTTCAGCAGTCAGAACAGCACTGCTGTCTGTGAGATAGTGTGTGTGTGTGTGTGTGTGTGTGTGTGTGTGTGTGTGTGTGTGTGTGTGTGTGTGTGTGTGGTGTGTGTGTGTGTGTGTGTGTGTGTGTGTGTGTGTGTGTGTGTGTGTGTGTGTGTGTGTGTGTGTGTCGCAGTGTCAAATCAAATCAAATTGTATTTGTCACATGTGCCGAATACAACAGGTGTAGACCTTACAGTGAAATGCTTACTTACAAGCCCTGAACCAACAATGCAGTTTTAAGAGATAAGAATAACAAATGATTAAAAAGCATCAGTAAATAACAATAGCGGGGCTATAAACGGGGTACCGGTACAGAGTCAATGTGGTAATATGTACATGTAGGTAGAGTTATTAAAATGTGTGTGTGTTGTGTTGCTGTGTTTGTCGCTGTGTGTCTCATTGTGTTTGTCGCTGTGTGCGTTTGTTTGTTGCAGTGTATGTTGCTGTGTTTGTCGCTGTGTGTGTATTGCTGTGTTTGTCACTGTGTGTGTATTTCTGTGTTTGTCGCTGTGTGCGTTTGTTTGTTGCAGTGTATGTTGCTGTGTGTGTCGCTGTGTGTGTATTGCTGTGTTTGTCACTGTGTGTGTATTTTTGTGTTTGTCGCTGTGTGCGTTTGTTTTTCACAGTGTGTGTTGCTGTGTTTGTCGCTGTGTGTGTATTGCTGTGTTTGTCACTGTGTCTGTATTACTGTGTGTATTGCTGTGTGTGTTGCTGTGTGTGTATTGCTGTGTGTGTTGCTGTGTTTGTCGTTGTGTGCCTACAAAGGCGTGTGTGACGCTATGCCTCTGTCTGTGTGTGTGTGTGTGTGTGTGGCATTCTCCTGTTAAAGGTCAGACATGAAGAATCCCTCCTTAATTGGATTGGGACTGGTTAGCATTGTTTAACCTCCCCACACTGTCTCACGCACACACACACACACACACACACACACACACACACACACACACCACACACACACACACACACACACACACACACACACACACACACACACACACACACACACACACACACACACGGTTTGCTTCCCTTGCAACGGCTTCTTTTATGCTCCCACTGCAGGTCAGACAAAGCCACCATTGTCCAGCCTTCTGCCTAGGAACCACTTGTGGAGGGATGTGTAGCCCAGGAATCACGGGGAGGTTTTATCCTGTGGGCGCACCTCTCCATTTACCTCTGGGTCTTCTGGCAGGACTGCTAATGCATTAGCATGCTAACATGGCTTTGACTTAGTGGACCAGGTTGACGCAAACATGACCTGAAAGAACATAATGAACACATTCACAAACAGCACACAGACAGACACTCCACAGCAGCACACAAAGGTACACACTGCTGAGGCGCAGTGACACACACACACACACACACACACACACACACACACACACACACACACACACACACACACACACACACACACACACACACACACACACACGCGCGCGCTTGAGGCAGGAGGCTGGGCCGACCCCTCTATAAATCAAACCGGTGTATAAACCAGCCTTGTCCGCAAACACACACTAATGACTGTGCGAACACACACACACCCTCGCACACAGTGTAGGTTTTAGGGTAAGCTTGTCTTTAAACAGACACAGGGTGTGATGTATGTGGTGTGAGTGAGGAGAGAGATTATAGTGTTCCAGAGGGATTGGAGCATCACTCCCCCAGCTCTTTACTGGAAGGAGGCAAGGAGAGAGGGAGGGAGAAGGAGAGATGGGGATGGAGAGAGAACGTGATATAGAGGGTAAGAGGGATATACAACAAGAGGATAATAGTAGAAAAAAGAGACAGAGGAGAAAGAGAGGAGGAAGAGAAACAGAGAGGGGCAAAGGAAGAGACTGAGAGGAAGAGGATACTGACAGGAGAGAAGAGGAGAACAGGTGGGTGACAGACTGATTATAGAGGTCCATTAAAGGGACAGAAACAGTCATTACTAAACCCTTTTAACGGCCATTTAAACAGCTTTAATTAGTCATCATTATCACTGTGCCCACTTCCTTATTGAAGGCAAAGTTGTCTAGTTGTTCTGGGCCCTTTTCATAAAGGAGCGCTGATCTAGAATCAGTTTTGCCTTTGCTAGATCATAATGATTAAGATGATATGGATTTTAGATCAGCACTCCTAGAGACTTTATGATCATGACTCCATATTTTCTGGTGTCATTGACTAGGTTTTAGGATAAAACAAAATCATGCCCTTTTACAGCCTGTCCCCATTCCCCCCCACTTCTCTCATTACTCCCTCCAGCCCTCATCTCCTCCCTCCCTTCCTCTTTCCCACTTTTCTTCAATGATCTGTCTTTTGGCTTTATATCGTTTGGCGGAGGGCTATGAAGCCAAAAGCTTAATTCAGTGCATGGTGTACGCCATAGTGATCCAAAGTTCTGATTAACGTTATAAATGCAAAAGGGGTAGAAGGGGAGGGGGGCTGTACATTGGCATGACTAATGATCTTGATGATGTAATCGTCTGTGATATGTAACCCTTCCCAACATGTTCCGACAGAGATGGAACCATAACACAAAGTATTATGGACACATTTTCTGTGTGTGTATGTGTTTGTATAAGCATGCGTGTGTGTGTGTGTGTGTGTGTGTGTGTGTGTTTGTATAAGCGTGTGTGTGTGTGTGTGTGTGTGTGTGTGAGTGTGTGACGTGCAGATGTGGGTAGCATGGAATCATTGAGATAAGAGAAAGTAGTCCCGTTCAATCCTTTCTGTTCTCCTCTGGGGCTTATTCCATGTTATGAACACAGCTGCTTCTACCCTTTATTCCATGTTATGAACACAGCTGCTGCTACCCTTTATTCCATGTTATGAACACAGCTTCTGCTACCCTTTATTCCATGTTATGAACACAGCTGCTGCTACCCTTTATTCCATGTTATGAACACAGCTGCTTCTACCCTTTATTCCATGTTATGAACACAGCTGCTGCTACCCTTTATTCCATGTTATGAACACAGCTGCTGCTACCCTTTATTCCATGTTATGAACACAGCTGCTGCTACCCTTTATTCCATGTTATGAACACAGCTGCTTCTACCCTTTATTCCATGTTATGAACACAGCTGCTGCTACCCTTTATTCCATGTTATGAACACAGCTGCTTCTACCCTTTATTCCATGTTATGAACACAGCTGCTTCTACCCTTTATTCCATGTTATGAACACAGCTGCTGCTACCCTTTATTCCATGTTATGAACACAGCTGCTGCTACCCTTTATTCCATGTTATGAACACAGCTGCTGCTACCCTTTATTCCATGTTATGAACACAGCTGCTGCTACCCTTTATTCCATGTTATGAACACAGCTGCTTCTACCCTTTATTCCATGTTATGAACACAGCTGCTGCTACCCTTTATTCCATGTTATGAACACAGCTGCTGCTACCCTTTATTCCATGTTATGAACACAGCTGCTGCTACCCTTTACTCCCCCGGCCCCTTCCCAACCCTAGCCCTCCCCCTTCCAACCTTAGCCCTCCCCCGGCCCCTTCCCAACCCTAGCCCACCCCCTTCCAACCCTAGCCCACCCCCTTCCAACCCTAGCCCTCCCCAGCCCCTTCCCAACCCTAGCCCACCCCCTTCCAACCCTAGCCCTCCCCCTTCCAACCTTAGCCCTCCCCCGGCCCCTTCCCAACCCTAGCCCTCCCCCTTCCAACCCTAGCCCTCCCCCTTCCAACCTTAGCCCTCCCCCGGCCCCTTCCCAACCCTAACCCTCCCCCAGCCCCTACCAACCCTAGCCCACCCCCTTCCCTCCCCCAGGTCCTACCCCAACCCTAACCCTCCCCCAGACCCTACCCCAACCCTAGCCCTCCCCCTTCCAACCCTAGCCCTCCCCCTTCCCTCCCCCAGGTCCTACCCCAACCCTAACCCTCCCCCAGCCCCTACCCCAACCCTAGCCCTCCCCCTTCCAACCCTAGCCCTCCCCCTTCCCTCCCCCAGGTCCTACCCCAACCCTAACCCTCCCCCAGCCCCTACCCAACCCTAGCCCTCCCCCTTCCAACCCTAGCCCTCCCCCTTCCCTCCCCCAGGTCCTACCCCAACCCTAACCCTCCCCCAGCCCCTACCCCAACCCCAGCCCTCCCCCAGCCCCTAACCCTACCCCAATCCCAGCCCTCCCCTGGCCCCAGCCACTATAATCAAGGTTTTAAGGTATGCAATTAAGGAGCTAATTAGTGTAATTAATTCAGCAGGAGCCAAGCCCCAGACTGGTCCTATTCACACACACTCAAGCACACACACACACACACACACACACACACACACACACACACACACACACACACTCTGCCTGGTCCTATTCATGGTTCAAGATCTGCCTTAATCCCTGGCCTTACACACCCCCAACAAAGACCCTGCACATAATGAGGTTGTGTGTGTTGGGGTGTACACATCATTTCTATGTGAGAAAGGAATGAAAGGGATAGGGAGAAAGGTAAGAAAAACAGAATGGCTCATGTGATTTTATTTTGGAAATTGGACTAATTGACACCGATTCAATTCCGTCCATTGCTCTTTTCCCAGTCACAGATTCAGAGTAAAGACATCAGAAGGTAGCTACTACACACAGGGGACGTACTTTGAAGTAAGAGTCTTTCCGCCATGGTAGACTAACTAACTTAGTAAAGGTTCAATAAAAAAAATCTAATAAACAACAAAATATGTAGTGGTTTTGTGCTATCTGTGTATTTTTCTACTTGTTTCAGGCAGTTGGTGGTTCGTCTCCAGGGAGAGGTGCTTCCATAAAGACTTAGTGCTGTTCAATGCCGCGTATGAATGCTCCACTTACAACAGGAAACAGAAAAGAGAGAGAGAGAGAGGATAAACGAGTGTTTTTCTCTGCTGTACTCTGGGACCTGGCTATTCCCTCAGCCACAAACTAGACCACGCAGAGACTTAACCCTGATCAAACTTTTACCAGCCAGCTCTCTTTCTCCGCAGCGCACTCTCTCTCTCTCTACCTCCCTCTCTCTCTCTTTCTGTCTGTATGTCTGTCTGTCTCTCTCTACCTCCCTCTCTCTCTTTCTGTCTGTCTGTATGTCTGTCTGTCTCTGTCTCTCTCTCTCTCTCTCTCTCTACCTACCTCTCTCTCTTTCTATCTGTATGTCTGTCACTCTCTCTACCTACCTCTCTCTCTCTTTCCGGCTGTATGTCTCTCTCTCTACCTACCTCTCTCTCTCTTTCTGGCTGTATGTCTGTCTGTCTCTCTCTCTCTACCTACCTCTCTCTCTCTTTCTGGCTGTATGTCTCTCTCTACCTACCTACCTCTCTCTCTTTCTGGCTGTATGTCTGTCTGTCTGTCTCTCTCTCTCTACCTTCCCCTCTCTCTCTTTCTGTCTGTCTGTATGTCTGTCTGTCTCTGTCTCTCTCTCTCTCTCTCTCTCTCTCTCTCTCTCTCTCTCTACCTACCTCTCTCTCTCTCTTTCTGTCTGTATGTCTGTCTGTCTCTCTCTCTACCTTCCCCTCTCTCTCTTTCTGTCTGTCTGTCTCTCTCTCTACCTACCTCTCTCTCTTTCTGTCTATATGTCTGTATGTCTGTCTGTCTGTCTCTCTCTCTCTACCTCCCTCTCTCTCTCATTCTGTCTGTCTGTCTCTCTCTCTACCTACCTCTCTCTCTTTCTGTCTGTATGTCTGTCTGTCTCTCTCTCTCTACCTCCCTCTCTCTCTCATTCTGTCTGTCTGTCTCTCTCTCTCTACCTATCTCTCTCTTTCCGTCTATATGTCTGTCTGTCTGTCTCTCTCTCTCTACCTACCTCTCTCTCTCTTTCTGTCTATATGCTTGTCTGTCTGTCTCTCTCTCTTTCTGTCTATATGTTTGTCTGTCTCAGTCTCTCTCTCTTTCTGTCTATATGTCTGTCTGTCTCTCTCTCTCTACCAACCTCTCTCTTTCTGTCTATATGTCTATCTGTCTGTCTGTCTGTCTCACTCTCTCTCTCTCTCTCTCTACCTCCCTCCCTTTCTTTCTGTCTATATGTCTGTCTGTCTCGCTCTCTCTCTCTCGCAGACACATACACACAGGCACACTTGCAGACATAAACACACACACTAACACACACACATCCCATCCACAGGTTTTTCCAGTCCCACTTGTACCAAACATCCCTGGGTTATTTTACTTAAAAAGCAATGAGGCCAGAATGGAAGACAGTAAAAACATACAGAGAGGAGAAGCAGAGCAAAATACACAGCTAAACACAGACACACACACCGACGTAGACACACACTCTGACTAACACTCCCTGTGGCTGGTGGTTTTTGTTCTTGCTGAGCACTCATTTACTTCATTAAAAGCTTTAATTAACGTGACAGTTCTGTGTAATTACACTCTTTAAGATGTACTACTCTGTTCAGAACAAGTTGGACGCCCTCTCTCTCTCTCCCTCCCACCCTCTCGCTCTCTCTCTCACTCCCTCTTGTGCTCTCTCTCCCTCTATCCCACTCTCTCTTTTTCTCTCTCGTCACCTCTCTATCTCCCTCTCTCTCAAGTTCTTTCTCTGTTTCCATCAACTCCGTTTCACAGCAAAAACATTTTTTTTTTAAAGTTTGTGGTGTGTGTGTGTGTGCGTGCGTGCGTACGTGAGTGAGTACGTGCGTTTGTATGTGTGTGTTCTGCTCTAGAAGTCAACTCCTCTACAGTAAAGTTGTGTGTCTGTGACATTTGACATTAATGTGATCCAGAAATAAACGCCTTTTAAGAGTTCCTCTAAAAGATCCCATCCATCCTACGGCTCTAGCCTTTTTTCTACTCCGTCTCTCTCTCTCTCACACACACTCTTCGTCTGCCCTCCGCATCCCTTTTTCTTAATTTAGTTTCCCTCCTCCTCCTCTCTTCCATCGCTCCCTCTTTCTCTCTGTGTCACCGAATGTTGTCTCATTCTCTCGTTTCTCCCATCAGACCGTTGACCCACTTCCCTCTTTTTGCGTCCCTCCTTCCCTCATCGCTCCTTCTCTCCCTCTCTCCATCCCTCCTTTCGTTATTGCTCCTTCTCTCCCTCTCTCCCTCTCTCTATCCCTCCTTCCCTCATCGCTCCTTCTCACCTGCCCTCCTTCCCTCATCGCTCCTTCTCACCTGCCCTCCTTCCCTCATCGCTCCTTCTCTCCAGCCCTCCTTCCCTCATCGCTCCTCTCCCTCTCTCCCTCCCTCCTTCCCTCCCTCAACTTTTAGACTTTTGTCCCCAAAAATATTTTGCACTCCCCTCTTCCTCCTCTCCCCATCCTATCTCCCTCCCTCTTCCTCCTCTCACCTTCCTACCTCCCTTCCTCTTCCTCCTCTCACCTTCCTATATCCCTCCCTTCCCACCTCTTCCATGCTCCCTCCCTCCCTCTTCCTCCTCTCACTTTCCTACCTCCCTCCCTCTTCCTACCCCCCTCTCTCCCTCCTCCTCCTTCGCTCCCTCTTCCTCCTCTCCCCATCCTTTCTCCCTCTTCCTCCTCTCACCTTCCTACCTCCCTCCCTCTTCCTCCTTCCCTCCCTCTTCCTCTTCTCCCCATCCTCCCTCTCTACCTCTTCCTCCTGTCACCTCCCTCCCTCTTCCTCCTTCCCTTCCTTTTCCTCCTCTCACCACCCTCCCTCCCTCCCTCCCTCCCTCCCTCCCTCCCTCCCTCCCTCCCTCCCTCCCTCCCTCCCTCCCTCCCTCCCTCCCTCTTCCTCCTCTCACCATCCTCCCTCCCTCCCACTTCCTCCTGTCACCTTCCTTCCTCTCTCCCTCCCTCTTCCTCCTTCCCTCCCACTTCCTCCTTCCCTCCCCTCCTCCATTCTCCTCTCCTCTCATCTCACAATAAGGTGTCTAGTCTAAAGAAGTTTAAAGTGTGTTTGTGAAAGAAACCAACAAACAGTTGGTGTATAGCATAGTGCATCAGCCACACTTCGCCATATCAAACACTAGCATGGTAGAAACGTTCTCTCAGCGTTGTTCTGACGTCGTGGCGGAGTGTTTTGATGTTTGATATGGCTGTCTCCAATTTGACTGTGACGTCCTACTGAGCTGTCCTGCTGAACACAACAGAAATAGTTATTTATTCTGTTTGAACACACAGAGACCACACACACACACACACACACACACACACACACACACACACACACACACACACACACACACACACACACACACACACACACACACAGGCACGCAAACACACACACACAGGTGTTTAGTTTATTTCTAGCAGAATGTAATTGCACACACCATAATCAGACAGTGACAATGTCAGTGTGGATCTGCCTTAGAGGAACGAAGATAGTCCCAAAGAAAGCTGGAACTGGGTATACAAAGGCTGTCTCTCCAATGGCACAATATTCCCTATAGTGCACTGCTTTTGACCAGGGCCCTATAGTGCACTATATAGGGAATAGGGTGCCATTTTGTTATGTATCCAAAGAAAATCAAAGACAGAGAGAGAGACAGAGAGAAGGGGAAGAGAGAGAGACTGAGAGAGAAGGGGAAGAGAGAGAGACCGAGAGAGAAGGGGAAGAGAGAGAAACCGAGAGAGAAGGGGAAGAGAGAGAGACTGAGAGAGAAGGGGAAGAGAGAGAGACCGAGAGAGAAGGGGAAGAGAGAGAAACCAAGAGAGAAGGGGAAGAGAGAGAGACTGAGAGAGAAGGGGAAGAGAGAGAGACTGAGAGAGAAGGGGAAGAGAGAGAGACCGAGAGAGAAGGGGAAGAGAGAGAGACCGAGAGAGAAGGGGAAGAGAGAGAGACTGAGAGAGAAGGGGAAGAGAGAGAGACCGAGAGAGAAGGGGAAGAGAGAGAGAGAGAGAAGGGGAAGAGAGAGAGACAGAGAGAGAGAAGGGGAAGAGAGGGAGACTGAGAGAGAAGGGGAAGAGAGGGAGACCGAGAGAGAAGGGGAAGAGAGAGAGAGACTGAGAAAGAGAAGGGGAAGAGAGGGAGACCGAGAGAGAAGGGGAAGAGAGAGAAGGGGAAGAGAGAGAGACTGAGAGAGAAGGGGAAGAGAGAGAGAGACTGAGAAAGAGAAGGGGAAGAGAGGGAGACCGAGAGAGAAGGGGAAGAGAGAGAGACTGAGAGAGAAGGGGAAGAGAGAGAGACTGAGAGAGAGGGGAAGAGAGAGAGACAGAGAGAGAGAAGGGGAAGAGAGGGAGACTGAGAGAGAAGGGGAAGAGAGAGAGACTGAGAGAGAAGGGGAAGAGAGAGAGAGACTGAGAAAGAGAAGGGGAAGAGAGGGAGACCGAGAGAGAAGGGGAAGAGAGAGAGACTGAGAGAGAAGGGAAGAGAGAGAGAGAGAGAAGGGGAAGAGAGAGAGACAGAGAGAGAGAGGGGAAGAGAGAGAGACTGAGAGAGAAGGGGAAGAGAGAGAGACTGAGAGAGAAGGGAGAGAGAGAGAGACTGAGAAAGAGAAGGGGAAGAGAGGGAGACCGAGAGAGAAGGGGAAGAGAGAGAGACTGAGAGAGAAGGGGAAGAGAGAGAGAGAGAGAAGGGGAAGAGAGAGAGACAGAGAGAGAGAAGGGGAAGAGAGGGAGACTGAGAGAGAAGGGGAAGAGAGGGAGACCGAGAGAGAAGGGGAAGAGAGAGAGACAGAGAGAGAGAAGGGAAGAGAGGGAGACCGAGAGAGAAGGGGAAGAGAGAGAGACAGAGAGAGAGAAGGGGAAGAGAGAGACAGAGAGAGAGAAGGGGAAGAGAGGGAGACCGAGAGAGAGAGGCTATTTTCCTTTTTAAGCTACTTAAATTCAGACTCAAAACGTATTTTCAAGTGTTCATCTGAGAATGGCGTTGTTAGAGTTGTCAGAATATGTTAGTGTGTCTGTGTGTCTGTGTGTCTGTGTGTGAGTATGCCTCTATTAAAGTGTGTGTGGTAGCCTGCAGGGTAGGCCTCCACAGGGGACAGGAAGAACTGAGCTAAGTGGGCGCTTTAAGACCCGACTCAGTAGACAGACCGAGAGAGAGAGAGAGAGAGAGAGAGAAGAGAGAGAGATGAGAGAGAGAGAGAGAGCGACGAGAGAGACGTAGAGAGAGAGAGACAGAGCTAGAGAGAGAAGGAGAGAGAGAGAGAGAGAAGGCGAGAGAGAGAGAGAGAGAGAGAGGAGAGAGAGAGAGAGACAGAGAGAAAGGAGAGAGAGAGAGGAGAGAGAGAGAGAGAGACGAGAGCAGATGACGAGAGGAGAGAGAGAGAGAGAGAGAGAGAGAAAGAGAGAGAGAGAGAGAGAGAGAGAGAGACGGGGCGGCTCCGTGAATCCTGTGCTGCCACGGGGAGTGGACAGGCAGAGGTGTTTAGTCTATATCTGAGAGAGACATGAGGATACAGACAGGTTAAAAAAAATAAAACTCAGATTTACGGCTGCATGAGCAAAGAGCAGAGGATAAAGAGATTGAGGGAGGAAATGGAGGGAGGAGACGGAGGGAGGAGAGAGGCCGGCATTGACCCGTTTCTGCAGACCTTTATTCTATAACGGAGACCGGCCACACACAGAGACACACTCTCATTTTCGAACACTCACATACTCCCAGACACACTCTAAAACACACACACACACACCATACAAGCACCATACAGCACAACAGCACTCAACCATCCCCTTCAAGACACCAAGAGATTATCTACAAATACCCACAGTTGCTATTGACAGTCATTCTATTGGCAGCTAGACACTGAAGGGTATATTGAAGTGTTACACCTTTATGTTACTCATCTCGACATTACATACACTACATGACCAAAAGTATGTGGACACCGGCTCGTTGAACATCTCATTCCAAAATCATGGGCATTAATATGGAGTTGGTCCCCACTTTGCTGTTATAAAAGCCTCCACTCTTTTGGGAAGGCTACTAGATGTTGGAACATTGCTGCGGGGACTTGCTTCCATTCAGCCGCAAGAGCATTAGTGAGGTCAGGCACTGATGTTGGGCGACTAGGCCTGGCTCGCAGTAGGCACTCCAATTCATCCCAAAGGTGTTCAATGGGGTTGAGGTCAGGGCTCTGTGCAGGCCAGTCAAGTTCTTCCACAGCGATCTCGACAAACCATTTCTGTATGGACCTCGCTTTGTGCACGGGGGCATTGTCATGCTGTAACAGGAAAGGGCTTTCCCCAAACTGTTGCAACAAAGTTGGAAGCACAGAATTGTCTAGAATGTCGTTGTATGCTGTAGCGTTAAGATTTCCCTTCACTGGAACTAAGGGGCCTAGCCCGAACCATGAAAAACAGCCACAGACCATTATCCCTCCTCCACCAAACTTTACAGTTGGCACTATGCATTGGGGCAGGTAGTGTTCTCCTGGCATCCCCCAAACCCAGATTCATCCGTCGGACTGCCAGATGGTGAAGAGTGATTCATCACTCCAGAGAATGCGTTTCCAACTGCTCTAGATTCCAATGGCGGCGAGCTTTACACCAAGCCGTCGCTTGGCATTGCGCATGGTGATCTTAGGCTTGTGTGCGGCTGCTCGGCCATGGAAACCCATTTCATGAAGTTCCTAACGAGCAGTTATTGTGCTGAAGTGGCTTCCAGAATCATTTTGGAACTTGGAAGTGAGACGATTTTCTGGCGCTAAGCACTTCAGCACTCGGCGGTCCCGTTCTATGAGCTTGTGTGGCCTACCACTTCCTGGCTGAGCCGTCGTCGCTCCAGACGTTTCCACTTCACAATAACAGCACTTACAGTTGACTGGGGAAGCTCTAGCAGTGCAGAAATTTGATGAACTGACTTATTGGAAAGGTGGCATCCTATGACGGTGCCACATTGAAAGTGACTGAGCTCTTCAGTAAGGCTATTCTACTGCCAATGTTTGTCTATGGAGATTGCATGGCTGTGTAATCAATTTCATATTCCCGTCAGCAACGGGTGTGGCTGAAATAGCCGAATTCACAAATTTTAAGGGGTGTCCACGTACTTTTATTTATATAGTGTACTTCCTGCCTAGAATGTGTCTGTTCAGTACCAAGCTGATGAGACCATGAACCTTATCTCCTCTATTCAATCTATTTCTATACTCACCCAAAGCTATTGAAGTGTTATGGGCATGAAGGACATTGAAGGGCCCTGTCTATTCAAATCCTCTGTCAGTACGAACTATCTCAACTATAGAAAACACACGACACAGCCTCTCTCTCCAATGCACCCGATGCCCTCAGATGAGGACTCTGACCCAGTTCAGACTGTAGCATCTCTCTTTGCTGTCCTACATCACTGCTGCTTTATCGGCGACATTCCCTCAATGTTATGCAAGTGTTCTTTCGCCGCTCCTCAATCCTTTCTGCTCTTAATGCTCACATTGGCTCATAGTCCTCTGGGGAAGCTATCTATAGACCTGTTTTCTCCCTTCTCCCTCTGTCTGCCTCTCTCTTTCTTTCTCTGTCCCTTTCTCAGTCCTTCTGTTTCACTCGCTCACTCTCTCGCTCTCTCTCTCTCTCTCTCTCCATCCATCTCTCTGTCCTATGACTCTGATGACAGTAAGCAGGTTTACATGTTAGGTTTGTTGGTTAGATTGTTTGTTGATGTAGCGACAGGATTGTCTAAAAGTATTATTGTTTAGAGGTCAGAGATGGATAACCTATGTAGCAACCTGTATTACATGTCACTCACACACACAAACGCACACACACACACATGGACAAACGTACACACACGCATGCACGCACGCACACACACACACACACACACACACACACACACACACACACACACAGTCACACACACGCACACATATCAGATACACACTCATGCATGCACACTGACACACACGTGCACGCACACAGGTTTGCACACACAGACACAAACTGTAGTTCAACGCAGAATGCACACACACACACACACACACACCTGGCTCATTCAGCCAGTCATTGAACAACATCCAACACATTATCCACAGAACCTTTCCAATTGTCAAACACAATAAAGAATTGGCACGCTGAACTCTGAATTTTCTGTATAAGAGCAGTCTGTTTGGATGCAGGGTTACAATAGAAAATTAAAAACAGAAAACAGAGATGTAGGCATTGGTCTGAAACCGAAAAAGAAAGGAAATTCACTTGAGCACCACAATGCCTACTTCACCCATGCTCTACCAAGGTTTTCCAGCACACAGCTTTGACCTACTACAGTAGCTATGTTGTCCTATTGTACTTCCAACCATGTGTAGGCAGCCTGAGGGAGGTGTCAAAAACTATACACGAAAGAGAATGGTCAAACTATCCTCTCTGGTAGGCAAACCCAGGACCTTTGAATCCCAGGGCGGTGATGCTAACCGTTACACTACGAACCCAGTTTATAGATACGTTAACTTGACACGCTATTTAAATGGGCAGTGTGGTGATGACATCATGCGTTTGCTCCAAAATGTTTTTGTTCATTCACTCAGTACTAATTGAACGTTTACTTATCTTGGTCATTTTTTTGTTGTTTTTGTCTAAAACAGTTGGTGTGTTGAAAACAATTAAATGTTATCACATACGGTAGCTAACATGATCATTATGGTGTTCTTGTTTTACCTGCATGCTTCGTGTGTAATCCGCACCCCTTATACTTTTTACTTGACGATGGCGACTTCAGGTTTTCAGGAACACATTGAAAAGTTAGTTGATCAGTTGGCACAAATTTGGAGTATAATGACATGAAGAAAATTGCATGACAGAGGAGGGAGCGTACTGAATTAATTAATAAGTAAAAGGGTAGACTTTTCTCAGGCTCTTCTAACAGTGGTCCTGTTGTGTTCTTGTTACACACAAGTGTCCAGGTCAGCAGTTTACACAGACTTCAGCCAAATGAAAAACCTTCCATAGCTAAATATACCTAGCTAGCTAGCTACCTTCCTTTTGCTTCTCATCCAACTGGTGTAAGCTAGCTAGCTACAGCTGCTAGCCTTCTACTAGCTAGCTGCTGCTATTGCGCAGCATCCGAGTTGCACCCAGATTTAGAACTCTGAGATTCAACTGAAAAGATGTTAGCATTGCAGAAATGCTACAAAAAGAAAGCACATCGTTGGTTTTTATTGGGCATAAATGTGCACGTGAGTGAGGTAAATTGTGAATTTAGTAAAAACGGTTGTACCTTCAAACTTATTCAGTCAAGATGGATCTAAGTCTAATGGTCACCTTATGGACGCTGTAGCCTCGTTTTAATCCGACGTCTAGAATTTGAGCTAGGTTTGGGCAAAAGATTTGTCTGGCGACCCTATACACCTCACCCACTTGGTTATGGGCTTTAAAAACACCTGTACCATGTCAGATATAGAGTTGAAATGTATTACATTTTGAGTTTTCATCTCAATATTGCACTTTATATACATCACAGAAGACTGAAATATAACAAAACTGTTTGACATAGAAACGTTGTATTTTTTTACATTTAAATTCTGAAAAATATGAATAACATTCCACCCATGAGGCCACTAGAGGGAGATTTGGTCATTCGACTGCAGGAAAGGGGTACCTGTCTCCTCCCCTTCATCTACGCGGATTGAAGTGGATTTAACAAGTGACATCAATAAGGGATCATAGCTTTCACCTGGATTCACCTGGTCAGCATGTCATGGAATGAACAGGTGTTCTTAAAGTTTTGTACACTCGGTGTATGATGGTAGGGAGCTTCAACCAAAGCGTACAATAGTCGCACCATCTGGCGTAACTATAATTAGTATTAGTATGACAATTTCCTTTCTATCTCCCTACACTGTCAGTCAGCCTAATGGATGATAAACACATCACTATACTGTAGAGCAGGGGTAGGCAACTAGATTCAGCCACCGGATGATTTTTATCAGAGTGGATGGTCAGGGGGCCAGAACATAATTATAATCATTTGTACACTGCAAATTGACCACAGCTAAGCCCCAAAATAAATTGTGTATGAAAATAATAATAATTTACGACCTTGATTATATTGAGACACTATCATGTCTCTTTTTTTTTGTGTACGTGGTTGGTGTGTGTATGTGCCTAAGTGTGTGTGTGTGGCAAAGATCAGGTGTGTGCCTGACATCCAACAAGCTCTCACAGTCTCACTGCGGAATCCGACGTTTCTCCTTAAACATCACATTTCGATGGTTAAGTTTAGGCATTCATTCTGAATTGTTAAGGTAAGTGTCAAAGTTTGGGATAGGGTTAAAACACCAAGAAGAAGAAACAGGTGCCTAGCATTGGGATTGAACATGCGGCCGACCGTTGTTGGCGGTTTACCCCAAGCCTACTTAATGGTAGTAGCACTCCTGGTTGTCCTTAGTGGCCGGCTTTTAAGTCATCTGCCTACGTCCTGCTTACCTGGACGGATGTCGAATTTTGCAGTGGATCTTGAGCGACCTGGCAGTTACAAGCCCTTCTCACTGGGAGGACTCTGTGGCCCTGAGGTCTCCGTGTGTGTGTTTGTGTGTGTGTGTGTGTGTGTGTGTGTGTGTGTGTGTGTGTGTGTGTGTGTGTGTGTGTGTGTGTGTGTGTGTGTGTGTGTGTGTGCATGTCAATGTTTAAGGTTAATAGGATGGGATTCCACGCATCCCACCCCCTAGGACAGAGACATGTAGAAAGGGAGGGGGGAGACACAGGGAGAAAATAGGGAGAGGTGAGAAGGTTGGGGGGGGGGATTGGGGTGACGATAATGCTCTCCGATAGATGAAAAGTGAATAACTGCTGAGAATTAGAATGTCATTGAGCACAGAGGGGAGATCAACCGCACGCAAGGCAAGCAGAGATACCGAGATCATTCCCCCTGACACAAAGGAGTGTGTGTGTTCATATCTGTGTGTGTGATTCTGTCTTGTTTGGCTAGTAATAGTGGAGATAGGAGACTTTGGGAGATACCATAGCCTATGTGTCTGTATGGGGTGTGTGAGTGCATATGTATATGCACATGTGTGTGTGTGTGTGTGTGTGTGTGTCTCAGTGTGTGTGTGTGTGTGTCTCAGTGTGTGTGTGTGTGTGTGTGTGTGTGTGTCCAGCATGTGATCTTTAACCTGTCACCATTACTCTGCACACTATGTCCTTGTTTTACTATCCTGATGGGGACTTTAAGGGATTTTAGGTCCCCACAAGGACAGAAGAACCAACACACACACACACACACACACACACACACACACACACACACACACACACACACACTGTGGTACTGCAACCCTGTAAACAACCTTCCAGTGTTTGCTACAATGGAAAAATGAATTTTCTCAATTTTCTCCATCGAAAACAGCTTAGGAAAACCTCATGCCATGTTGCAACTAATCTTCCTTGTGTATTTCTATATTTCCAGTTTGGCGGAATGCATGCAGAGAAAGAGTGTCACAGCTAGATCTTGGCTTAGTGTTATGGATCAAAAGAATGCTTTTTTCAGGGTGAAAACACATGCCGTGTGGCCTTTCTCTTTGACTACACAGCTTAGTGCGTTGAAGTCAGCTGTCAGGGAAAGGGTTGTGATACCTTCGTTAATGCGTCACACAGAGGGTCTAAAAGTGTTCCGTGTTAGTTATAAAGGGTTCTAGAGTTACAGGAAATATGAAGTATGATCCTAGATTTTAAAGAGTTGGCAAGAAGAGACAATATGCATCCCTAATGTAAGTCTTTCTCAAGGGTGTGTGTGTGTGTGTGTGTGTGTGTGTGTGTGTGTGTGTGTGTGTGTGTGTGTGTGTGTGTGTGTGTGTGTGTGTGTGTGTGTGTGTGTGTGTGTGTGTGTGTGTGTCCAGGGAGGGGGAGATATAGTTAAAGCTTCATCATTTCTCTGACATGTAGATAAACCAGAACCCAGTGGAGCAGGAGGCCTACAAATAAGTACAGGAACCGACAGTAAATTCTCTCCGCCCTGGTCTTTCGACAGAAAAACGGCGTTCTTATCCAAGAAAATAGGTCCAGCAATCACCTACTGTATAGTAATGTAGTTTTGTTGATTTAATTATTCTTAGGACAACATGTGTGAATACACACACACACACACACACACACACACACACGCGCGCGCGCGCTCATGCACGTGCACACACACAGCGAGCGTGCCTTCCTCAGCGTGTGTATGAGACAAGCTTTGTTATAACATACTCCGGAGACAAAACAACTGGAACTAAGAGATACCAATGGTTTCACGTTTATTTATACAGATTGAAGCCCGTCACACACACACATACACACATATATTTGCACACACACACACACACCATCGCCCCTTACTTAATGTGTGTCTCAGGAACCAGACACCCACTCACATTGTCATGTATGTGTGTGTGTCATATCACGTTCATTACTCTAGACAACAACGGCGCGTCACACATACGCCGTCACAAACACCAGTGGCGAGCGTGGGCGGGATACACACACAACAATCCACACGCATGCAGCATGCTCGTTTTGGCTCAGATCCTTTCTCTTTGTACCCTCACTTTGTTTGTTAGTTTCTCCTTTTTTGTCCTTTAATCTGCTCTTTCGCTCTGTGCCTCGGCCTTTTGATTATCCTTTACTTTAATCTGTCTGCTATCTGACAACATGCAATGTGTATATACTGTATTCTACTGCATTTTAGTCAATGCCACTCCCACATTGCTCATCCTAATATTTATATATTCCTTTCTTTTACTTTTAGATTTGTGTGTATTGTTTTGAATTGTTAGATACTACTGCACTGTTGGAGCTAGGAACACAAGCATTTCACTACACTCACAATAACATCTGCTAAATATGTGTATGCGACCAATAACATTGTATTTAATTTGATGCTTCTCCTTCAACTGGGTTTCAGCTCCATATTCAGACTGCATTCAGACTGTATTCAGACTGTATTAGACTATCAGACTGTATTCAGACTGTATTAGACTATCAGACTGCATTCAGACTGTATTCAGACTGTATTAGACCATCAGACTGTATTCAGACTGTATTAGACTATCAGACTGCAT
The DNA here is from genome assembly GCF_965601325.2 of Salmo salar. Taxonomy (NCBI): domain Eukaryota; kingdom Metazoa; phylum Chordata; class Actinopteri; order Salmoniformes; family Salmonidae; genus Salmo; species Salmo salar. The sequence goes on from NC_138308.1 coordinate 79,865,262, forward strand.
TCAGACTGTATTCAGACTGTATTAGACTATCAGACTGTATTCAGACTGTATTAGACTATCAGACTGTATTCAGACTGTATTCAGACTGTATTAGACTATCAGACTGTATTCAGACTGTATTAGACTATCAGACTGCATTCAGACTGTATTCAGACTGTATTAGACTATCAGACTGTATTCAGACTGTATTAGACTATCAGACTGTATTCAGACTGTATTCAGACTGTATTAGACTATCAGACTGTATTCAGACTGTATTAGACTATCAGACTGCATTCAGACTGTATTCAGACTGTATTAGACTGTATTAGACTATCAGACTGTATTCAGACTGTATTAGACTATCAGACTGTATTCAGACTGTATTCAGACTGTATTAGACTATCAGACTGTATTCAGACTGTATTAGACAATCAAACTGTATTCAGTGTATTCAGACTGTATTAGACTATCAGACTGTATTCAGACTGTATTCAGACTGTATTAGACAATCAAACTGTATTCAGACTGTATTAGACTATCAGACTGCATTCAGACTGTATTCAGACTGTATTAGACCATCAGACTGTATTCAGACTGTATTAGACTATCAGACTGCATTCAGACTGTATTCAGACTGTATTAGACTATCAGACTGTATTCAGACTGTATTAGACTATCAGACTGTATTCAGACTGTATTCAGACTGTATTAGACTATCAGACTGTATTCAGACTGTATTAGACTATCAGACTGCATTCAGACTGTATTCAGACTGTATTAGACTATCAGACTGTATTCAGACTGTATTAGACTATCAGACTGCATTCAGACTGTATTCAGACTGTATTAGACTATCAGACTGTATTCAGACTGTATTAGACTATCAGACTGTATTCAGACTGTATTCAGACTGTATTAGACTATCAGACTGTATTCAGACTGTATTAGACAACCAAACTGTATTCAGACTGTATTCAGACTGTATTAGACTATCAGACTGTATTCCGACTGTATTAGACAATCAAACTGTATTCAGTGTATTCAGACTGTATTAGACTATCAGACTGTATTCAGACTGTATTCAGACTGTATTAGACAATCAAACTGTATTCAGACTGTATTAGACTATCAGACTGTATTCAGACTGTATTAGACTGTATTAGACTATCAGACTGTATTCAGACTGTATTAGACTGTATTAGACCGTATTCAGACTGTATCAGACTGTATTCAGATGAAATGGCTGCATCAAAAATAGAGCATTATAGATGGAGTAGGGTACCATTTGGCACGCATCCTATACCTGTTATACTATATCTGTAACTGGTCTGGTCTGGTCGGAGAAAGACAGACACACACAGGCAGACAGGCTGCACACACACGCACGCACGCACGCACGCAGACACACACACACACACACACACACACACACACACACACACACACACACACACACACACACACACACACACACACATACATACACCCACTCACGATACACACTTGTCTAAAGCTCTACTCTGGCACAGACTGTGCCGGCTGATTGAGGTTGACTGTGGTATTATTTCATTAATTCAGTTTTTCAACTTGGTCGTCTTTCCCTCGCTTGTATTTTTCGTCGGAGGAAGAGGTTGGCGTCCTCGAGTGCTCTACAAATCCCCATCACTGCTGATCATTGTCTCAATTACTCATCCGTCGCTCCCTCCTTCTTTCCCTCCCTCTCTCCCTCTATCCCTCCCTCTTTCCCTCCCTCTCTCCCTCTTTCCCTCCCTCTCTCCCTCTTTCCCTCCCTCTTTCCCTCCCTCCCTCCCTCGCTCCCTCCCTTTCTCACCCGCTCCCTCCCTCTTTCCCTCCCTCTTTCCCTCGCTCTCGCCCTCCCTCCCTATCTCTCCATTCCATTCCTGTTCGCTCTCCTCTCTCAGCTCATCCCAAGTTACTCTGTGTCCACTTCTCCACCCCCAAACCGCATCGTCACATTCCTTCTTTTCTTCTCCTGCTATTTCTCGTTCTCTCTCTTTTTCTCTGTTCCAAAGTGATGTGGTTAAGACTAAAGAGCATGCTACTGCTACTTTCATAATCCCTCTCTTTTATCTTTCTCTTTTCTTTGTGTTCTTTTGAACCATTACCATAAGTGACAACAGCTTAAAGTCGTCTCTTTTCTCCTCCCTCTCTCTTCCTCTCTCTCACGCTACGTCTATCACTTCTCATAGTCTACTGCCTCAGTCATGTCAGCAACAGCTTGTCATAAACGATCAGTGTCTCTCTCCTCCCTCTCTCTGCGTTCCCTTGCTCCTATGATCTCAGTGTCTTCTTCGTTAAACTCCCCAAAGCGATCATTTCTCTTCTTCTCTTCCCCTCAATCCTTTTCCAGCCTTTCAGTCCTTTTTTTACCTCCATCTGTGTCCCTTTCTCTCCCCTCCATTTTGTGTTTCTCCTCTCCTCCCGTTCAGCCGATCTCTCCTTTCTCCCCCTCATCGTCTCAAGCATCTCTCCACCGTTCTCTTCGGTCTCCTATTCATCCCTCCATCTTGATGTCCTTGCCCTCTGCTGATCTCTCTCTTTCTCTCTCTCTCTCATCTCTCCTCCTTTTACACTTCCCAACAGGCTGGCAGGAGAGACGGAGGGATGGCGAGGTGTGATGAGTAAGGCTCTCTTCTTTCACACCTCTCTCTGGCTCTCCCTCGCTCCCTTCTCTCCTCTCCATCCAACACCTTAGTCTGTAGCCTCAAGCTAAAGAGAGACAAAAATGGAGGGAGGGATGTATTTTTGAGGGAGGAAAGCAAAGGTCTGCCCTTGAGGCTTGAACCGAAAGAGAGGGAGGCGAGAGGTAGAAAGAGAGAGGAGAGAAAGAGAAGGAGGCGAGAGGTAGAAAGAGAGAGGAGAGAAAGAGATGGAGGTGAGAGGTAGAAAGAGAGAGGAGAGAAAGAGAAGGAGGCGAGAGGTAGAAAGAGAGAGGAGAGAAAGAGGAGGCGAGAGGTAGAAAGAGAGAGGAGAGAAAGAGAAGGAGGCGAGAGGTCGTCTGCTAAACACGTGTATGTGACCAATAAAAAAATGTAATAAAAGTAATAATAATAATAATTAAAACATAAAAATGTTGAATTTGCTCTCATCCTTTCTCTTCATGCCTCGCCCCTCTCTTCTATCAGTAAATTAGTTTAGACTCAGCCTATGGATTACATTAGTCTGTACCGAGTTGTGACACTATTTATCCCCTGTTCCTCCCCACCTGCACTCCCCCATCTTCTCACCTCTCTTACCCACTCCTCTCCCGGCCTGATCAGTTCTCTAATGAGCGAAGCCTGTTTGCTGGTTCTACTGGCTAACGTGGATAAAAGCATGGTGATTGCAACACCAGGGTTGTGGGTTCAAATACCAAAATGTTTACTTAACACAAGTAAATTGCTTTGGATAAAATCATCTGCTAAATGACCATACTGCTGTACATACTGTTCCAATACTTATTGCAGATGTCCATTTCTACATTTTATATCACGAATCCTACACTTTCGAATGAGGTGATTATCGCCCCTTCGTAATAATAATAATACACATCATCATCATCATCATCATCTAGTCTGGAGCTACAAGCCCATCTCTCTGTCCTCCAGTATGTTAGTCCAGTCTAAATGGTATACTTCTATATCAGGGAAGTTTATTGAAGTGAATTAGTTTGTATTAGTTTGTATTAGAGTCCACAGAGCTCAGTCAGTAGGCTGTTAAATGAGATCCGCTGGGCCGGACCTTAGCACCTATTAAAATCCTCCCATCTTGTAGGACTGTGACATTTCACGGCTTCTGTGTGACTTTAATCACTACGCCTGCAAATGTCACTCATGTTTTGGTCGGGTAGAATGGTTTGGCTGTATGAATGGGAGGCATTGTGAAAGGAAGAGTGGAGGGAGGGGTATTGTATGCGTGTGCAGAAGTGCATGCGTACATGCATTTGTTTGTGTGAGTGCTTGTGACACACCCCTTATATGTTCTAATTTGTGTATGTGTGTGTGCCTGTGTGTGTGCCTGTGTATGTGTGTGCGTGTGCGTGTGTGTGTGTGTGTGTGTGTGTGTGTGTGTGTGTGTGTGTGTGTGTGTGTGTGTGTGTGTGTGTGTGTGTGACACTCCTCCTAATGTGTTCTATGTTCTTCCCCCTCCAGCCACGTCAGATGGGACGCGCCAGGGTCTGGAGAGTATGAGGGGAGGAGTGTGTGCCACGCAGGGCATGAAGGTGGTCCTTAAAGTGGGACAGAGTGAGTACTGACACACACACACACAGTGAAAAACACACACCCACTACTATAGTCTCCTCGGAGTGTATTAGTGCTGATTAGAGGCAGAGAGCTGGAGGAGAGGAGCAGCCAGGACCACACAGCTCTACTGAGGCCTGTTGACTTCACTCACTAACACTCTGAACACCACTATTCTCTCTGATACTGGCTCTCTACGCCCGCTCACACCAACAAGCTCTCACAGTCTCACGTCAGAATGGTGTTTCTCAAACGTCTCATTTCAAAGTCTTTAAGGTTAAGTGCAGGCATTAACGCCGAATGGTTAAGGTTAGGGTTAAAGCTTAGGATAGGCTTAAAACAAACATCTCAAAAAGGACTTTCTATCACTGGATTGGAACGTGCAACCTTCAGAATCAGAGGCAGATGAGTAAACCTACTTGAAGGTGACAGCGCTCGCTACTGCTCCTAGTGGCCGGTGTCCCCGTCATGTCCCGACGTCCCCAGACCTGGATGGACGTCGAATACTGACTTGTATCACTGGTGACCTGGCTGCTCCCAGGGTAGGGAGTAGGCTGCTCTTTCTGGGTATCAACACCACTGGTGCAGCTCCTGGCTCTGTATATATACCGCGGAGAGGAAAGGGTCTCTATTGGCCCTGCTAATGACTCTGCTGCTGCGGGTGCCCTTGGGTGACGGAGAGAGGCCAATGTTTTAGATGAAAGTCATACTTTCTGTTAGATACACATATTTTCATACTTGGTTGTAAACACACAAATACATACAGCGGTCAGTAGAATTTTACACGCACATAGACACACACACACTAGTGCTGAGAGATTAGTCACGGTTTTGATTATTTGCTGTAACAGCACAGAATAAAACAATTAATAAAAGTCCCATGATGGTAGTGACGGTCCATTACTGCTTATCACTTATTAACCATCGTTTATTCACTTTAATAAAATATTTCAGTTGTTGTGTATATTACATTTGTTTTATTGATTACTTTATTATTTCATTCCAAGTCATCATCTCATCTCTGTAGAGCTGCTGCCTATTCTGTCTGACAAAATCACTATTTTGTAGTTCTTCAAAGTAAAGAAGGCATACTTTTATGACTGCTGAGTACCAACTATCATACTTAGATCATGTATTTTCAGGTAGAGATACCTCGCGAAGCAACAGCTGCTCTCGCAATTGTGCATTCTTGACTCTTCTGTAGCAGGCGTAAAAAAAACACAGACCGGACAAGTAGATGCGCAATGGATTGTGGTCATTGTAGTTAATTACCACATTTTTATGTGCTAAACTATGTAGAATATTGGCCTGTTGGAAACTACAACTCCCTACTACATCGAACTATTCAGGCTGGATCTGTGCAATGACCGTATTGAGCTCACAGAAAAACAAAATGGAACTCAAATAATTGAACCAACGTCAATTAGTTTAAAAACTGATAAATAATCCACATTTCGGTTATTCGCTCAGCACAAATACGCACACAAATAATACATTTTTACCCACATAGGCATTCTCATTGAACACCCCAACCATTCATCCCCCGTTCCTCTACCCCACCCCACACGCATACGCACACCTGTCCACGCGCACACACACACACACACACACACACACACACACACACACACTCCTCATAATATAATCCTCTCCCTCCTCTCTCCCACACATTTCCCCAACAGTGTTATCGGCTCTGTGTGTTGTTGTGCGTATTGTGGAAGCTCTTATCCTGAGAGGGAAGTGCTGCTGCTGTCTCTATCTCTCCATCATTCTCCACACACAGCCCACCCAGAGGAGATGCATAGCACTCCCTCTATATCTATTTTATTTCCTTCTCTCTTTCTTTCATTGCTGGTTCAATGAAAACCGGCATCATTGACTCTCTTTCACCTTTCTTGTTCTCCCCTTGCTCTCCCTTTCTCCCCTCCCTTTTTCTTTCTTTCTTTCTTTCACTCAAGCTCTCCCTCCCTCCCACCCATCTTCCTTGCTCCTTCCACTCCCCACTCTCTCCCTCAATACCCCCCCACGCTCTCTGTCTTCCATCCTCCTTGCCCACTCTCTCTCTCTATTTCTCTCTTTCTCTCGCCACTCCTTTCTCTCCTCCTCACCCCATCTCTCCTTCTCTCTCTCTCCTCTTTTCCTCTCTCCTCTCTCTCGCCTCTCTTTCTCCCTCTTTCCTTCTCTCTCCCTCTCTTCTCTCTCTCCCTCTCTCCTCTCTCCTTCTCTCTCCCCCTCTCTTCTCTCTCTCCCCCTCTCTATATCTCTCCTCTCTCTCTCCTCTCTCTCTCCCTCTCTCTCCCCCACTCTCTCCTCTCGCTCGTCCTCTCTCCTTCTCTTCCTCTTCTCTCTGTGTTATATGTTGTGTGTCTGAAAGGTCATGTCTGCTCTGTTCGTCGTCTTAACAAACACTGTGCCACCGCATAGAGATCCCTGATGAGATGGAGCACTGCTCAGCTCTGCTCTGACACACACACACACACACACACACACACACACACACACACACACACACACACACACACACACACACACACACACACACACACACACACACACACAGTTTTAGAAACGTACACTTTCTGACACACACACAGTTTCTCTTTCTCTCTCTCTCTTCTTTCCTACACACACACTAGAGTCCACCCTCAGCAGCCCCAGCAGTCATATTGATCCAAACTCCCCTCATGCCAAGTTCTGATTGGCTGTCTTTCATCAGAGGGCCCGTCGACCAATAATACCTGCCACTGTGTATGGACCTCCGTAAATGTCAGTTAGTGTAGAATTATAGCTCTGCACATAGACTGTGTGTCCGCGTGTGTGTCTGTACATTGTGCAGTCTCTCTGTGTACTCAGCACAATAGGGACGTTTATTATGTCCCCCTCAGTAAATCTATATGGGACTCTGTCATAGCCATGGCTAGAGGATAATACGTGTCCTAAATAACACCCTATTCCCTTTATAGTGCACTACTGTTGACCAGAGCCCATAGGGACGCAGCCTAGCACTTCAGTGGGGCTGTTCCCTGTCTGACAGATGGGATGGTGTGGTAATTGGAGATGATGGGCTTTTATTACAGTTTTATATTCATTGTGGTCATTTTACAAATGGAAACTCTTTAAGTATCCTATTTTAATCTCGTTGGATAGCTCTTTTGGAAAATGACGTTGGAGGACGATCAATATTTAGTTTCATTTAATGGGCCCCAGAGGCGCTGCATTAGCGCCACAGAGATCTTATTATTGGTGTACCTGTTTTGAGGTTGTGTTATCTTGACCGGGGTATACCCCTGTTTTTTTCCCGCTAGACCCCTATGGACTGCCCCTGAAACCTGCCAAACCAGACCAAAGCGCGGGCCGTACCAACACCAGAAATACAGGTAAGAGGGGTGTGGAAGAGCTTACACACTTACACAATCATGAGGACAAACTTCAACCAAAAAGACAAAAAAAGCGAGTGAGTCGAGAAAGGAAGGAAGCGACAGAGAATGAGGGACGGTAAAAAAACGACAGATGGAGGATACGAGCCAGCAACATCTGTGGGGTCTCTATTAATTCCATCCCTCCATCGCTCTCATCCCTCTCTCTGTCCATCCGCTCCTTTCCTCTCCTTCCCTCAGAGCTAAGTGGCGCAGGCGAGGAACGACAGCACTAATAGCTACCCGGAGAGGGGGGAGGAGGGGGGAGGAGGGGGGAGACCGGGGGCGCAATTTGAAAGAGTTATTATGGTCGTTAGTTTGGGCGGCCTGGTTTCTGTTGGTCCGCGGAGAGAAGAGAGGAGAGGAAAATTATAAATCTGAGCAGAGAGAGAGAGGAGAGGGAGATAGAGGAGGGGAAAGAGGAGAGGTGTGGAGAGGAGAGGAGAGTAGCTGATGCGTGAGGAGAGAAGAGGAAGATGAAAGGATAGCCGAAGGAGAGGAGCGGGATGTTGTCTCATGGCAGGGAGCTTGTTGACCTGTTCTTTGTGTGCTGGGTTGTTCTGTCCCAGACACATATGCTGTGTTCCAAACTAAACCCTAGTCCATATACAGTGCACTAATTTTGACCAGAGCCCATAGGGCTTTAATCAAAGGTAGTGCACTATGTAGGGAATAGGGTGCCATTTGGGATGCTGCCACGCAGGCCATTTCTCTAGTGTGAAGTGTAAATGAGAGAACTGATGAGAGTAATGGAGAAAGCACGGAAGACAGAAAAGGGGAGTGAGAAGGGAAGAAGATGGCTTTAGCTCTTGAAAGAGAAAGAGGATAAACACTGAAAAGGGGAGAGAAGCGAGAGGGAGGGACACTAGATGGCTGTACTGTTGAATAGGAAAGAGTGGGGGGAGAGGGGGAGGGAGAACGAGGGAATATGAGGATAATAGAGAGAGCTGGTGAAAGGAGTAGGAGGTAATGGAGAGAGATGTTTGGGTAATGGAGGGATGGAGGGAACGAGAGGGGGAGGGAGGGAAGAAAGCGAGAGGAGGAGAGTGGAATTGGCGACTAGTATTAGCGTTTTGCCTCTCTGTCAGTCAGTCAGTTAGTCCTGTGTACGCGGTAGGGGAGCTCGCAATAGGGGGTGATGAAAGGGCGAGCCGAGGGGGGGATGTTATTATGTCCACAATGACCCAGAGAGAGGGAGAGCCACAGAATGAAGGGAAGACGAGACGAGAGAAGAGAGGGAGGAGAGAGAAAATGAGTGGGGAATGTGCCAAGAATAATGATAACCCAATCCCACTGCCGCGCTTCGCATTACCGCCCTAAACGCTACCAGCACCGACGTTCGCACGGGCAACACGACCACTCCTCACAGGGGGTCCCAAACCCACCAGACACCTGCTGGGCCGTAACCGTACATGCGGTCAGCCGTGCGGTTGGGACCAGGTTCCGACCAGGCAGCTTCACCGTGTGGTCTCAAGCTATAGAGACCCAGATTGCTTCCCAAATTGCACCCTATTCCCTATATAGTGCACTACTGTTGACCAGAGTCCTGCACAACGCCCTATGGGCCCTGGTCAAAAGTAGTGCTACATAGGGAATAGGGTGCAATTTGGGACCCCGCATAAACCACCCAACCATTTTGGCTCCTTCATGTGGATAGCGCTAATGCTACGTAAACAGCGTTGTTAGGCTTAAGGGATGTAGCGCTACCTTGATCCACACACTGTAGGTTGCTGTGGCTTCTAGCCAGAGCCAGCCTCTCAGTAGGCCTCTCCACAGGCACAGAGGAACATTCCAAACACTCTTATATCCAATGCCATCCACTTAATCATGTGGATAGACAGACCACATATGGTCACGGTCACATTGGCTGCATTTTTGCTGCATTCCTCTTGGTATAGGCTTTCGTGTTCGTGCCACTATAACTGAAGGGAGACTGTTAGTCACCTTGCTGTGGTGTAGACTGTTTATTGGCGCGTAGTATGTACATGTTAGAGGTTACACTCTGAAAAGGCACGGCATGCCAAAATGTTGGCTCCGGTTATAGTACATAAAGAGTTTCTAGAACATAATATTAGAATGTTGGACTTTCTTGTCGTTATTCACAACAGTAATTTAATTACTGTACTGCATTTGTTTTGAAACACGTTACCCCCAACTAGGGATTCACATGGGTAACCGGGATCCTGGGATACACAAACATTCAATGACAGGACACTGGAAGTGACATTTTCCCCAATGTCGCAATAACACAGCAGCAAATTAGCAAAAAATTAAATAGCACATTATCCAAACAGGTTGTCACGTAGAAGCCTTTATCCTAGCGTATATACTTCACACAAAGTTGCCATTAATTCAAAGCACATGTATAATTGACACTCCCGACTGCACACGCGACCCGAATGCAGTCAATAAACTGGAAACCTTTACAGAATAGTCTATTAATTCTATCTTCTCCTGTTCTAGAGCCTAGATCCTCTTATCCAGTCCCAATCCCACTGAAACCCAAAATCCGGACTACTGTCTCGCATGAAAACTCCTAACTTTATTCTGTAATTCATAGGTCGCGTTATCAAAACACATCTCTCCTCTATAACATTTCCCCTGCGCTGTCTCGTATTGCTGCCCTTATGAGAGCTTCGGTAGAGAACAGTATGAGAACAACAAACAGTATGCTAGTATTTATATTCACCTTTATTTAGCTAGGCAAGTCACTTAAGAACAAATTCTTACAATGACAGTCTACACCGGCCAAACCTGGATGACGCTGGGCAAATTCTGTGCCGCCCAATCACGGCCGGTTGGGATACAGCCTGGATTCGAACCAGGGTGTCTGTAGTGACACCTCTAACACTGAGATGCAGTGCCTTAGACCACTGTGCCACTCGGGAGTAGATATGGATATTTTTAAAACAGTGTTGGTTCCCGTTAAGATACCTTGATATTTAAACTATTTCCACTCTTCATCTCCCTGTTGTTCATGAGCTGATCTGCTGTCTGTATGATCATCAACTAGACTTTGCCAAATATATGAGATGTTCTGTCATTCGTTGAAGGAGGGGATCTGGCAAGCTTCGCTACTTTGGTCATTTGACTTTTGTTTGACTGCCGTTACAAAGTTTGTATGATTCAACAACGCTGTAGCCTACTCGGAGTGTGCTCTGTGTCCAGATAGCCCACTGCTGAAATGCGCTGAATTAATTGAGGAACATGAGAACGCTCTGAATTTATGAATGACCTGTTTCGCAATTCGCAATGTCATTGGTGATCAAAGATAGTTACTCTATCGTTACTAAATATCAGTTTCATTTGCTGTGTAATCTTCACATGGTGGCACAGCACCCCTCTCATTTGGGGAGAACTCTGCATAGTGACTTGGTTTTCAATGCTTTAAATGGCCACTTCCAATTTTTGCGGTATTTCTCGGAATAAATATGAATTAATCCAGTATTGAAACTTGGCCGATTTTCGGGAAAATATTTATCCCTACCACCAACCCTAAACATATGAAATGCAAAAGGTTAGTGAAAAAGAAAGGGATATTTTGGGATTTTGGCAATGAGGGCAATTATCTACTTCCTTCAAACTGCACACAGAGATATAAAATGGTGTCCGCGAGTTCATCTGACTCTGGGTAAGTACGTAAAGGGCCTCATTGCCAAAATCCCAAAGTATCCTTTTAAAGTAAACATTTACTGTGTCATTTTACAGCTGGTGCTGGTAACACCACTCATCCCAGGATTCCTGGCGGTGACGGCGGTGGTTCAAGAGGCACGGGTGGTGAGAACGGACCCCTTCCCCCCTCCAACGTGGCTGTCATTGCCGGCGCCGCAGGAGGCTCCGCCTTTCTCCTCCTGGTCACCGCAGTGATCTGCGTGGTGTGTTACCGGCGGCGACACGCCAAGCACTCGGAGTCCCACCACCCACCCCTATCGCTGTCCTCCCTCACCAGCCCCAAGAGGCACGGCGGTGGGCATGGGGGTGGCCACGGGAGCGGGAATAACAACGGCTCGGAACCCAGTGACATCATCATCCCCCTGCGGACTTCGGACTCGGCGTACTGCCCTCACTACGAGAAGGTGAGCGGGGACTACGGCCACCCCGTCTATATCGTCCAGGAGATGCCCCCCCAGAGCCCAGCCAACATCTACTACAAAGTATGAAGGTCGTCACCATGACAACCTACAGTACCACCAACTACCACCCTTCCCTGTTCTATCCAGTACAGTACCACTTACAACCTACCTACAATATACCCTGTTCTATACAGTACAGTACCACCTACAATCTACCTACAATATACCCTGTTCTATCCAGTACAGTACCACTTACAACCTACCTACAATATACCCTGTTCTATACAGTACAGTACCACCTACAACCTACCTACAATATACCCTGTTCTATACAGTACAGTACCACTTACAACCTACCTACAATATACCCTGTTCTATACAGTACAGTACCACCTACAATCTACCTACAATATACCCTGTTCTATACAGTACAGTACCACCTACACTCTACCTACAATATACCCTGTTCTATACAGTACAGTACCACCTACACTCTACCTACAATATACCCTGTTCTATACAGTACAGTACCACCTACACTCTACCTACAATATACCCTGTTCTATCCAGTACAGTACCACTTACAACCTATCTACAATATACCCTGTTCTATACAGTACAGTACCACTTACAACCTACCTACAATATACCCTGTTCTATACAGTACAGTACCACCTACAACCTACCTACAATATACCCTGTTCTATACAGTACAGTACCACCTACAACCTACCTACAATATACCCTGTTCTATACAGTACAGTACCACTTACAACCTACCTACAATATACTCTGTTCTATACAGTACAGTACCACTTACAACCTACCTACAATAGTCCCTCAATGACTTACTCCAAAACCAGATCTTTAGGGCACTAAACAGCATATGAACTGCCCTATCCAACCCCAGCCTCAGCCACAGGTGTGTGTGTCTAGCTTACTGAAGAGGCCGTCCTTCACGCCCACCACTCTTCACTCAACTGTGTCACTAAGCCAAGTGAAGGTTTAGTATATAACCCCCCTACTGGACCCCACCGGGCCCTTTAAAGAGGACAGCAATGACAAGTACCCTGGGCTACGCCCCCTTTCTTTCTCACAGCGAATCGAAACCCCCCCATCCAGAGCTGAAGAGAAGAGTCCCGCCCTATACACCATGAGGACAAGTGTGAGAGAACACACACCAAGCTAGTGTGAGAGAACACACACCAAGCTAGTGTGAGAGAACACACACCAGTAACGCCACAGCATGGCCTTATGGGACTCGGACCCTAGAAAACCTAAAGTCCAACTACCAACCAACCAGAGAACTCTGTCTGTAACTCCAGTGCTGTGCTATAGCAGACCTATCGAGACTGGCCCCTGACTGGCCCTTGACTGGCCCCTGAGACAGACTGTGTCCCCTAATGTTAGTTTGTTTGTTTGTGTGTGTATGGTTTCTCATTGGACCAGGGGCCTCTGACTCTCTCGCCACGTGATCAGGCTCAGGTGCCAGAGGTCAGACCAATTGAGTCTTAGTGACATTCAGATTCTTGTATATTTTAATAACGTGTGTATGTGTGTGCTTGTGTATGTGGGACTAGGATAATAATTATGACACTGTTACACGTACAGGTGTGTGTGCAGTTAGTGTGCTTTAGTACAGCGAGTATGTGTGTGTTTTGTGTGTCAGTGAGTGTGTGTGTGTATGCCTGTGTTTCTCCGTGTATACACAACGTGCGAGAGAATGTGCATGTGTGTTTGTTCTTTAGACTTGTCTTAAAAACCAAAACTCAAAAAAGTGAGCGAATATAGGAAGAAAGTGAGATTTTTTATTGCTATCAACACTTATAGATGATATATATATATGAATATCCAGTAAGTCATTTTTAGACGTCTTGTTTTCTATTGTTTTTCATTTTTATTCCTCCACTTGTAAAACTCCACTTCTTCTGTTACTGCTAGATATTTTTTATCCGCTGGTTTATTTTTTTAGAAACATGACCTTATTTCCTTCCCCTTTGAGTTGTAAATTAATTTAATCCCTTTGTTTTTCTTTTCCTGGCGAACTGAGGTCTCTCCTTCTCTCTCTCATCGCCTCCTCCCTCCCTCCCCTCCTCCCTCCCTGTCTCCCTCTGGGCCTCCCACCCCTATGTATATTTTTATAGTTCTTGTAATATGCTGTAGTTTTGAAGTTTAGACCTCGTTTGTGGAAGTTGTTGAGGTAGAAACCATCTATGAACGTTTTTTTTTTTTTTTCAAATGTTTTTGAACACACAAGAAAAAGCAAGGTGGAAAATAAACGAGGGAAGGTTCCAAAAGAAATGAAATTAAAAGCAAGAAGGTGAACCGGAGTCACTGTCTAGGGAGAAAAGAGAGTGACTGAAAACAGAACTTTTGTTAAAAGAAAGAGAGAAGAAACTGAAGAAGGAGTTACACACTAAGAAAGAAAAAGAATGCGAGAACAGATGGAAGAAGAAGAGGAGGATAGGAGTTGAATTGAGAGATGAGAGAAGGATCCCTGGGAAGGATGGAGAGAGCGAAGCGATGACTGCTGCGGAGGATAGGAGTCTTTCCTTTAATGGAACGCTGCGAAGGAGTGATGAACCCTAGGAGGAGGGAGGAGAGGAACGGACACGCAACTGAAATGGATTTCAGGGGGGAAACCTCACTGTGAAATAAGGAGGAGAGATTTAATCTCCCACACACACACACACACACACACACACACACACACACACACACACACTGACAGATAGACAGACATCCTCCCCTTTTACCTCGCAACAGCTTTATATTTCAGACACACACTCTTTAAGCTGATTATAATGATAGACACTCTCTGCAGACACACTGATCCCTCTCACATTCTCTTTCACTGTAAGACACACACACACACACACATACATACATACAAAAGTATACGCTGATTTTACACACATACTGAGTACAAATACATACTGATTGCATTCAACACCACACACACTCTCTCTGTCTGGCTCTCTCTACATCTCTGCCACACACACACACACACACACACACACACACACACACACACACACACACACACACACACACACACACACACACACACACACACACACTGACTGCTCTCATGTGGCTCCCTATTTTTGACACAGTCCTGGCTTTCTACCCATGATTAAGTCAACCTCTGTGTGTGACGGAAGGATGAAAAGAGGTTTTGTCCTCCCTGTGTGCGTGCGTGCGTGCGTGCGTGCGTGCGTGCGTGCGTGCGTATGGGTGTTTTTCCTCAAACACAGCTCCTGTCAGTCTCACTATAAGCCTGTCTAATGATACCCGTTTTCACTTCCTTTTTCTAGAACAAAACATTTTTCAATGCCGTGTGATCAGTGATGTTGTACAGGCTAGCCGCTGTATTGTTGAGACAAGTGTTAGACCAACACAGCCACAACAACATTTGAATACATACGTACGTGCTCACACAAAATAGAAGACAATAGATACTGTGCCATATTTTGAAATATCCCTCATGCTCAACAGGGGTGTGTTTTTTCCAAAAGCGTCACTCAGAGTGTGTGTTATTCATGTGCACACCTGTTGGAGAAGCTTCATTTGGGATATTGCTGTTAAATGTGTTACAATGACAACTGCGCTCTCTGTTTCATATCATTTGTATGCTGTGTTATCTGTTCACATTATACTTTTTGAACTTAGAAAGTGTTAAGAGAAATTGACAAAATATGGGGAAAGTTTCTCCCCGGTCTGTGTGTACTCTACCATCATCTTGGTATGTGTGTATGTGTCTGTCCTGTCTACAGTATAAATAAACAGCCAACAGGAATATACCTTCAAAAACACCCTCAAGCCAAACTGCAAACTCTGTTCTGGTGTCTGAATAAACTACAAACTCTATTCTGGTGTCTGAATAAACTACAAACTCTTTTCTGGTGTCTGAATAAACTACAAACTCTATTCTGGTGTCTGAATAAACTACAAACTCTATTCTGGTGTCTAAATAAACTACAAACTATTTTCTGGTGTCTGAATTCTGGAATCCTCCGACACTGAAATGACATTATTTGACCAAGGTGGCCACTGCCACAGAAATAAACACTTGAATTTTCTTTCTGGAACATGTGGAGTTGCTACTCTGAAGATGCTCCTTTATGAAATGGCTCCTTCGCTGAGCACAGGCGTCAATTCAACGTCTATTCCACGTTGGTTCAACATCATTTCATTGAAATGACGTGGAAACAACATTGATTCAACCAGTGTGTGCCCAGTGGGTTATGTCTCTCTCTTCTCCTTCTCCATCCCCCTCTCTTCTCTTTCTCTCTGGGAAGAAGCTCCCTCCAGGACTCAAAGCTCTAGCTTTTTTGTTTTCATGTCGGTCAGTGTTTATCTAGCAGGTTGTTTCTCTCTTTCACTGTTTGCTTTGGACTGTTCTCAATGTGCTTTTTCTCATGGACGCTAGCTAGATCCTCCTATCGAAAGAGAGGTTTCCTGTTTTGTAAAAACGCACACCACCTCCTCCCTCACCTCTCTGCCGGTGTGTGGTGTGTGGTGTGTGTTTCTTTGTGCCAATAGCCAGCGAGTCGAGGCGAGAGAGAGCGGGTTGGCTCTTGTACGTGACGTGTTGAGACTGTATTGGGACACTAATGTGTGAGATGGGTTTTGTGTCCTCCTCCCCCCCCCTCCCCCCATCACTATGACCCCTCTCGACCTCCTCCTCTCCTCCTATACTCCAACACACCCCTACAGAGACGGGAAAACTAGTACATTCCTGCTTTGGAAAAATGTTGATTAAAAAAAAAAATGTTTAAGCACCACTCTGATCTGGTCGTGAGTTCATTATTGTATAATGGAGTGTGAAGTTCTTTGTGTGTGTGTGTGTGTGTGTGTGTGTGTGTGTGTGTGTGTGTGTGTGTGGTGTGAAAGAGTTCATGTACTCCTGTGAGGCCCAGTCTCTCAGATGTAACCCTGTGGATAGACCCTGTCAGGTCTCTCCCCTTATCTCTCCTATAGGGGTTTCTCTCAGCAGGCATCCTTTCACTGTTCCTCTATATAAAGGTACCCATTCAGTCCACACACACACACTGTGTGATCAACCGGTTATCTACCCCAGCTTCGTTAGTGTTGGTTGTTGCTTGGCAACATATCGACATAAATGACGTCAGTCGTAACATATGCAGCTGTACCAACTACCTTTCTCTCTCAGTTTCTCACATTCTATACCAACTTCCTTTCTCTCTCTGTTTCCCCCATTCCATACCAACTTCCTTTCTCTCTGTTTCCTCCCATTCTGTATCAACTTCCTTTCTCTCTCTGTTTCCCCCATTCCATACCAACTTCCTTTCGCTCTGTTTCCTCCCATTCTGTATCAACTTCCTTTCTCTCTCTGTTTCCCCCATTCCATACCAACTTCCTTTCTCTCTCTGTTTCCCCCATTCTGTATCAACTTCCTTTCTCTCTCTGTTTCCCCCATTCCATACCAACTTCCTTTCGCTCTGTTTCCTCCCATTCTGTATCAACTTCCTTTCTCTCTCTGTTTCCTTCCTTTCTCTCTCTGTTTCCCCCCATTCTGTACCAGCTACCTTTCTCTCTCTGTTTCCTCCCATTCTGTACCAGCTACCTTTCTCTCTCTGTTTCCTCCCATTCTGTATCAACTTCCTTTCTCTCTCTGTTTCCTCCCATTCTGTACCAACTACCTTTCTCTCTCTGTTTCCTCCCATTCTGTACCAGCTACCTTTCTCTCTCTGTTTCCTCCCATTCTGTATCAACTTCCTTTCTCTCTCTGTTTCCTCCCATTCTGTATCAACTTCCTTTCTCTCTCTGTTTCCCCCCATTCTGTATCAACTTCCTTTCTCTATCTGTTTCCTCCCATTCTGTATCAACTTCCTTTCTCTCTCTGTTTCCCCCCATTCTGTACCAGCTACCTTTCTCTCTCTGTTTCCTCCCATTCTGTACCAGCTACCTTTCTCTCTCTGTTTCCTCCCATTCTGTATCAACTTCCTTTCTCTCTCTGTTTCCTCCCATTCTGTACCAACTACCTTTCTCTCTCTGTTTCCTCCCATTCTGTACCAGCTACCTTTCTCTCTCTGTTTCCCCCCATTCTGTACCAACTACCTTTCTCTCTCTGTTTCCTCCCATTCTGTACCAACTACCTTTCTCTCTCTGTTTCCTCCCATTCTGTATCAACTTCCTTTCTCTCTCTGTTTCCTCCCATTCTGTACCAACTACCTTTCTCTCTCTGTTTCCTCCCATTCTGTACCAGCTACCTTTCTCTCTCTGTTTCCCCCCATTCTGTACCAACTTCCTTTCTCTCTCTGTTTCCTCCCATTCTGTACCAGCTACCTTTCTCTCTCTGTTTCCACCCATTCTGTACCAGCTACCTTTCTCTCTCTGTTTCCTCCCATTCTGTATCAACTTCCTTTCTCTCTCTGTTTCCTCCCATTCTGTACCAGCTACCTTTCTCTCTCTGTTTCCACCCATTCTGTACCAGCTACCTTTCTCTCTCTGTTTCCTCCCATTCTGTATCAACTTCCTTTCTCTCTCTGTTTCCTCCCATTCTGTACCAGCTACCTTTCTCTCTCTGTTTCCCCCCATTCTGTACCAACTTCCTTTCTCTCTCTGTTTCCTCCCATTCTGTACCAGCTACCTTTCTCTCTCTGTTTCCTCCCATTCTGTACCAACTTCCTTTCTCTCTCTGTTTCCTCCCATTCTGTACCAGCTACCTTTCTCTCTCTGTTTCCTCCCATTCTGTACCAACTTCCTTTCTCTCTCTGTTTCCTCCCATTCTGTATCAACTTCCTTTCTCTCTCTGTTTCCCCCCATTCTGTATCAACTTCCTTTCTCTCTCTGTTTCCTCCCATTCTGTACCAGCTACCTTTCTCTCTCTGTTTCCTCCCATTCTGTACCAACTTCCTTTCTCTCTCTGTTTCCTCCCATTCTGTACCAGCTACCTTTCTCTCTCTGTTTCCACCCATTCTGTACCAGCTACCTTTCTCTCTCTGTTTCCTCCCATTCTGTACCAACTTCCTTTCTCTCTCTGTTTCCTCCCATTCTGTACCAGCTACCTTTCTCTCTATATTCCCCTCTCCTTTCTCTCCCTTCTCTCCTCTATTCCTGTTACCTTTCTTTCTGCCTCCCCTCTTTCTTTCTTTCCTTTTCTCCCTCTCCCCATCTTCTTCCTTCCTCCTTACATGCTCCCTTTGGCTCGTTGCCATGGCAACGTTTGGCGTCTGGTAGCTCCAGCCGTTTTGATCCCAGACACACACACACTCACCAGGGTGGCCTAGGGAGAGATGACCAGGCAGCTGCGACACACCGTTTGATCTGTGGCCTGTGAGAGGAGATTAGACACACACACCATCACACACACTCACATCACACACACTGTCGGAAACACAGACACAAAGAGTGTGGTATTTAACTAGGTAGTGAGTCACTGACCATACCATGACAACCTAGGCTTAAAACTGTTATATTCTGTTGGCTTCCGCTAGCCGCTAAAACAGCTAATATTAATGTATCCCTGTTAGCCTCTGTTAGCTTCTGCTAGCCACTAAAAGCCCATGTTAACGGCCACGTTTGAGTGGTAAGGCTAAAGCAACCGACGGTAGATGAAAGTGGAGGAGTGAAGTCAGAGGAAGTGCATCTGTGACACCTGAAAGTCGGACAGTAATGTGGTTTCCCAACAGCAAGGCTCAGATCAACATGGCAGCGTTGCCATAGTTTTAGAAACGTTTTCTATATAATGTTGAAATGAACATGTATCTGACCCCCATATCACACACTCACATACTGAAGTCATAGTGTAATGTTATGTGTACATTGTACAATCACTTAGTGAGAGAGAGCCTCAAATATCACATTTTATTTGTATATATCCACTGTACACATAAATCACGGAAAACTGGTTCTTTTTCCAGTCTTCTTTGGTCACATTCGCGTGAGTCAATTAAAACACCCTAATGATTGGTTGCCAATAAAGCCTCCCTCAATGCAGGTGATGGCTACAGGATGAAGTTGGTGAAGAACGAAGTTCATTTTTTGTAAAGTTCCAGCAGTTGACCTGTAGGCGCAGGCCTGACAATTTTGACTCCCATAAAACAACACACTTTGAAAGAGCGGCGAGCAACGATAGTCACCGTCTTGACAAAAGTGTTTTCCCGTTAGCCCTGTAATGCATTAGCTTGCAATATACACTGCTCAAAACAATAAAGGGTACACTTAAACAACCCAATGTAACTCCAAGTCAATCACACTTCTGTGAAATCAAACTGTCCACTTGGGAAGCAACACTGATTGACAATAAATTTCACATGCTGTTGTGCAAATGGAATAGACAACAGGTGGAAATTATAGGCAATTAGCAAGACACCCCCAATAAAGGAGTGGTTCTGCAGGTGGTAACCACAGACCACTTCTCAGTTCCTATGCTTCCTGGCTGATGTTTTGGTCACTTTTGAATGCTGGCGGTGCTTTCACTCTAGTGGTAGCATGAGACGGAGTCTACAACCCACACAAGTGGCTCAGGTAGTGCAGCTCATCCAGGATGGCACATCAATGTGAGCTGTGGCAAGAAGGTTTGCTGTGTCTGTCAGCGTAGTGTCCAGAGCATGGAGGCGCTACCAGGAGACAGGCCAGTACATCATGAGACGTGGAGGAGGCCGTAGGAGGCCAACAACCCAGCAGCAGGACCGCTACCTCCGCCTTTGTGCAAGGAGGAGCAGGAGGAGCACTGCCAGAGCCCTGCAAAATGACCTCCAGCAGGCCACAAATGTGCATGTGTCTGCTCAAACAGTCAGAAACAGACTCCATGAGGGTGGTATGAGGGCCCGACGTCCACAGGTGGGGGTTGTGCTTACAGCCCAACACCGTGCAGGAGGTTTGGCATTTGCCAGAGAACACCAAGATAGGCAAATTCACCACTGGCGCCCTGTGCTCTTCACAGATGAAAGCAGGTTCACACTGAGCACGTGACAGACGTGACAGAGTCTGGAGACGCCGTGGAGAACGTTCTGCTGCCTGCAACATCCTCCAGCATGACCGGTTTGGCGGTGGTTCAGTCATGGTGTGGGGTGGCATTTCTTTGGGGGGCCGCACAGCCCTCCATGTGCTCGCCAGAGGTAGCCTGACTGCCATTAGGTACCGAGATGAGATCCTCAGACCCCTTGTGAGACCATATGCTGGTGCAGTTGGCCCTGAGTTCCTCCTAATTTAAGACAATGCTAGACCTCATGTGGCTGGAGTGTGTCAGCAGTTCCTGCAAGAGGAAGGCATTGATGCTATGGACTGGCCCGCCCGTTCCCCAGACCTGAATCCAATTGAGCACATCTGGGACATCATGTCTCGCTCCATCCACCAACGCCACGTTGCACCACAGACTGTCCAGGAGTTGGCGGATGCTTTAGTCCAGGTCTGGGAGGAGATCCCTCAGGAGACCATCCGCCACCTCATCAGGAGCATGCCCAGGCATTGTAGGGAGGTCATACAGGCACGTGGAGGCCACACACACTACTGAGCCTCATTTTGACTTGTTTTAAGGACATTACATCAAAGTTGGATCAGCCTGTAGTGTGGTTTTCCACTTTAATTTTGAGTGTGACTCCAAATCCAGACCTCCATGGGTTGATAAATTGGATTTCCATTGATTATTTTTGTGTGATTTTGTTGTCAGCACATTCAACTATGTAAAGAAAAACATATTTAATAAGATTATTTCTTTCATTCAGATCTAGGATGTGTTGTTTAAGTGTTCCCTTTATTTTTTTGAGCAGTATATATTAGGATTTAAGTGCTGTTTAGCTGGACTCCTGTGGTCTTCTTATCATTTCAAGGTAATCATTTCAAGGTAATCATTTCACGGTAATCATTTCACGGTAATCATTTCATGGTAATCATTTCACGGTAATCATTTCATGGTAATCATTTCACGGTAATCATTTCACGGTAATCATTTCATGGTAATCATTTCTCTGGTAATCTGTTCAAGTTCAGTGCACCAAGTGGCATTTTAATGCTTTATGAGGATGATAGCTATGCAGCATGACACCCACACACACACACACACACACACACACACACACACACACACACACACACACACACACACACACACACACACTGCTCTCCCAGGCAAGACGGCTGAGCTTCCTCCAGCCTCTCGGAGGAAGTAAGCCTAACACCACAACTTATCACTGTTACTTTCTTAGTCTGTGTGTGTGTCTGAGTGTCTCTGTGTGTGTGTCGTCTCATCACTGTTACTTTATAACACCAGCTAAAAAAAATCACTTTAAGTAAAATCAATAGACAGATAATCCCCTAAATTAGATTTTGAAAAGCTTCGGCAGACACACACTCACTCACTCACACACACACACAAATCTTCGGCGGCAAGTTAAAACCCAAGGATTGGCCCACTTGACTTGCCGCGGAAACAATCGCGCTAAGACGTCGTTGCCATGGGGATAGGCGAAGGTCAACGATGGAGGGAGATGTTTTCTCGCTTCTCGGTAAATCGTATAAAGGTACTCAAGAATCTGCATATCAAATCAAAGCGCCGGAGTGGGAAACATACGATTATGGCGGCTGAGTGATTAATATGCCAAGTTTTTTGAAGGGCAAACAGAGAGAAGCAAGAGAGATGATAGGGGGCGAGCGAGGCAGGGAGAGGGAGAGTGAGAGACATACAGATAGAGCAATATGGACGAGAAAGAGAGAGGGAGGCGGAGAAAGAGAGCGACAGTGGGTGGCCTCCACCTGATGGACAGGTGAACTCGGAAATGTCAAGGTAAGAGTTCAGAAGAGAGACAGCTAGGTGTCAGAGGTCAAGCAGTGTGGTTGGATGTGATCTTTGTGACCCTCTATGTGTTTACAAAGTACAGGCTGAGCTGGGGAAGGGACAGGTAATTACCATTCTCAGCTCTGCTGTCATCGTTCACTCACCTTGACACAGAGTTTAATCGTCTATCACACTTTTTCGGTCTGTCCGTCTGTCAGGCCGTCAGACTGTCCGTCCGGCTGTCTTTCTGTGTCTCTCTTTTTCGTTCTCTCTCTCTCAATTCAATTCAAGGTGCTTTATTGGCATGGGAAACATATGTTTACATTGCCAAAGCAAGTGAAATGGTTAAACAAAAGTGAAATGAACAAGGAAACGTTAACAGTAATCATTACACTCAGACAAGTTTGAAAATAATAAAAACCTTTGAAATGTCATAATATGTCTATATACAGTGTTGTAACAATGTACAAATAGTTAAAGTTCAAAATGGAAAATAAATATACATAAATATAGGTTGTATTTACAATGATGTTTGTTCTTCACTGGTTGCCCTTTTCTTGTGGAAACAGGTCACAAATCTTGCTGCTGTGATGGCACACTGTGGTATTTCACCCAATAGATATGCGAGTTGATCAAAATTGGATTTGTTTTCTAATTCTTTGCGGTTTTGTGTAATCTGAGGGAAATATGTATCTCTAATATGGTCAGACATTTGATAGGTTAGGAAGTGCAGATCAATTTCCACCTCATTTTGTGGCAACCTTTCTCAATAGCAAGGATATGCTCACTGAGTCTGCACATAGTCAAAGCTTTCCTTAATTTTGGTTCAGTCACAGTGGTCAGGTATTCTGCCAAATATAATTCTAGTTTGCTCTGTTTTATTGTTAATTCTTTCCAATGTGTCAAGTAATTATCTTTTTGTTTTCTCATGATTTGGTTGGGTCTAATTGTGTTGCTGTCCTGGGGCTCTGTGGGGTCTGTTTGTGTTTGTGAACAGAGCCCCAGGACCAGCTTGCTTAGTGGGCTCTTCTCCAGATTCATCTCTGAAGGTGATGGCTTTGTTATGGAAGGTTTGGGAATCACTTCCTTTTAGAATTTAACGTCTCTTTTCTGGATTTTGATCATTAGCGGATATCGGCAAAATTCTGCTCTGCATGCATTATTTGGTGTTTTACGTTGTATGCAGAGGATATTTTTGCAGAATTCTGCACGCAGAGTCTCAATTTGGTGTTCGTCCCATTTTGTGAATTCTTGGTTGGTGAGCGGACCCCAGACCTCACAACCATCAAGGGCAATGGGTTCTATAACTGATTTGCCAGATCCTAATTGGTATGTCAAATTGTATGTTCCTTTTGATAGCATAGAAGGCCCTTATTGCCTTGTCTCTAAGATTGTTCACAGTTTTGTGGAAGTTACCTGTGGCTCTGAAGTTTAGGTCGAGGTGTGTATAGTTTTTTGTGTGCTGTGGGGCGAAGGGTGTCAAGATGGTATTTGTATTTGTGGTCCTGGCAACTGGACCTTTTTTGGAACACAATTATTTTTGTCTTCCTGAGATTTACTGTCAGGGCCCAGGTCTGACAGAATCTGTGCAGAAGATCTAGGTGCTGCTGTAGGCCCTCCTTGGTTGGGGACAGAAGCGCCAGATCATCAGCAAACAGTGGACATTTGACTTCTAGTAGGTTGAGGTCTGGTGATGTAGACTGTTCTAGTGCCCTCGCCAATTCGTTGATATATATGTTGAAGAGGGTGCGGCATAAGCTGCGTCCCTGTCTCACCCCTCGGCCTTGTGGGGTAAAACATTGTGTGCTTTTTGCCAATTTTAACCGCACACTTGTTGTTTGTGTACTTGGATTTTATAATATTGTATGTTTTTTCCTCCAACGCCATTTTTCATAAATTTGTATAGCAGACCGTCATGCCAAATTGAATCAAAACCTTTTTTGAAGTCAAAAAGCATGAGAAGACATTGCCTTCGCTTTGGTTTCTTTGTTTGCCAATTAGGGTGTGCAGCGTGAATACCTGGTCTGTTGTAAGGTAATTTGGTAAAAAGCCAATTTGACATTTGCTCAGTACATTGTTTTCACTGAGGAAAGTCTGCTGTTAATGATAATGCAGATGATTTTCCCAAGGTTGTTGTTGACATACATCCCACGGTAGTTATTGGTGTCAAATTTGTCTCCACTTTTGTGGATTGGGGTTATCAGTCCTTGGTTCCAAATATCGGGGAAGTTGCCAGAGCTGAGGATGATGTTAAAGAGTTTTAGTATTGCCAATTGGAATTTGTGGTCTGTATATTTCATGATTTCATTTGGGATACCATCAACGCCACAGGCCTTTTTGGGTAGGAGGCTTTGTATTTGGTACTGTAGGTCATTCAATGTAATTGGAGAATCCAGTGTGTTCTGGTAGTCTTTAATAGCTGATTCTAAGATTTGTATTTGATCATGTATATGTTTTTGCTGTTTGTTCTCTGTTCTTTGTTATGGAGCCAAAAAGATTGGAGAAGTGGTTTATCCACACATCTCTGTTTTGGATAGATAACACAACTCTTTGTGTTGCTGTTTGTTTAGTGTGTTCCAATTTCCCCAGAAGTGGTTAGATTCTATGGATTCTTCAATTACATTGAGCTGATTTCTGACGTGCTGTTCCTTCTTTTTCCGTAGTGTATTTCTGTATTGTTTTAGTGATTCACCATAGTGTAGGAGTAGACAGGTTTTCTGGGTCTCTATGTTTTTGGTTGGATAGGTTTCTCAATTTGTTTCTTGGGTTTTTGCATTCTTCATCAAACCATTTGTCATTGTTGTTCATTTTCAAATGTTGTCTACTTGACATTTTTAGATGTGATAGGGAAGTTGAAAGGTCAAATATACTTGTTTAGGCCTTCTACTGCAAAGTTTACCCTTTCACTATTACAGTGGAACGTTTTGTCCAGGAAGTTGTTTAAAAGGGATTGAATTTGTTGCTGTCTAATTGTTTTTTGGTAGGTTTCTAAACTACTTTCCTTCCATCTATAGCATTTCTTAATATTGTGCAGTTCCTTTGGATTTGATGGCTCATGATTGAATATTGCTCTGTTCAAGTCGACTGGGATTTTGCTGTGATCTGATAGGGGTGTTAGTGGGCTGACTGTGCATGCTCTGAAAGACTCTGGGTTGGTTATTTTATCATAGTTGTGTCAAGGGGGGCATATTTGGGAAGGAATACTGTCACCTCCAGGTAGGTGTTTGTCCCCCTGTTTGCTGAGAGTGTCAGGTTCTTGTCCAGCTCTGGCAAGTGGTGGAAAAAGTTCCCAAATTCATACTTGAGTAAAAGTACAGATACTTTAATAGAAAGTTACTCAATTAAAAGTGAAAGTAGGCCAGTAAAATACTACTTGAGTAAAATATACTTATTAATTGCTAAAAAATACTTAAGTATCAAAAGTAAAAGTATAAATTGTTTAAAATTCCCATTATTTAGTAAAGCAGACGGCACAATTGTCTTGATTTAAAAAAAATTCAGATAGCCAGGGGCACACTCCAACACTCAGACATTATTTACAAAAGATGCATTTGTGTTAAGTGAGTCCGCCAGACGAGAGGCAGTAGAATGACAACGTGTTCTCTTGATAAGTGAGTGAATTTGACTAGTTTCCATTCAAAATGTAATGAGTACTTTGGTTGTCAGAGAAAATGTATGGAGCAAAAGTACAATATTTTCTTTAGGAATGTAGTGAAGTAAAAGTAAAAGTTGTAAAAATTATAAATCGTAAAGTAAAGTACATATGCCCCAAAAAACGACTTAAGCAGTACTTTAAAGAATTTTTACTTAAGTACTTTACACCACTGGTTCTGGCATTTAGGTTGCCACAGACTAGTACATGTCCCTGAGCCTGGAAATGGTTGAAATCCCCCTCTAGGATGGAGACGCTGTCATCTTTAAAGTATGGGGATTCTATTGGCGGGATATAGGTAGCACACATGAGGACATTTTTCTCTGTTGAGATCATTTCCTTATTAATTTCAAGCCAGATGTAAAATATTCATTTTTTTACTAATTAAATAGAGTGGGTTAGGTCTGCTCTATACCAAATTAGCATACCACCCGAGTACCTTTCCTGTTTCACACCTGGTAGTTTGGTGGATAGGATTACCAGCTCTCTGTAACCAAGAGGGCAACCAGTGGGTCAACTCCTCTATACCATGTTTCTTGTAGGATGACAATGTGTATATTTTAATTTCTTTGATGAAGTCTGGGTTAGTGCTCTTTAGGCCAACGGCAGATGACCTCAGACCTTGTATATTCCAGGATGAAATAGTAAAAGCTTTGTGTTCCATGGTGTCTAGTGTTGTTTTCGTGTGGTTTATGCCGGGACCATTACAGTAGGTGTGAGCAGAGCATGTTGGGCATCTGATACATTCCTCTTAGGTTGCAGGATGGGGCTTTTGGAGGTGCATTAGTGGTGGTTGGGCCTGTTGCTCTGCTCACGGCCTGGGCATATGTGCAGCTGTCATGTTGAGGTCCTTGCTGCAGGGGCAAGGAGCATGGGGGGGCAGAAGGGGCATAAGACTGATCTGGGGGGGCCTATATAGGGTGTGTCCAGGGTTTGTTTGGGGTGGTCTCAGCTGGTTGGGGTGTGGCTGGTGAAGCTGTGGTCTGGGTGTAGGTCCTCTTGGCGTGGGTTCTCTTGGTACAGGTCCTTTGGGAGGGGGTCTTGCAGGTCTGTGAGGGTGTCTTGCGTGTCTGAGCGGGGCGTCCGTTGCTCTGTTGCTCCTGTGTGAGGTGCTGGGGCTTGAGGGGTTGAGGGTGACTGAGGTTGAGGTTGAGGGTGACGTCCTTCAGGGTCCTGGCAAAAGTTGGGATTGCTGCCTTGTAGAGTTGGTCCTGGTCGTAAAGGCTGTTCAAGTCCAAGGTGGAGTGGTGGGCCAGGTAGACATTAGGTTTTGAGGCACAGTCCTGGGGAATGCTTGCATTCACCCGCTGTATGGTGGCAAGGTGAAAGTCTTTTTGTGGTAGCAGGGTGGAGATGACCACTTGTGCGTTGGGGAAAATGGATGAAGCTTTTTCAATCACTCCCTTGAATGCTGTGGCCACTCTTTCCTGCTGGTCCCTCAGGTCGTTTATGCTGTTATGATGTTGCTGGGGGACCCTAGTCTGTCCTCGGACAACAGCTCCAGGGCATGCTTAGTGTGAGCACCAGAGCTTAGCCACTTTGTGTTTGGGAAGAAGTTTATTCTCTTGAATGTATTTGCCATTTGAGTCAATGAGGAGCACCATTTCTGGCTTTTGTGTGTCCTCAGTGGGTGTGTGGGGGTTGTCAGGAATATCGGGGGAGCTGACAGGGGGGCTGTTAGGAGGGGGTGGGGTCTGTTGGGTTGGTGTGTCCTGTGTTGTTTGTCCCAATGTGGTGTTGAAGTTGTGGTCCGGGTCTGAGGTGGGTTGTTCTGCTGGCTTCTCTGGGGGAGTGTCCTGCTCTCTGTCACACCTCAGCTTTCTCACCTCCTCCTTCAGTGCTGTTAGATGGGCTGCGTGTTCCTCTCTCTCCTCCATACGTTCTCTCACCTCAGTCCAGAGTGCAGACAGGTCTCTCAGACAGCCATCCATCTCCACCTTCATCCCTCCGGGTCTTGATGGGGAGTGTTGTTGTGCTGGTTTGTTCTGTCTGGATTGTGTGGACTAGCTCTCTGAGCTCCACCATGTCTCTCTCCAGCTCTGTGAATGTATCCCTCTCAATGATGGAGGAGCAGTGCAGTTGTGGGACCTGGGTGTGTTCAGTGCTGGGGGGTGACTATGCTCGTCTACAGGACAGTTTGAAGAGGTGTGTTCAGACTCACTCAGGATGGGGGAACCGTCACAGAAAGAGAGCTTTTCCGGCTCTGCTCTCTCTTTGATCCTGTAAAAGTCCTGCTGGAACTGCTTGAGGATTCCCTACACCGTTACTGTCCAAGACTTGATCACGTTGACAGAGGTTGTTTCAATTTCCTCAATGTCTAGTATTTTGAGTTTCAAACCTGGGCCAATACCCTCTCTCTTGACATAGGGGTAGTGTGCTCTTATAGCACTGTGCCATGCTAGGGGATGGTCTGTGCGGAAAATTAAGTTGCAAATGGTGTCTCTGGAGTGTCCTTGAGGAGCTTCTTTGTGTGCTTATTCCATGCAGTGTTATTTTTAATATCCAAGGGGTATTGTACTGTGATGACATCTACACAGGGGGCTTCCAAGGTCTCTGCATTTGGGTGGGGGATGCTGTGAGACTCTCCTGCCATTGTTAGGCTCTTGAGTTTTCACACATCTAACTTCACACTTCAGTCCTAATTCACATTGCAGCCAGGTCTGTTCTGTCCTAGCAGCTTGGTAGCTTAGTAGCCTTATTTACTAAGCTTTATATAACAAAATGACCTAGAGATTATTGTCTTTTACTTTGTGGCTTCAGAAGTAGCTTCAGACTGAATATTACTCTCAGTTTTGTGTTGGATGCTATTTCCAGGTTCCACTGTGCTTCTTCTGCAGGTTTTGGTTTGTTAGAAGTTTTTGCTTGATAGTCTTTGGTAGTAAGAATCCATTCAGGTTATTTTGTTCAAAATCAAGGTTTTAGGTGTGGAATTTTGATTTGGTTTGAAGGTTTTGATGTAGAGGGTAGTATCCTGTATAAGTCCTTGCGAGAAAAAAATCTACATTTATCCAACTGTAATTATATTTTTTTTCAGAAGAACACAGAAGCCCATGAGCTCTCTTTCTCTCTCCCTCTCCATCTCTGATTGAAAAAGACCAACTCCAGTTAATAACAGCCCTGTTGACAGGTACAGCTATACATGTGGAACTGATGGAAGGGTGAGAAAGAGAGAAGGGGAGTGAAAGGGAGGAGTAGGGAGAAATAGGAAAAGGGTCTAGAGAGACAGAGGGAAGGGATGTAGACTAGAGTAAAACAGAGGAAGCAGAGGGAGATGCAGATTCAGAAGGAGAAAGAGCGAGAGAGAGAGAGAGAGAGAGAGAGAGCGAGAGAGAGAGAGCGAGAGAGTATATGTGTATGAATGCTTTGCTGGAGGGGATGTGAGTGTTAATTTCAGATGATTAAATTGTTAATTTTCCTGGTTGATACAACTGCCATCGCCTGATTAAAGCAGTGAAGAGTTTCATATTCCACAGCTTTGTCACGCAAACAACTCCCCAATGTTTACACACAAACACACGTACACAGTCCCTCTGGTCACGAGGAGAAAATGAAAGAGGTTCTGTTCAATTACACTTTGCCTGTAGATTCAGAGATGTTTGAGTATACTCCCACTGCATACAGTATAAATAGCATCCCTCTTTTATTCTCTCTTTCTCTCTTTCTTAATCAGTATCTTTCTCTATCTATATCTCTTTCTCTCCGTTTCTCTCTCATACATACAGACTATACATTCCATGACAAATTCCAATTGAAAACATCAAACAAGAGGTGGTTAGTTGGTGTTAGTTCAAGGATCTACTTTTCAGGGTGTTGCCCTTTATAATGTTAAAGTAGGTGCCCGGTGTTTTCAGATTTGAAATATGACTGACCTCTAATTACTTAGAATACGAGTGAAATAGTTTTCCTTCAACATTTTTTAAATGAAGTATGTTAAAAAGCTGCTTTTCTCTGTTGGAATGATGTGCCAACCACAGAATGATGTGGGCGTATACCGGTCACTAAAAATATTCACGCACGTAGACCGCTGATTGGCCAGCTCATCCTCCTGTAGACCGCCAATTGGCCAATTCATTCTCCTTAGGGAGCTTACATCATGTTATATAAGGAAATAGCACGCCTTTTTTTGAATGGTCTCTTTGAGATACAAGTTTGAGGTGGGATTTTTGAGTTTTATTCTCCAATTTATGCTTTGGCCACAAATATGAGCAACATTATTAGGTATGAGTTAAGAGAAAATGAACTTTTAAAGTCAGATTTTCACTGGTCTGTTACATTAAGAACATACTCCTCTTCTATAGTAGACGAGAGAGAGAGAGAGACGGAGAGAAAGAAAGAGAGAACGAGAGTTAGATATGTTATTACTGCAATCCTCCTGTCTGCTCCAGAGAGAAGAATGTGTACAAGTTCAGTTACATTCATATCATCTAAATACACCAAAATTACTTTGTAACCCACAAGGTTCCATGGTTCCTTAAAAAGTATATAGTAGTGATGTGCGAGTTGACTCATTCCACAGTCCCCGCGGGGCGGACGGGTTTAGGGTCATGAAATAGTGTGTGGATGAAGTGCCGGTGAGTGGCTGGTGAGTTGAAAGAGAAACAATAGCTTAAAAAATCCATAAATCCATATATTTCTTGTGCAATTTCTATCTATTGGCTACATTGAGGTTTTTCTTTCATTATTTTAGGATATCTGGTATTAGAGCATGACGCTAAACTTTAGGGTTTCAACTGGACGTTCCAAATAGCCTACACTACGTTGCCAAATAATGCTTTTGGGAACAGGCAGAAAATGTTAACGTCAATCCACGGAGGAAAAAAGGACATTGTGGAAGTTTAATTCAATAAGGAAAAAGCTGTGAATGGAGAATTGAAAATAAAGAGAAGGGAGGGCCAGAAAAGTCATGTTTGGAAAAGATTTGGTTAAGTGGTAGAAGAGGATGATAGCAGTGCCAGCTATGTGATGTGCGATGATTGTGAGGTGCTATGCAAATTCGACAGTCACAAGACGGGGGACTTGAAATAGACCTATGACACGTCAAGGGAACTGTAGCTTACTGTTCAGATGGGTTAAATGGAAACTGAAATCTGGACACTGGTCTTATAACCTCTCACATAGCCTTAATATTAACTCCTGTAGAATGAAGCATTTCTTGCAGTAGAATGATACACCAAAATGTGGGGAACATTTTTACTTGGGAACAGGAGTGGAGAAAAATGATTTATTTATTTCTGCATCTTGAGAGAATGCAATGCTCAGTTAGATACAACCTGTAGAGGTGCCGTCCTCATCATAAAAGCATTATAAGAGCTGAAAGTATTTCAACCATATAAAATATGCATTGAAGCCGAACTGAAGTCTTATCAGAAACACGTTGGGTTGTTTTCACACCTTTCTTTTTCTTTACAACCGGTCAAACTGATGTGATTTGGACATTTTGCACAACAAATATTTCCCTTTTAAGGGGGGGGGGGGGGCATTATTGTATTTTCTCCCCCAGTACCTAAATGCTTTAATTCTATCGATCTATTACATTATTCTGGTGAGCAATGGTTTATTTAGTCTTCTAGGGCAACATATAATGACAAAAGAGAAGCTGCATGTATCTAATTGTAGACAAGTTGACTAGCAAGTAACCTACCAAAATGTTGAATATTATAAGTAGAAACATATCTAAATCAGGCAAAAAAGAATGTCCTGCACCCCCTGTCAAAAAATCATTCTGCCATCTTTAATCGTAGCATATAAAGCATTTTCTGTCACGCCCTGATCTGTTTCACCTGTCCTTGTGCTTGTCTGCACCTCTCTCCAGGTGTCGCCCATCTTCCCCACTTATCCCCTGTGTTTTCTGTCTGTTTGTGCCAGTTCGTCTTGTTTGTTCAAGTCAACCAGTGGTTTCTCAGCACCTGTTTTTCCCCAGTCTTTCTTTTGCTCGTCCTCCTGGTTTTGACCCTTGCCTGTCCTGACTCTGAGCCCGCCTGCCTGACCACTCTGCCTGCCCCTGAGCCTGCCTGCCATCCTGTACCTTTGCCGCAACTCTGGATTATTGACCCCTGCCTGTCTTGACCTGTCGTTAGCCTGCCCCTGTTGTTGCAATAAACATTGTTACTTCAACACAGTCTGCACTTGGGTCTTACCTGAAACCTGATAGTACGAACGGGCCATAACTGACCCAGCAGACTTGGACCAGCTCTACAACGCCATCTCCTCCCAAGGATCCATCATTGGTAGACAGGAGGAGTTGCTTCGCGGTCTAATGGAAGGGTTCCAGGACGTGGCCTAACGTCACAGCCTAGCATTGGAGCAATTCCGTGGGTTTCCTACCAGGCAGCCTACCATGACGGTAACCTCCCAGCCCCTCAGTAACCCGGCTGGTAGCAGCACCATCAACCCAGTTTCCCGGGAACCCCGCTTACCTCCCCCGGAGCACTACAATGGAGATTCCAGAACCTGCCGGGCCTTTCTCTCCCAGTGCTCCCTTGTTTTTGAGCTGCAACCTTCTTCGTTCCCCTCGGACCACTCGAAAATGGCGCACATTATTACGCTGATGTCCGGGAGGGAACTCGCCTGGGCCATGGCGGTGTGGGAGCAACAATCCGCTGTCTGCCTCAGTCTGGAGGTATTCATGGTGGAGGTGAGAAAAGTTTGAGGCTCCGGTGTCCGGGAGAGTGGCTGCCTGGAAGTTACTCCAGCTTCGGCAGGACACCCTCAGTGTGGCAGACTATGTGATGGACTTCTGCACGCTGGCAGCGGAGGGTACCTGGTACCTGGAAGCGCTGTTCGACACGTTCCTGCACGGATTATCGGAGGGAAAGGATGAGCTGGTAGCCCAAGAACTACCAACGGATCTCGACTCACTCATCACTTTAACCATCCGGATCGATGGTCGGCTACGGGAACACAGGAGGGGGAAGAGGTCCGATTGCGGTCTCTGGCTTCTACATCCCCGAGAGGATTTGAGCTTACCTGAGTCCCTCTAAGAGCCTCCTCAGACTGCCGATTCACCTCTTCCCGAGCCGATGCAGCTCGGCAGAGCTAGGCTGTCTCCAGCCGAACGCGTACGCAGACTTGAGACCCAGTGTTGTCTGTATTGCGGTACTGCCGGTCATTATGTGTCTACCTGTCCCTTCAAGATACCTAGCTCATTTGTTGGAGTGAGTACTCTGCTGGGCCTTAAAGAAAACATTTTATCTCCCTTTGCTCGCCCCCCTCTCTGTGCCATCCTGCGGTGGGGCAACCAGTCCAAGTCTCTCCAGGTACTCATCAACTCGGGGGCCGATTTGAGTCTCATAGATGTTACCCTAGCATCCGAGCTGGGCATCCCCACTCAATCCCTCTCTATTCCCATGGGTGTTATAGCGCTGCACTCTATAGGCTGGGTCACCCACCAGACCACCCCAGTCAACCTACGAGTGTCGGAGAACCACAGCGAGACGCTCCAACTCCTGCTGGTTGAGTCTCCGCAGGTTCCTGTGGTATTGGGATTCTATTGTCATGCGCTGATCTGT
Organism: Salmo salar; assembly: GCF_965601325.2. NCBI lineage: Eukaryota > Metazoa > Chordata > Actinopteri > Salmoniformes > Salmonidae > Salmo > Salmo salar. The sequence continues at coordinate 79,898,878 of NC_138308.1, forward strand.
TTCACCTGTCCTTGTGCTTGTCTCCACCCCCGTCCAGGTGTCGCCCATCTTCCCCACTTATCCCCTGGGTATTTATACCTGTGTTTTCGGTTTGTCTGTGCCAGTTCGTCTTGTTTGTTCAAGTCAACCAGTGTTTTCTCAGCTCCTGTATTTCCTCAGTCTCTTTCTCGTCCTCCTGGTTTTGACCTTTGCCCTTTCTGACTCTGAGCCAGGCTGCCTGACCACTCTACCTGCCCCTGACCCTGAGCCTGCCTGCTGTCCTGTACCTTGCCGCTACTCTTGATTATCGACCCCTGCCTGCCTTGACCTGTCGTTTGCCTGCCCCTGTTGCAATAAACATTGTTACTTCAACACAGTCTGCATTTAACTTTCTAGATTTGCGCGTTAGGGTTGGGTGCGGGCTTCCGATTTTCACTTCATAACATATAATCGGTCGGTTGCGGATGGGTTATTAGCAATTGCTGGTGGGTGCAGATGAACAAACAGCTGTCTCGTGCACCACTATAGGCTCTGGTTACTTCCTGAGGAACATTCAGTTGCCAAATGTTCACAAACTTTGCAGATAGAAAAGGCATGACTAGAGCCAATGTGATTCCTTATTCTACATGTCAGGAAGTGAATGTTTGTTCTTCATGGCCTATTTCTATCTGAACATTCTAAAATGTTGCGTCCTGCTGAATGCGCCCCTGTTTTGATTGCAGTAGCAAGTGGATAAAATAATCTGCTAAATGTCATATACAATATACATATATATACACTACATGACCAAAGGTATGTGGACACCTGCTCGTAGAATATCTCATTCCAAAATCATGGTCATTAATATGGAGTTGGCCCACCCTTTGCTGCTATAACAGCCTCCACTCTTCTGGGAAAGCTTTCTACTAGATGCTGGAACATTGCTGCTGGGACTTGCTTCCATTCAGCCACAAGAGCATTAGTGAGGTTGGGCACTGATGTTGGGCAATTTGGCCTGGCTCGCAGTCGGCGTTCCAATTCATCCCAAAGGTGTTCAATGGGGTTGAGGTCAGGGCTCGGAGCAGGCCAGTCAAGTTATTCCACACCAATCTCGGCAAATAAGTTCTGTACGGACCTCGCTTTGTGCATTGTCATGCTGAAACAGGAAAGGGCCTTCCCCAAACTGTTGCCACAAAGTTGGAAGCACAGAATGATCAAGAATGTCATTGTATACTGTATCATTAAGATTTCCCTTCACTGGAACTAAGTGGTCTAGCCCGAACCATGAAAAACAGCCCCAAACCATTATTCCTCCTCCATCAAACTTTACAGTTGGCACTATGCATTGGGGCAGGTAGTGTTCTCCTGGCATTCGCCAAACCCAAATTTATCCGTCGGACTGGTAGATGGTGAAGAGTGATTCCACTGCTCCAGAATCCAATGGCGGCGAGATTTACACCACTCCAGCCAACATTTGGCATTGCGCATGGTGATCTTAGGCTTGTGTGCGGCTGCTCGGCCATGGAAACCCATTTAATGAATCCTTGACGAACAGTTATTGTTCTGATGTTGCTTCCAGAGGCAGTTTGGAACTCGGTAGTGAGTGTTGCAACTGAGGACAGACACTTTTTACGCACTACGCGCTTCTGCACTCGGCGGCCCTGTTCTGTGAGCTTGTGTGGCCTAGCACTTCGCGGCTGAGACGTTTTTGCTCCTAGTTGTTTCCACTTCACAATAACAGCACTTACAGTTGACCGGGGCAGCTCTAGCTGGGCCGAAATATATAGTTATTATTATTACTACTATATTAAGTGAGTGTATCAGGAAGGGGGAAGCCATCTTGATAGATTTATTTGATCAGAAATGTTTGCTAAATAGAAAATTGTTTATAGTTTAAAGCTTTAGTTTTGTCACTCCATTCAAGTGAGAATATTTTCAAAGACTTATTTAAAAGATATTGTATTGATTGTGAAGCGAAGTTTCAGTGGACTAATGCTTCTAAGGACCAAAGTTTGGAAGGCCTAGTTAGTTAAATTTTTGTTTTTTCTTCTGTAGACTAATTTCCTTTAGGAATAGTACACAGACTAACAACTGAACTGGTAAAATCCATCCTTATTTCATTGGGTTTAGTGCTAACTGACCATTTTTGATGTGTGTTATATGCTTGCTAAAAAAAAGAACGTTAGTGAAAGGGTGTCGCTGTTAGTGCTGGCATCAGTCATGTGTACAATCAACAGTGTGTTTGTGGCTTTAGCAGAGGGCAATAACATCCACCAAAACCACTGTGCCCAAACAAAACTGGCCTTCCTCAGCCCTCTCTCTCTCTCTCTCTCTCTGCCTCTCTCTCTGTTTCTGTCTCTCTTCCTCTCTCTCTTTTTGAATGAATACATCTGTTGAAGCTCCTAGACACATCATCAGTGATGTAACCTGGGGTCATAGGGTGTTTTGGGTCTTACAACATCAGACACCCTCGCCCAGGTGACCCAGCCGAGGTTGATCACACTCTGACAGGTGGCATTACACTGCTCCCCATAAATCTCCTCTCTTGATCCAGAGCCATCTTGAGGCTTTTTCAGCTGCCTCGAGGGTGCTGCTGACGGCTCTCCTCCTCTTCGCTCCATTGATGCAGAGTGTTCTGTACTCTCTGTAGAGGGATTGCCTAGCAAAACCCCTGCAGCCTACCTCGATAGGCATGCACCTAGCCTTCCAACCCTGCTTCCGACAGTCGATGACCAGACCCTCGTACTTGGCCTTCTTCCTCCCGTACGCCTCCTCCAGACCATTTTCCCAAGGGACTGTCAGCTCCAGAATAATGATGGTCTTTGTGGACTCTGGTCTCAGGGTTGTCTTGATAATGTGCTGTGGAAACTTGAGCTGCTTCTCCAGGTCTGCTCTCAGCTGTCAGTCCTGAGCAGTAGCTAGGATCCCTGCTGCTGTTTCGGATTTTGAGCCTGACTGCTCTCCAGCTCGAATGAAAGTGATCTGCTGACTAGTGGGCCGTGCTTGCTTGCTGTTGCCAAATCCTGTGCATATTGCTTCTGCAATGGTCTTGAGAACCTGGTCATGGCGCCAGCAATATCGGCCCCCTCCCAGAGCTTTAGGACAACAGCTTAGGATGTGCTCCAGTGTCTCTCTCTTGGAGGATAGCGGGCTTGCAGGAGACTCCACTTTGCCCCAGCCGAACAAGTTCAATAGGCTGAGTAGGACATCATATATCGCCTGGATCAGAAACTTGATGCAGTGTGGTTCCATCTGCCAGAGGTCAGTCCACAAGACTGTTCTGTCCACCACCTGCTCCCACATACAGGCTCCTTGCTGTCTCATTCCCGCTGCTCTGCTGGATCTCTCCTTTTCCACAGCTGCTCTCACCTCCTCCTGAACCAGCCTCCATCTCTCCTTCCCTTTGGCAGTGTCGTACCGGGGGGTTGAAAAGGTTCCCAGACCAGCTCTTCCCCGGGTCACTGCTCGCACCAGGACACTGTGGTGCAGCCAAGACTCAGCCTGCAGCACGGCCTCCTCTGTTCTCCATTTCCTCCTGGTCTTGACCTCTACCCCCTCTTGGGTCGCTCTACTCCCTGTAATGCATCACTTCCCTCACCCAAGTCACCTTGAACTCCTCTTCCAGGGACTTCAAGGGCAGCCTCAGCTTGTTGTTGCTCCCATAGAGGGTGATGCTGCTCAGGCTCCTGGGCAACCTCAACCACCTCCGGAGATAGCTGCTGACTTCCTCTCAAAGAACTCAACAGTGAAGATGGGGACGTCGTAGATGGGCTCAGGTCAGAGTATCCTCGGGAGGATGCCATGCTGAACTTGCTGGGCAGTCCTGACCTCTCATTCTGTCCAAACAGCAAAAAAAAAGGGAGAAAAGTGAATGAATCACACTCCCCCCTCCCTCATCCCCCTGTTCTCTTTATTGAGGCAGCTGCACCCTTTGACCTCCCCGCTTGTGGAATGTGTGTGAGGGGAGGGAGGAGGGGAGAGAAGGGGTGCGGGCTAGGGGGTCTCTCTTTCTCTCCCCACAACAAAAGCTGTCAGGGCGAACAATAGGCCCTGCAGAATAGTGTGTGTCCAGAGGGGCAGTCATCCGTGGTAAGGTGCAAACTAGGCAGAGAGAGGGAGAGTGAAGGAGCGGGGGAGAGTGAAGGAGAGGGGAGGGAGACAGAGAGAGAGATGAAGAGATGGAGAGAGGGAGAAGGGGAAGGCAGAGGAGACAGAAAAAGAGAGAAGAGTGAGCAGAAAGAGACAGATGGAGGGAGGGAGAAAGAGGAGGGAGAGGCGAGAGAGGGATAAAATCAAAGTTTATTTGTCACGTGCGCCGAATACAAAAGGTGTAGACCTTACAGTGAAATGCTTACTTACAGGCTCTAACCAACAGTGCGAAAAAAAAGGTATGTGTGTGTGTGTGTGTGTGTGTGTGTGTGTGTGTGTGTGTGTGTGTGTGTGTGTGTGTGTGTGTGTGTGTGTGTGTGTGTGTGTGTGTGTGTGTGTGTGTGTGTGTGTGTGTGTGTGTGTGTGTGTGTGTAGGTAAGTAAAGAAATAAAACAACAGTAAAAAGACATTTGAAAATAAGAGTAGCAAGGCTATATACAGACACCAGTTAGTCAGGCTTATTGAGGTAGTATGTACATGTGGGTATGGTTAAAGTGACTATGCATATATGATGAACAGAGAGTAGCAGTACCGTAGAAGAGGGGTTGGCGGGTGGTGGGACACAATGCAGATAGCCCTGTTAGCCAATGTGCGGGGGCACTGGTTGGTCAGGCCAATTGAGGTAGTATGTACATGAATGTATAGTTAAAGTGACTATGCATATAAGATAAACAGA
>NC_138308.1:79908660-79918660 GCF_965601325.2 Salmo salar
CTGGATTCGTTATCCCTTTCATTCCCTGCCTCCAATCCACTTACTGATATCTGAACAAGAGAGCCTCATCGAAATTGCAGTTAGCGGTTCTGTGAAAATGAAATTTAATCAGAAGCCACTGCCAGATTTCTGGATAGGGCTGCGCTCAGAGTATCCTGCCTTGGCAAATTGCGCTGTTAAGTCACTGATGCCCTTTGCAACCAGGTACCTATGTGAGAGTGGATTCTTGGCCCTCACTAGCATGAAAACTAAATACAGGCACAAATTGTGTGTGGAAAATTATTTAAGACTGGGACTCTCTCCAATACAACCCAATATTGCAGAGTTATGTGCATCCTTTCAAGCACACCCTTCTCATTAACCTGTGGTGAGTTATTCACAATTTTCTATGAACAAATAAGGTTTTATATGTAAGATGGTTAAATAAAGAGCAAAATTATTGATTATTATATTATTGTTTGTGCCCTGGTCCTATAAGAGCTCTTTGTCACTTCCCACGAGCCGGGTTGTGACAAAAACTCACACTCTGTAAGGTTTTGTATTTATTTTCTTAGTCAACCTTGTGTTCTGTTTTGTTGTGTTCTTGAACGTAGCCCTCTTTGTGTTCTTGAACGTAGCCCTGTTTCTTTGTGTTCTTGAACGTAGCCCTGTTTCTTTGTGTTCTTGAACGTAGCCCTGTTTCTTTGTGTTCTTGAACGTAGCCCTGTTTCTTTGTGTTCTTGAACGTAGCCCTGTTTCTTTGTGTTCTTGAACGTAGCCCTGTTTCTTTGTGTTCTTGAACGTAGCCCTGTTTCTTTGTGTTCTTGAACGTAGCCCTGTTTCTTTGTGTTCTTGAACGTAGCCCTGTTTCTTTGTGTTCTTGAACGTAGCCCTGTCTTTCATTTTTGTTCACCTGGTCTCATTAGCTCCTTATTTAGTTCCATTCATTCTGTTTGTACCTTTGTGAGGAATTGTTCGTTTTGACTCTACTAAGCCTTTTCCTAGCTCGTTTGTGAGAACCAGTTATAGCCTTCAGTCCTAGTTTTGATTCACCTGCCTGTTTGCCTACCTGTGTATGACCATTGCCTGCCTGTGACCACGATTCCTGCCTTCTGCGAAGGTGAAATAAACACCTGCCGTGCTCTGCGCGTGAATCTACACCTTTTTCTCCCTGAGTATTCATTACACACTCATTCTTGTGTTTAATAAATGTATTGTTTAGTGTGTATGGCAGGCTTACAATGATGGCAAAAAACAACATTTGAGAGTGCGCTGATCCTGGTACTAGAGGGGGTATGCAGCTGAAGGTTGAATGTTTGAAGGGGTACGGGACTATAAAAAGTTTGGGAACCACTGCTCTGTCTGATATTGATGCATCTTTTTGTCGCCGCACGCCCGGTCAAGTATATGATCAATATTGACGGTTTTTATTTGGACGGCAAAGATGTACTCCTGACACTCCATTCTTATATCTCTCTATAGCACTCACACAGTGGCGATAATAGAGGAGCGATATGCCATCCTTTAGGGTAGAGGTATTCAACTCTTACCCTTCGATTTCCAGAACATGCTGGTTTGTCTGTTGTACCTGACAATGAATTGCATCCACCTAGAGTCCCAGGTCAAAATCAGTCCCTGATTAGAGGGGAACATTTTTTTTTTAAAGCAATGGAACTGGCTTCAAGGTCCAGAGTTGAGCTTGAGGGATATCCACAAAGTGGAAACACAAGGCCTGGTTATAGGCATTGAGATGTCTCAGAGAATTCAACTCACTGAGATGGGGAGACACAGTGGATAGGACACACATACACCAAAGGCCCTTGTGTATAGCTGTCATGTGGAGTATGAGGAACAGTGGTTTTCTCTCTTTGTTTTATTCACATAGGTGTTTTGAAGGGTTGGTTAAGGGCCTTGTTTTTCCCTCTGGCTGTGAGATACAGAGAGGGAATTTCATTATGCAAATCTGCATTGATGAGCATGCCCCTAGGCCTTTATCTCACAGACACAGAGTAACAATTACAAACACACAGAGTCATGCACACACATTTTACACTTTAGTTATTTAGCAGACGCTTTTATCTAGAGCAACTTACAGTGAGTTCATACATTTCTGTGTTATTTCCCCTGTGGGAAACAAACCCACAACCCTGGTGTGTGCAAGCACCATGCTCTGCCAACTCAGCCACATGACACACACCAACGACACACACCAACGACACGACACGCCACACAATCACGCACACAACCTCCATTTCATGTCTGTTACCCGGAGGCACAACAGTAGGAGGTTGGCAAACAATTTCCCCTATTTCCCTTACCCCCTATCCCCGCTCGTCTCCAAATCTGCCCCCCCAATCTACTTCTTTACCCCTAACCATGACTAAGGTTGCCCCCCTGTTACCCTTCTTCAACACCTCTCCAACACCCCTCATGCCAACCCCCCCTCCCCATTTACCCACCTCCACACCATGACTAAACCTGCCTCACCCCACCCCTGTCATGTCCAAATGTACCCCCCCCCCCTTTACCCCTCCTCTCCCCATGTGTATGTGACCTTTTGACCCTCCTGTTAAACACAGTGCCCATCTGTCACCAAGAGGCACAGGGGGAGGGAAGTGGGGGGGAGGGAAGTGTGGGGGTCTATAGGGACACAGCATGATTGTCAGTCAGTCAGGACACTGGCCAGGCCAGCAGTATGGCCTTCCCAAGAACAACCCCACAAGACCAGCCATACATGGGTTTTTCTATGAACAATGGGGCCAACATTTCAAAATCTAAAGGATTTTCATGCAGTTCCACATGTGTACTTAGAGGAATAAAAGAGAATATATGCAAACTGGCCCATAACTCCACCTATACAACAACATAAACCTCGGACTATACATCCTTTAAGCAGGGCTCATACAGGCATTGGCAAGTCAAATTCAAGGACTTATTTTCCAAGCACTTATTAATTGTCATTTTCAATGACCTGAATGTTATACAATTGTATAATTTATATACATGTACATATAGGGCCTCATATAGAACCCCCACTCCCCAAAAAAGCATGCAGAAAATGTCAGAAAAGTAGGCCATTAACACTTTAAAATGAATTCAATTTTAAGTCTTGCCAATGCATTGATAGTCAAAGTATTATTACATTCTAAAATATGTGAGAATAATGTGGACATTGCCTGACTAAATAGCATGGATGTATGTGATTTTTCTGTATCCTATGTGGCTGACCCAGGGACACATAATAAAGCCATTTGAATCTCACCATAGCTGTTTTTATAATGAGAAAGTGACCAAAAAAAAAGATTTCCTTTTTTAATGGAAGGATTTGTATGGAAAGCTAAGTTGAAGCCAACAGATGTTGTCATCCTCATAATAACCGCACATTGTTTTACCGCAACAGAATAGCTCAACACTCTTCAATTGAAGCGGAGGGAAACAAATGAAATTGGCCACATCGCTCACAAAAATGGATCAAAAATGAAGTCACAGATAATTATAAGGGAGAAGGAGAATTTTAAATTGGCTACAAGCAACAAATTTAGGAAATTGTAGATTTTCAAAGTAGGCCTATTCCAGTACTTGAGTTTCTGAGCTCCAATTTCAAGTTCAAGTAGGCTACTTCAAGTCCTCTGTATTGTTTCAAATTGCATGTGTAACATGGAAAACAAAATGTCTTTGTCTTGTTATTTCATTAACAGATCATATTGTGAATAAACCCACTATCAAATTTCATGTCATTATATCCAGAATAATGAATAGGAAGAGTTGGGTGCTGCTCAAAAGTCTGTCCTACACAATTGCGCACAGTCAGTGGCGACCCATCATTCAGCCACCTGTTTGAGACCCATTTTTTTTTTTACAAAAAAACCCCAAATAATATGTATTATTATTTTTGGGGGGCTTGCCTGTTTTGCATGTTATTTTGGCATTAATACATGTCACATATCAGTTTGTAAACAATGTAAAAAAAAATATATATATATATCATTGAGTCAATAAAGCTGCATTTCTTGAGTAAGGCAGATCCAAAATGCAGGTGTTTCAGCCTAGCTCAGTGCTTTCTGTGGTGGTGGGGCAAGCCATCAGAAAATACGGAGTGTTGCGCCGTGATTGGCTCAGTGTTCTGTCACTCATGGGGACACTATGACACCTCCAATTCTAAGGGTAAACTTCGAAAATGTCAGTCCCTTGAGTGCTGCCATAGAGTTACATTAGAAGTGCCCATCCAAGAAGGCTCAAGGTCATTGGCCACAGATAAAATGACGTCAAATCACGTTAGATCTACAATAGCTTTGATTAGCTAGCAGTCATCATCATGAATGAAGTTGACAATCTACTGGCAAATTATTTTTAATCCTTGTCATATGAAGATAAAAAATGAAGAGAAATTATAGATAAAATGTATTGGTGCTCATCGGCCATTGGACATCAACATTACACAACAAGTTGAAAATCGCAAATTCAACAATGTGTGGTTTGGAAGGAGTCAGTGGCTAACTGTGAGTTCAAGACAACTGGGAACTCGGGAATTGTAAATCGGTAATTCGGGCCTCTTTCTAGAGCTACGACCTGAAGATTGCCAGACTTTGTTGACAAAGTTTGATGGCAATATTTGCCCACAAGAAGGACCGCCACGCTACCTTCCTGTTCAAGTGAGCACATAACAACAAGGTGAGTCCAAAAATGTATTGAATGCTACTTCATAAATGATGTAATACGCCTGGGAGATATGTATACTGTAGCTAAGAAAGTAACGTTAATACTTAGCATATGTTGTGTATTAAGCTGTTAGTAGCCCATGTGCCTTACCCTAATAATTTGGTCTATTTTCACCTCTTAATTTCGCCTACTTTTATGAGTTGGTGGTGCACATGTAGCCTATAACCTGTTTTTGAGATATGTAATCATTGAATATTGTAAGATCTTTCATTGTCTAGTTATATGCCCCTTTTATTTATCCTACAGTTCTGACATGGTGTACAGGGAGAACAGTGTAAGAATGGCTCATGTTCTGAATTCTGTCGCTGTATTCTGTACATTTCAAAAGTGCTGAACAAATAGTTATATTGACGATGTCCGTCCTAGCTTGCTCATTAATGTCTTAATCAAAATTACGGATTTCCTTGTATCCGCTTGTCGTTCCCTTATGTCATAGTTTGTACATCTCAATTGTCAGTAGAAACCACGTTTGTTTAAGCAAGTCAGCCATTTCAGCTATGTTTTTTGAAAAGGCAGTAAATGAGGCTGAATAAACTGTTTCGCTGCCAGACAATGCTCCGCTGATAGCCAGGTGTAGCAGTGGTAAGGTGTTGGGACTGCTGTTGGGACTCTGCTGTTGGGATGGCTTTATGTAGGCCCTAACAGATTGTGGGCACCGTTTGTCACCGTTATAGTGCAAATAATGTATTGTTTAGTGTTGTGTTGTGTAGTGGCTTTGCTGGCATGCTATCCCACTTGTTTGTTATTTTTGCACCACCAAGATTTACATGCTAAAATCTCCACTGCGCACAGTAGACTCGGTGTCCAATCCAAGGCACAAAAACATATGAAAACATGAACTCATGACCTTCTTTCTCTGTTAAATCTAACATGACCCTGCTGTAAATCAAGCTGACAACAACAGATGATCCAACGTGAATCCAGGCACAACTGTTTTCACCGGCGTAACGAATGAGACACCAAAATATTCTTGACATTGCTCCCAGCACTTGGGATATTGTTGCATCTAATGAGCTATCACAACAGCTGTTTGTCACAGAATTCCTTCCTGTATCAGAAGATGATGTGTGAAAATATCACAAGTCACTAATTAGCTGGACACCAAATACCTGTCCAACAAGTGTTATTATTATGCATAATTTATTGAAGAACCACAATAATGACAGTATCGATTTAGGTTTTAAGTATCTCTTGCAGTTATGAAGCATTCAATTTTGCAATCACATACATCAATTCTGATTTGTGTGCCCATGAAATCTGTTTGAAACTGTTTTCACCCTGTAACATGAGAAATGTTACGTAGTTAACCTGCATTTCTGAGATCTTTATACAATATTGTCCAACAGCTAGATCCAGGATTCTTACAAGTTTCAATTTCAATATCTAATTTAACTGATTAATAATTATTACATGATATAAGGACAACTTTTAATGGTGTCAGACCGAGGCTCTGCATCTGTCCCCGTGCTCCTAGATCTTAGTGCTGCTTTTGATACCATCGATCACCACCTTCTTTTGGAGAGATTGGAAACCCAAATTGGTCTACACGGACAAGTTCTGGCCTGGTTTAGATCTTATCTGTCGGAAAGATATCAGTTTGTCTCTGTGAATGGTTTGTCCTCTGACAAATCAACTGTAAATTTCGGTGTTAGTCAAGGTTCCGTTTTAGGACCACTATTGTTTTCACTATATATTTTACCTCTTGGGGATGTCATTCGAAAACATAATGTTAAATTTCACTGCTACGCGGATGACACACAGCTGTACATTTCAATGAAACATGGTGAAGCCCCAAAATTGCCCTCGCTAGAAGCCTGTGTTTCAGACATAAGGAAGTGGATGGCTGCAAACGTTCTACTTTTAAACTCGGACAAAACAGAGATGCTTGTTCTAGGTCCCAAGAAACAAAGAGATCTTCTGTTGAATCTGACAATTAATCTTGATGGTTGTACAGTCGTCTCAAATAAAACTCTGAAGGAACTCGGCGTTACTCTGGACCCTGATCTCTCTTTTGAAGAACATATCAAGACTGTTTCAAGGACAGCTTTTTTCCATCTACGTAACATTGCAAAAATCTGAAACTTTCTGTCCAAAAATGATGCAGAAAAATTAATCCATGCTTTTGTTACTTCTAGGTTGGACTATTACTGCAATGCTCTACTTTCCGGCTAGCCGGGTAAAGCACTAAATAAACTTCAGTTAGTGCTAAATACGGCTGCTAGAATCCTGACTAGAACCAAAAAATGTGATCATATTACTCCGGTGCTAGCCTCCCTACACTGGCTTCCTGTTAAGGCAAGGGCTGATATCAAGGTTTTACTGCTAACCTACAAAGCATTACATGGGCTTGCTCCTACCTATCTTTCCGATTTGGTCCTGCCGTACATACCTACACGTACGCTATGGTCACAAGACGCAGGCCTCCTAATTGTCCCTAGAATTTCTAAGCAAACAGCTGGAGGCAGGGCTTTCTCCTATAGAGCTCCATTTTTATAGAATGGTCTGCCTACCCATGTGAGAGATGCAGACTCGGTCTCAACCTTTAAGTCTTTACTGAAGACTCATCTCTTCAGTGGGTCCTATGATTGAGTGTAGTCTGGCCCAGGAGTGTGAAGGTGAACGGAAAGGCTCTGGAGCAACGAACCGCCCTTGCTCTCTCTGCCTGGCCGGTTCCCCTTTCTCCACTGGGATTCTCTGCCTCTAACCCTATTACAGGGGCTGAGTCACTGGCTTATTGGTGTTCTTCCATGCCGTCCCTAGGAGGGGTGCGTCACTTGAGTGGGTTGAGTCACTGACGTGGTCTTCCTGTCTGGGTTGGCGCCCCCCCTTGGGTTGTGCCGTGGCGGAGATCTTTGTGGGCTATACTCGGCCTTGTCTCAGGATGGTAAGTTGGTGGTTGAAGTTATCCCTCTAGTGTTGTGGGGGCTGTGCTTTGGCAAAGTGGGTGGAGTTATATCCTTTCTGTTTGGCCCTGTCCGGGGGTATCATCGGATGGGGCCACAGTGTCTCCTGACCCCTCCTGTCTCAGCCTCCAGTATTTATGCTGCAGTAGTTTATGTGTCGGGGGGCTAGGGTCAGTCTATTATATCTGGAGTATTTCTCCTGTCTTATCCGGTGTCCTGTGTGAATTTAAGTATGCTCTCTCTAATTCTCTCTTTCTCTCTTTCTTTCTCTCTCTCGAAGGACCTGAGTCCTAGGACCATGCCTCAGGACTACCTGACATGATGGCTCCTTGCTGTCCCCAGTCCACCTGGCCGTGCTGCTGCTCCAGTTTCAACTGTTCTGCCTGCGGCTATGGAACCCTGACCTGTTCACTGGATGTGCTACCTGTCCCAGACCTGCTGTTTTCAACTCTCTAGAGACAGCAGGAGCGGTAGAGATACTCTCAATGATCGGCTATGAAAAGCCAACTGACATTTACTCTTGAGGTGCTGATTTGTTGTACCCTCGACAACTACTCTGATTATTACTATTTGACCATGCTGGTCATTTATGAACATTTGAACATCTTGGCCATGTTCTGTTATAATCTCCACCCGGCACAGCCAGAAGAGGACTGGCCACCCCTCATAGCCTGGTTCCTCTCTAGATTTCTTCCTAGGTTTTGGCCTTTCTAGGGAGTTTTTCCTAGGGAGTTTTTCCTAGCTACCGTGCTTCTACATCTGCATTGCTTGCTGTTTGGGGTTTTAGGCTGGGTTTCTGTACAGCACTTTGAGATATCAGATGATGTAAGAAGGGCTATATAAATACATTTGATTTGATTTGATGCACTGCCGTAAATGCAAGGACAGAAAAGTAATGTTTTATGTCATATGACTTTGGACAAATCCGTCAAAACCAGAATAAAGGTTTGAACAGGTTTTAAACTAACTTGTGAATTGAATTGTATATAGTTATGATATAATAATAATAAGAATATCGCCACATTATTATGAATGACTTATCAACAGCTGTAAGAAGTTGTCCAGTGTAGGAAATCCTCACTGGTACCCTAGTTTCTAGAAAGATCCACATGCAGTAGGCACTCGCCAATTAATTCTCACACCAGTAATGATAGGGTTCAAATAAATAGTACAAAACACATGATCCATTTTTTTTAAACATTTTTGGTCATTTAGCAGATGCTCTTATCCAGGGTGACTTACAGTAGTGAATGCATACATTTCATACATTTTATTTCTGTACTGGTCCCCCGTGTGAATCGAACCCACAACCTTGGCGTTGCAAACACCATGCTCTACCAACTGAGCCACACATGAAAGTCTCTTCGTACAATGCACTTTTTACGCACCCGAAAAGAACAATCCGCCTATCATTCAAGACGAAGTATCTTGGAGGGTAGATGAATGAGTGAAGTCATCTAAGTGACAGTAAGTGTAAACAGGTGAGGATAAGCAACACTAGAAAAAAACTTATCCTGGACAGGACAGCCGGGTTGAGTGTTGATCCTCTCTGTTTTAATTCCCCTCTCTCTCTTCTTGTCTGGTGTCAAGTCATATATCAGGTTAACTGAGCATGACAGCACAACAACCACAGATGAACTACCTCCTGGTTTCAGTATTAGGGAGAGGGGAGAGGGGGAGAGAGAGAGATGAGAGAGAGGGAGAGCGATAGAGAAATGACACACACACAGACACATACACACACGTGCCTGCACACACACGCACACGCACACACACACAGACAGTCAGACATCAAGGGAAGTGTGGGAACAGCACATAGTGATTACCTGACTTGGGTTCGTCATTTCATACCACACATTATATTTCCTCTCCCAACCATAACCCCCACCACCTCCCTAATCCTTCTCCCCCTTTCAACCCTCTCCTAACCCCCCCCCCCCCCCCTCGCTCCTCCTATACCCCCCTCCACCTCCACCTCCACCAAAACCTCATTTCCTCTGGTGCCTCCAGCTATGGGCCCAGTGTTAATTGTGAGAAGGTGGGGAGTATGTGGTTGAGTGTTTGGATTTATTGTGTGTGCGCCTGACTGCCTTTCTGCCTTTGCGCCTTTGCATTGTGAACATGTGTGTCTGTGTGTGTGTGTGTGTGTGTGTGTGTGTGTGTGTGTGTGTGTGTGTGTGTGTGTGTGTGTGTGTGTGTGTGTGTGTGTGTGTGTCCGTGTGTGTGTGTCTATGTGTGTGTGTGCGTGCGTGCATGTGTGTGTTTGTGTTTGTGTGTGTGTGCATTCGCACTTCTGTGTGTGTCTGCGCCATACCCCTGCCAATCTGGGCCTGGTTCCAGGGTTTCCTGTGCCACCTGGGCATTTAAGTGCCAGTCTGCCAGTCTGTCAGTCAGTGGCT